>NC_064625.1:152683268-153283268 GCF_023898315.1 Schistocerca nitens | reverse complement strand
AGGTTCTCAGATTTAGACGCTCATTCCAAAGTCGTCCAGATTTTCCAGAGCTTCTTTTCTTGTGAAGTGGAAGATGTTCAGTTAGAGCTGCAAGTGGAAGTCACTGATCTATAAGCACCATAAAACACACATTTAAAGAAGGAAGCCTTGTTCAGTTTTATAGAAGACTACCCCAAGATTAAAGGCTGCGCATGAGGTTTGTTATCTGTTTTTGGCACTACCTACAGGTGTGAACAAATATTTTCTTTGTTGAAATTTACACACTCTAAATGCAGAAGTAACATGACTTATGAACATTTATGATATACTTTACTCATACGACAGACTAAATTAGAGGCACAGTTCGAGAAAATTCTGGAGTCAAAGCACAAATTTCCTATCTCTCACAAAGTGAAATAAAAATTGTTAAGGTTTTATCTGAAGTTTCCACTGAATATTGTGTCCGTGTCAAACAACAATAAATTTTTATATAACTTTCTTCTTAAATTCTGAGAAAACATGTTATCTGGCCTCCATTGAAATTCAAAATTGGGTTTGTGGTCCTGAACGTCTGTTAATTTGGAGACCACCGCTGTACAGTTTAAATTCCAAAATAAAAGAATTTTATACTGTAGTACATATTTACAGCTTTTGCATTTAGCATAATATGTCTGGATTATCCAGATTTTCAGTTGTCTAGAATACATCCAAACCCACAAAGCCTGGATAAATGAGTTTCTTGTTTACTTGGGAAACAAGAATAAGATGGTATTAAAGGCATTCCCTTTGAATGAATAGAGTTTTAGCTCTATGTTATGACATGAATTGTATTAAATTTGGAATGAGGAAACATTAAGTATGGTATCCATCAAGGTTTGCTGGTTGGCCCACTTCTGATCCTGATGTACATAAATGACTTAGACTGGACACTGGAGGACTTTTTACAAACCGCAGTGTTTCCTGCTGACACATATGCACTAAGAAAGGGCTGAAATACAGCAAAGACAATAATGGAACAGGTTCGCAACAACTTGATAGCAATCAGCTTAACCCTTAAATTCACAAAGATTCATATTATGAAATTCCAAAGAAACAAAAGTGACTCGCAGGTACCGGAAGCAGTGATCAATGGGCATGCAGTGGATAAGGCTGCACATATAGAGTCAATGGACACCCACGCGGATACTAAACTGGGGCGGATAAGTTAACGAAAAAGCTGTCTCCCACTGTGCAATTAGGAATCTCTCACACTGTGTTGATCTGCAGATGGGATTGTTAGCATGTGTTTGCTCAGTTGTCTTCTGTCAATATTCTGGAGCAGCATAGCTTATGTCAAAACAGTATTCATTCTACAAAGTGGGCAGTAAGAATGTTGATTAATATTGATAACTAGACATCTTACAGAAGCCTCTTCAGAGGCTTTTGGATTCTTACACTTTCATACCAATACATATTCTCATCAGCGGTATTTGTGGTTAAAAAGAAGAGGACTGAGGATGAACTGTGCAATTCACAACTGCAATACTAGAAGTAAAAATAATTTTCATATTGATTATGCATCACTATCTGGGCTTTTGTATAACAAACAGGAGAGTACAATTTGGGCATCTCTGTGGTCGTGCGTGTGAACGCGTGTACTTTTGCTAGAAAAAGAGCTAGTGCTCGAAAGACAGTGTGGATGTTGTTTTTTTTATGTGTTTGTGTTCCACACACTGATCTGCTATATATGAGTGGTTGCTTCTCTCTTATTTTACTTATTACTATCTGGGATTTTGTATTATTGTGAACAAGTCTGTAGTGACAGGTCAGTAGCAAACACAAAGGAAATTTAAGGAATTTAAGTAAAAGACTACCTCATTAGTCACTCCTACAATTTATCCGAATATTCTGATTCAGGAATGTAAATTCTGCATCTAATATTTGTGTTAGATAGCTCCTGGCTTTTTCAGCTGAGACTGATCTGTGTAAAGTTAAATAAATGCTTTATTTGAAATATTAGATACAAACAGCAGCTGAGTAATGAGGATTAGCAGTGGCTTTATTTGAATTAACCTTCTTTCTCCTACATTACATACACAATACAAAGTAATCAAAAAATAATTCCCGTAATTGTCACTGTAAGTACATTACTACTAGTCATAATTTGTTGTTAGTAAACAAATAAAATCTTTTCGGGTTTTCAGCTACATTAGGAACTTACCGATCCCCAAGAATTAGGCCAAATTCTCCTAGTAACAGTCACGTGGTAGCCGATTGCCATTCAGTTGTTAAACATATTCAGTACTGACTACAATGTCAGTGGCACTCAGTCCATCATTCTACAAGGCAATGTTCTCACCCCACATTTACCACGCCCTCTATAACATCACAGAGGCTGGTTTCCACACTGTGTACATCACCATCTTTGCTGATGCTTTTGATCTCGAGGTCACAGTGGAATAGGGGTAGTGTCTTTGACTAGTAATCCAGAGCTCCCAGGTCCTGAGTTCAGTCTCACCAACTGCTCAGATGTTGAATGAAAATCATCAGAAATAATGAGTGTAATTTTTGACATACAGGGTAACACTCTTTCTGCCAACAGGCTTGTCAGAGATGGTGGAGGAGCAGATAGAATCTCAGGATATATTCTTTCTCTTGGTGTGGGAAACTGTCCCTAAAGGTAGAAACAATCAGAAACATACAAACTTGCAGGAAATATGACCTGTAATTGAACAAGTGCCATAATGATCTCTCAGTTGGCAGAAGACTCCAGATTAACCTCCCCATTTAGCTCACCACAAAGGGACTGCCAAAGAGGATATGAAAACAAAAAAAGCTTGAAAAATCAATGAAATAGTGATATACTACTAGTTGGAGCACGGAACGTCAGAAATCTGAATGTCGTGATGCCACACAGTGCTTTCAGTAACCTGTTCAAATGTGTTCCACATAGTAGCGATTATCATGCTGTTTGATGTTTAATGGTTAGCAAGACCTACTTATCACACACAGAACTACTACTAAACTGATATGTATTTAGAACTGTGTCAATTGGAAGCTATCACATTTCACATCTCCAGTTAATATTTAACCATTTAACAGGGACTGGGCCCCACTTCTGCTGTGTTTACTTTTACAGACCACTCTTACTCCGATCTACCAGATTTATTAAAATACTCTCACTGTCAGCAATACTCTAAGATGAGAAGCACAAGTGATTTGTAAGTAACATAGACTCCAAGGACAAAAGTTCCACACACTTCAGCTATATTCCAGGATGACACGCAACTGCTCTGCACAAAGTCGCTTTTTTAGACTGACTGCTTTGTTCCAGGATTCTGACAATGAACCAAAGAGTGCTACCTACCACAGGTACGATTGAGCCTAAGCCTAAGTGATCATTCTATTTGTATCCTAAAAATTGTTAAACCTATGAGGTGTAATAAACAAAATGCAGTTAATGTATTTTTTAGCAGCAACTGCTGAAACTACAACCATTTGATGTAATTTGTCTGATAGCCTAATCCACTGAGACAGGCAGTGTGACATAGGAACACATTCAGACACATCAGTTGGCACGTTGAGTTGTTAGAATGAGGCTGTGTTTACCGTGTCTGTCACACATCACAGATTTCGAACAACTTGTGAACATCAAGCTCTGTTTTAAGTTGCAAAAAAGTGCCAAAAAACTCATGAACTGTTGAAATTAGTGTAAGGCGATAATGCTGCAATTCTGAAGACTATTTATAAGCATCTTGAGTGATTTAAAAGTGGAGACAAGCAATGTATGGTGCCTTGAGTAATTTAAAAGTGGAAATGAATAGGTACAAGACGAGCAATGTGTGAGATATCTGATAACCACAAAAATCGAAGAAAATGTGCAAAAAGTAGCAAAACTTGTTCATTCAAGCAGCCAAATAACTATTCAAAGAACTTAATAACTTGTACAGGTCCCTGCACAGCATATTAACTGATAATTTGCAAATGAGATGAGTGCATGCAAAATTGTTCCATACTTTTGAGTGCTGAACAGATGGAAAGTCATGTGTCAGTTTGCATGGAGTTGATGCATCACCTTCATTTAGATCCACACTTCATTCCCAAAATAGTTATTACAGATGAAACTTGAGTCTATGGTTTTTCCTACTGGAAAATCACCGATTATAAAGGCACATCAGTCAAAATCGAGTAAGAGAGTCATGGTCATTGCTTTTTCCAATATTGAGGGTATGGTGTGATTGGGGTTCAATCAAAGGAGGACAATTGTAAATGCCAAATTTTACAAGGGCATACTGCAATGTTCAAGAAATGATGTACAAAGGAAGAAATCAACAATCCCTTTTCATCACGACAATGCACTGTGCCACACCTTGCTTTTTATTCAAGAGTTTAAGTCCAGAAATAATGCCCCCGTCTGTTCACATCCACCTTATGCACCAGATTTAGCACCGTGTGACTTTTGGCTCTTCCCAAAATTACAACTGTACTTAAAGGAAATGTTTTGGCACCATTCCTGACACAGAGAGAACTACAACAGAACAGTTGAACGCCCTTCAAAAAGAAACCTTCCAGAAGTACTTTCAGTCATGGATTCAATGATGGGATAAGTGCACTGCTAACCAAGGACAGTGCTTTGAAGGAGATTAAATCAAATTCCATGTAAGCTAATTACTTTGTTTCTAACAAAATTATTCACTGTAT
The DNA here is from genome assembly GCF_023898315.1 of Schistocerca nitens. Taxonomy (NCBI): domain Eukaryota; kingdom Metazoa; phylum Arthropoda; class Insecta; order Orthoptera; family Acrididae; genus Schistocerca; species Schistocerca nitens. The sequence continues at coordinate 153,278,609 of NC_064625.1, read as the reverse complement.
TTTTTGATCACACCTTGTAGGTACTCGTATGAGTTGCCTGACTTCAGTTGTGACTCATCAACATTTTAGTCATAAAATACCATGGTTTTTTGCCTCATAAAACATACAGTTTTAATACACAGAGCCAGTATTTGCACCACTAGAAAATCTTATTAGATCTGAATGATGTTGAAAAACCTTGAAGACACACACCAATTATCCCTTGAAAGCCTACTTGCCAAGTTTCGACAACCAGCATTAAGTGAAGAGTCTAGAAATATAATTCATTCTCCTACATATCGCTCCCATAGCAATAATGGAGAAAAGATTACACCAATTGTAGCACACAGAAGCATTTAAGCAGTCACTCCTCCTGTGTTCCATATACAAGCAGCACAGGAAGAAACCTTAATATATGATACCGTATTAAGTACCATCTGCCATGCACTGCACTGCGAATTGCAGAGATGGAAAAAAATTTTCCATTTTTGTAATTTTTAGTGCTTGGGATTCGTTACTATACAATGCCAAAAGACAATGGAATGGCGTAGAAGATGCTAAATCCTGAAATAGAAAATATTCAAAACATTGTTGGTGGTGGTAACTCACTACTTTTCATAATGTCTCATGGATGCTCACAATGTTAATCTTGTCATTTTAATTTGTTTGTTCTGCGCAGTTACTTTGACTTCCAACACTACAGTTTAAATACTGCACATACATGACAACACAGTGAATTGTTAACACTGTCATCATCATCATCATCATCATAATTTAAGACTGATTATGCCTTCCAGCATTCAGTGTGGAGCGTAGTCCCCCTTATAAAATTCCTCCATGATCCAATGTTCAGTGCTAACAATGGTGCCTCTTCTGATGTTAAGCCTATTACTTCAAAATCATTCTTAACCGAATCCAGGTACCTTCTCCTTGGTCTACCCCGACTCCTCCTACCCTCTAGCGCTGAACCCACGAGTCTCTTGGGTAACCTTGCTTCTCCCATGCGTGTGACATGACCCCACCATCTAAGCCTCTTCGCCCTGACTGCTACATCTATAGAGTTCATTCCCAGTTTTTCTTTGATTTCCTCATTGTGGACACCCTCCTGCCATTGTTCCCATCTACTAGTACCTGCAATCATCCTAGCTACTTTCATGTCCATAACCTCAACGTTGTTGATAAGGTAACCTGAACCCACCCTGCTTTCACTCCCATACAACAAAGTTGGTCGAAAGATTGAACAGTGCACAGATAACTTAGTCTTAGTTCTGACTTCCTTCTTGCAGAAGAGAGTAGATCGTAGCTGAGCGCTCACTGCATTTGCTTTGCTACACCTCGCTTCCAGTTCTTTCACTATGTAGCCATTCTGTGAGAATATGCATCCTAAGTATTTGAAACTGTCCACCTGTTCTAACTTTGTTCCTCCTATTTGGCACTAAATCCGTTTATATCTCTTTCCCACTGACATTACTTTCGTTTAGGAGATGCTAATCTTCATACCATAGTCCTTACATATCTGATCTATCTCTGAAATATTACTTTGCAAACTTTCAATCGAATCTGCCATCACAACTAAGTCATCCGCATATGTGAGACTGCTTATTTTGTGTTCACATATCTTAATCTCACCCAGCCAGTCTATTGTTTTCAGCATATGATCCATAAATAACATGAACAAGGTGGAGACAGGTTGCAGCCTTGTCTTACCCCTGAAACTACTCTGAACCATGAACTCAATTTACCGTCAACTCTAACTGCTGCCTGACTATCTATCTAAAGACCTTTAATTGCTTGCAAAAGTTTGCCTCCTAATCTCGTAGAACAGACAATAACTTCCTCCTAGGAACCCGGTCATATGCCTTTTCTAGATCTATAAAGCATAGATTCCCTGTTCCACTAGTAACACTTCTCCATTACTTGCCGTAAGCTAAAGATCTGGTCCTGACAACCTCTAAGAGGCCTAAAACCCACACTGATTTTCATCCAATATGTCCTAAACTAATACTCGCACTTTCCTTTCAACAATACCTGAGAAGATTTTACCCACAACGCTGATTAAAGAGATACCTCTGTAGTTGTTACAATCTTTTCTGTTTCTATGTTTAAAGATTGGTGTGATTACTGCTTTCGTCCAGTCTGATGGAACCTGTCCTGACTCCCACGTCATTTTAATTATCCTGTGTAGCCATTTAAGACCTGACATTCCACTGTATTTGATGAGTTCCGACTTAATTTCATACACCCCAGCCGCTTTATTGCACTGCAGTCTATTGACCATTTTCTCCACTTCCTCAAATGTGATTCTATTTCCATCATCATTCCTATCCCATTGTACATCGAAATCTGAAACATTACTGGTCGTATTTTCACCTACATTGAGCAACTTTTCAAAATATTCCCTCCATCTGCCCAAGGCATCAAAAGGATTCATCAACAGTTTTCCTGACCTGTCCAAAATACTTGTCATTTCCTTCTTACCTCCATTTTGAAGACTGCTAATTACACTCCAGAATGGTTTTCCAGCAGCTTGACCCAAAGTCTCCAACCTGTTTCCAAAGTCTTCCCAAGATTTCTTCTTGGATGCTCCAATTATCTGTTTGGCTTTGTTTCTTTCTTCAACATAACTTTCTCTGTCTACCTGAGTTCTAGTATGTAGCCATTTTTGATACGCCTTCTTTTTTCTTTTACAGGCTGCCTTGACTGTGTCATTCCACCAAGCTGTTTGCTTCATCCTACCTTTACACAATACTGTTCCAAGACATTCTTTTGCCACTTCTAGTACTTTGTCCCTGTACAGTCGTGGACAAAACGAGCGAGACCCCTCGCCTTTTCGTTATGCTGATCCGCACGGCTTTAAAGTCTGCTACACAGCATAACAGGCAAGGCGACGAAGTGCTACCAACATACTATGCGCAGGCGTGAAATTGACAAACTATCTGAACTTTTTTAGATTGTATTCCATAATTTCTAAGACTATATTAATGCTGATTAGTGTGTTAAATACAACACGTAAACATAGGACAGAACTGAAAGAAGAAACGCTAATTTGTATGAAACGGACGAATAAAAATGAATTTCAGCTTATCCAGATAACAGACAAAGAACCCCAGACCGTTACGAATTAGCAAAATATTATCCGCATTCGCCCGCGAAACGGTCTGTGTCAACGTTCAGACCAGTCATACTGGATTACCATTGCTGACCTACCATGAAAGTGTGCAAATTTAGCAATGCGTGAAGATTCATAACGAAATTCACTTAAACATCATTCAGTGCCACACTTAAGTCAATTCCATTATTGACAGAAGCGGAAAAAGGAGGCAGTATCATGTATGAAATTCTACAAGAGTGTCATATTGACATCCACAGAGCGCCAGTACAGAATAAAGGTAGCGATAAATCGTATTGGGTGCGCGAGAATTTCTTAAAATTGCTTTACTGATATTCTACCTGCCTCCATAGAGATTAGAACCGAAAACAAACCAGACCTTCCTTTCACTATGCTAGCAGACAACCTAGGTAAACAGCCCTCTATTATTACCCCAGACATGAACAAGCCGGCAATTTCGCAATAAAAATCTGCAGTTTCTGTTGCATAGAGCTTTCTGGACTCAAAAACATGAATTTTCTTCCTTTATGTCACCGCTTATGCGACAATCATTCGGGATGATTATCGAAATAACAAATTACTGTTATTAGAGAGTAAATTTTGTAGGATAATTCTGCACCACCCCAGGAAATAAACGGCTACATAGCTGCCAAACGTATTCTACATTGTTTCGAATTCTCCACTAGACTCGCCACAGCCAGAAAACGTTCATTAGCAGAAGTGTTTCTTAAGCTAGCTAGCAATGAGAATGTTCGTACTTCTAAAACGCGGTGGCATTAATACTGGGATGTGAATTACCACGTGTATAGGTAAATACATTCTATTTGCATTCCTGTAAACGTGATTTGGATCGAAAACGTAGCTACGACTAATATGCTTATGTATCGACAGCAACTAGAACATTTCGAATAAAGAGTAGCGGGTGTTATTTATGCGGCCCTCATCTTCAGTGTTTTCGTTGTTAGGATTTCGTCACCTAAACCGGTAAAAACGGAACCCTACTAGTCTCACTTTCTTGACCGTCTATCGGTCTACCCAACCCTTAAAACCCGTTTACCTCCAGAACGGGTGGACATAATAAGCGGAAATGTATCGCACTTCTTGCTGTAACCGGTCCCATGCTGGTGTAAAAAAGTGAGCTTCTATGTCAACGCAATCAAAAGATACGACGGTTTATGTAAAGAAAATTTACGCGAAAGGTCAAAAAATGGCTTCAAGAACTATGCGACCTAACTGCTTAGGTCATCAGCCCCTAGACCTAGAACTACTTAAACCTAGCTAGCCTAAGGGCATCACAGACATCTATGCCCGAGGTAGAATTCCAACCTGCGACTGAAGCAGCCGTGCGGTTCGTCACTGAAGCGCCTGGAACCGCTCGGCCACCGCAACGCGGCGAAACCCTACTCACCTCATGTATAATGATAATATATACTGTCTAGTGAGGATAAACTGTATTCTCCAGCAACTCAGATCGTTTGATCACGGAACTTTTACGAAGCTACATTCAAACTTTGTCGAAGTCGTCTGCAATATCCATTACAAACACCCTAGGAACTTCGTATGCGATATCCACTTCTGAATACGCTGGCAGATAATGCAGTACTATAACAAGTAGGTGGGAACTTATTGTTATTGGTCCATGCATGACACTTTATTTCAATATCACTTTCACGCGCCTAGGTGTTCGTATATGGCTGAAATTAATGAACAAAAAGTAAATAAACAGTAAACAACTTCGATGTTCAGATCAAGTGAAAGTCACATGTCGTAATTACAACATAATTTCGTTGTTACATCTACATGACTACATCAACAGGATTTCTTTGCAATCCGGACTTACGTGCCTGGCAGAAGGTTCGGATTATTTCTCTACCGTCCCACTCATTGACAGTGTGCGGGAAAAGGGACTACTTAAATCTTTTCTTGCGAGCCTTGAATTACATTATTACTATGGTTTCTTCTTGTGTAAGTACCCTAGGAAATAATGTTTTGGCATTCAGAACATATGGTGGTGATTGAAATTTCGTGAAAAGATCTCGTGGCAACGAAAAACGCATATGTTTTCATGAATGTTACCCCAACTCGATTATCAAATCTGGGATCCTCTCTCCCCTATTTCGTGACATTACAAAGCGTGATACCGTTCCTTGGACGTTTTTGCGTGCACAGTCAATCACGTCTGTCAAGGATATTATAGCAGTGGACGGACAAACGTAGTGTAGGCAGTGTTTTCAGTTGGCCTGTTGCGTATTCTTAGTGTGCGGCCAATAAAACGCAGTCATTCGTTTGCCTTCCCCACAAAAGTATGTTTTCGATCTTTCCAGTTTAAGTTTTACTGGGTACTGAGATGAACTGACAGTGCTTCGACTTGTGTTTTGTCATGTAACCGAAAGTTAATTATTGTTATTGGACGCAGCTTTCGTGTTTAATGTATTCCTCAGTCAACAACAGTAGACTCCTCGTACACCACACATAACTGTTTCAAAGTATTAAATTGTTACTGATCTTACCATGTTGCAGTGGTCATCTTAACTTGCCGTTTTGAAAAAAAGGAAAATATTTTAGCGAAATGTAGCAACTAAGAAGCGGAGTATCCAAACAAACAAACGTTTCCGGTTTAAGTAGTTGCAGTAGGTCTACTACACAGTAACGTAAATTAGGAGCAAAGTCCATAAGTAGATCCTCATCAGGAAAACCAGCCCTCATAATGCAAAGTGCAACTACAACAAAGAAAGTTTCCAAACATGTCAATGAGTAGTCGAGGAAAGTGGACGCATTCTGTCTACTGAATCCCAACGCACGCAATTTACGAGGGGGCACGCCAAGTGTCAGACCCCGATCTTGCTTTTAACTACGCTCATTGAAAGAGGGGACAAAATAAGCTTAAACTCTACCGCTTCTGAGAAAACGACGGTCAAAGTGTTCAATGCGTTGTTGCTATAGTGTAGATACCGCTTAGCGGTTAAGGATTCAACTGAAGCGGTGGCTCTGCGGCTACCATAGCGACTTCGGAACTTTGCGCTGCGAGTTCGAAACCCGGTTTTTCCTTTTTTCCCCCCTCACTCTCTGAATTATCTACGAATGTTTATTCCAATTTATGATGAAACACTGTTGTCGTTATTCGTCAGTTAATTTACTGTGTAAAGAAATAAGTTAAAAAGGGAACACACAGTGCGTAGTGGGGCGATCACTCTGTTGTAGAAATAATTCAGAAGCCAAGATCGCTTAAATACTGTCTACTGGATAACCGGTTTCAACACACTAAAGGTGCCATTATCGGATCTAAATGTAGATTAACATTGATAAACCATTTGGATATAACGATACATGAGGCAGACGAGATGATTTTATATCAGCTTGTCTCATTCGTTTATTATTTTTTTAATTCATTAATTACACATAAAGTTAATTGTCGAGTAATGACAACATTATTTCAACATAAATTAGAAAAAAAACATTCGAAGATAATTCCGATAGAGAGGCAGGAAAATAAAATAATTAAAAAACCCAATATGGTCTCGAACACGGGAATCAATGCTAAGAAGGAACGACGGTAGCCACTGAGCCACCGCTTCAATTGCGTTCTCGGCTGCAGAAGGTATCTACACTAGAGCAACAGCGCGTTGATAACTTTGGCCGTCGTTTTCTCGGAAACGGTCGAGTGTCTGCAGATAAGCCGAAACACAAGTTCGCTTATTTTGTCCTCTCCTTCACTGACAAGGGGAGGCCGCCAATTGTGAAATTCAGATTCGATTCATACTGCGCATAATAAAAGCTCATGGCCAGAGGTGTAATGTGGCAAAGCACCAAGATGCACTTCTCAGCCGTTGTCGAGAAAATCGACAGTTAGAAGAAACCGCTGCGGTGAAATACTCTCTACGATTCATAATTTTCTACAGCGTCGTGGCGCAGCGGTAAGCGCTCGAGTTCGTAATCCGAAGGTCGGCGGATCGAATCTCGCTCCATGCAACTTTTTTTTTTAGTATTTGTTTTTTGTAATTCAAATGTGTGTATAAACACACACACACACACACACACATATATATATATATATATATATATATATATATATATATATATATATATAATTCCCGGCAACAGGTTGCAACAATTATGCATATAATAAGTTGTTGAAAGTCGTTTGTCGTGGAAAAACTAGCGACTTCGAACATCATTATGTTTTCCGCAAACAGATTTGTATTTCACAAATGTTATTAATTGTCTTCATAATGTTAACCACGTATAGTTAGCGGAAGACGTAGAAACGATATTCCGAAACGAATACGTATAGCGTAAGTCAAACGTTCGAATTAGAATAGAAACCCCACGAACACAAATTTGCTGTGGCAGGTATGAAATATAAACTCCGTTAATCGCTCGTTACACTTGAAGGACAGATGTTGAATGGGCCGAAACGAGCCGCCGCATAACAGCGTAGTTGCCTGCTAACTTCGAAAGAAGGTAGATGCGGTCCCTAGCACAACTTATAACACCGTCGAAAATCAGTGCGGACGTGAGAGCTTTGGTACACCCTGTTAAACAAACGGTAAAATGGAGGCGGTACAATTGGAGAGCGATCCGCCTTCACCAACATGCATAAGCAATTAATTAATAGTTTATATATATATATATATATATATATATATATATATATTTGAATTACAAAAAAATAATAATAATAAAAAAATGTTGCATGGCGTGAGATTCGATCCGGCGACCTTCGGATTACGAACTCGAGCGCTTACCGCTGCGCCACGACGCTGTAGAAAATTATTAATCGTAGAGAGTATTTCACCGCAACGGTTTCTTCTAACTGTCGATTTTCTCGACAACAGCTGAGAAGTGCATCTTGGTGCTTTGCCACATTACACCTCTGGCCATGAGCTTTTATTATGCGCAGTATGAATCGAATCTGAATTTCACATTTGGCGGCCTCCCCTTGTGAGCAAAGTTTCGGGACAATCAGCCTATGACACTTGGCGAGTTCCCCTCGCTCGTCGAGTCGCTTCTTACGCCCGGCGAGAATTATGTATGCCTCCGAGTAAACTGCGCCACCTGGAAACACGGCGAGCGGGGATAAACACGTTTTCCTTCTTATAAGGCAACCCTCTACAGATAAAATTCATGAAGTGTTCTTCAGGTTGCCTCAGATATTTCAGAAATGTTTCTTGCGTCAGGCCTGCCGCATATGCAAAACGTAAACATTTCATTTCATGTAATATTTATCAGGATAAGACATGACAAGAGTGGACCAGTCCCTTCTGAGAAAAATTAGAGATTTTAAGTTGCTCCACTATGTAATGACACGGGTATGGGCTTGCGATCTCTCTTTTATGGCATCGATTTCCGTGTTACACATACTTGGCCACTGCGTTGTGGCTGCCATCGTGGAGGAGGCAGTCTGTTTCCTGCCAGCGCTGTTTCCGCAGCCAATATTAACCGCGACGAATCATTCAGTCAACGCTAAATGGCCCATCTGGCTGAGGCAGACAAGGGCGCTATAATAGAACTCCATGCAGAGGGATCTTCAAATGCCGACATAGCAAGAACTATGGGTCTTCACAAGTCGACGGTAGCCAGGTGGATCAGACGAAAGGAAGAGAGTGGTAACTTGAATGGGAGGCCTCATGGCCGTCGCCGCAAAACAACAGCAGCTCAGGATCAGCAGATACGCCGTTTCAGTGAGAACCACCCATTTGTCAACGCACGACAAATTCAGCAAACTTTGGGTCTCAATGTTAGCAGTAAGACCGTCACTCCTCGTGTAAGGGAAGGTGGACTGAGAGCAAGAAGCGCTGCTGTGAAAGAGACATTGACTGTTTCCCAAAGAGAAGCTTGCCTTGCTTTTGCTACTGAAAATGGCGACAAACCTCTCCAGTTTTGGAGGCGAGTGATTTTCACGCACCAAAAAGTTTTCTCTACGGCATCGTCCGGAAAAGTACTAGTTTACCGGCCTAAATGTGCTAGGTATAATCGAAAATATATTTACAGTTGCCGAAGGAGTGGCAGGTTGTCGGTGCCGGCAGGTGTGGCCGTGCGGTTCGAGGCGCTTCAGTCTGGAACCGCGTGACCGCTACGGTCGCAGGTTCGAATCCTGCCTCGCGCATGGATGTGTGTGATGTCCTTAGGTTAGTTAGGTTTAAGTAGTTCTACGTTCTAGGGGACTGATGACCACAGATGTTAAGTCCCACAGTGCTCAGAGCCATTTGTAGTCGGTAACGGTATGGGCGTGGATATCGGCCGAAGGGTGTGGGCTCCTGTGGGAAGTGGAAGGAAGATTCGATGCGCGCAATTACATATCAATTCTGGAGAACGTGATGTTGCCTGCTGTGGCAGCAAGATTTGGCGATGATCAGATCATGTTCCAACAAGATCGCTCGTCTATTCATATGGCACGTGTGGTTAAGAGGCGAGTCGACGACCATAGTAATATTACTGTAACGGAATGGCCACCTAAAGGAGCTGACACGAATCCCATTGAGAATATCTGGGCAGAAATGGTCAGAGTAATACGAGAAAAGGGCAGTCACCGTCGACTCGCCGACAGCTTTCTGATGTGATTCATGACGCTTGGAATGAGTTACTTGAATCTCCTAGTTATGTGGCTCGAGTTGTGGGCTCAATGCCCAACAGACTTCGAGCTGTTGTGGAAGCCAAAGGAGGCTTCACCAATCAGCTGTTTCAAGCTTTGTTTCTTTCTTCTTCGTCTTTTTTTTTTTTTTTTTACTTACAGACGTATATTTTATATAATTTGAAGGAAACGCAGTAAATGGAATGTGGACTGATTTTTGAGGCTTCATTTTGTGACGGCTAAACAGTGCTGCATCATGGGACCCGCTATTTGTCCACATGTGGCTGAACATCAGAGGTGTAAAAAATTTTGAGGTGCCGAAGTTCTCTGGAAGTATAACGTCTTTTAGACAAGGAGATGATTTTTAGTTCATTTCATTTTAACCATTCACACTATGATTTGACATTCTAATCTTTGATTTCATTTTATTATTATGTATCTTTTCTCCAGTGAAAGTCAACGGTAGTAAGTTTCAAGATATGAAGAATAACTGGAAGTTTCTAATTTGTGGAAAGCGTATTTAACAGTTAATATTTTCGACAAATCTGTAGTTATAGGACATATTAAGAAGCGAGTCAAAAATGGCATTGTGGAATGATCAGGTTGGTCTCTAAAGGGTAACGACGATAAAATAGCAAATATGAAACTATGGGTAACAACTATTGTTGATGGTGAGGAGCCATAATCGATATGTCACTTTTCCGTAATTGTATTTCTGAAGTTTATCGTCAATCCTACGACTGACACCGATACTCTGTTTTACGTAAAGAATACAACCTTCAAAATTTATTTAGCAGCGCAGAATATTAAATCACAGTTTATAGATCAGGAACCTAATCCAACTGCCTTTAATTTTATTTTCACGGATGACATTGAGACAGTAAATAACAAGAGAAATAAGAAAACTCTCAGAATCAATATAGAGAATTCAAGTATCATGTGAATTCAAAAGTTTGCTATAATAGCGATTAATTGCTTTTTACAGACCCCTTCATGCCTACGTTTTCCGTCAGACAGACAATGTTTGAAACTAGGACTAACGAGGTAAACAATTATTCCACAAATTGTCAAATTGGAAGTCGGAGAGCCAGTTACATAAATTACGATGACAACAAACGTTTTTCAAGTAAACTGATCACAGGAGGCATCCAACGCATTTATTGTGAGTTACATGCACAGTATGTAAACTGGCAACGCCACCAACACACAATACCACTAACAAGGGAACATCCCCATCGCACCGCCCTCAGATTTAGTTATAAGTTGATACAGGGGATAGGCCTTGAAAAACTGAACACAGATCAATCGAGAAAACAGGAAGAAGTTGTGTGGAAGTATGAAAAAAATAAGCAAAATATACAAACTGAGTAGTCCATGCGCAAGATAGGCAACATCAAGGATAGGGTGAGCTCAGGAGCGCCGTGATCCCGTGGTTAGCGCACGCAGCTGCGGAACGAGAGGTCCTTCCGTCAAATTTTCCCAGGAGTGAAAAGTTTAATTTTTATTTTCAGACAATTATTATCTGTCCGTCCGTCCGTCCGATGCGAGGTAACCGCGCCGTAGTATGATGACGCTACACCTAAAAAACATCGAAAGACATGACGTCAGTCGACTATAGCGCACGGAAGAGAGAGTATTCCTGCTAATGAGGCTCCCTGGCTGGCAGTTAACTGTTCGCTACTTTGGACGAGAGTGCATTAAATACGTGCGATGCATTGCGTGGGCAATATGAATCCAGCAAAAATAGCTCGTGACTCCAATAACAATGTCAATGAATATTTTCCGAACTGTAAGGCATCGGAAAGTTCCTTAAGGGATCGAACGATTGTCGAACATTTGTATGATTATTTCCTACATTTGTTGAATAACAGTACGTGTGGTGATGATTGTCTGAAAATAAAAAAAATCAAACAACTAACCCGAGGGAAGACTTAAACCAACGACCTCTCGTTCTACAGCTCCTCACGCTAACCACGCGACCACTGCGCTCCCGTGCTCAAGCTATCCTTGATGTTGCTTATCATGCACACGGACTACTCAGTTTGTTTGGTTTGAATATTTTTTTCATAGGTCCACACAACTTCTTCCTGTTTTTCGAATGATCTGTGTTCAGTTTTCAAGGCCTATCCACTGTGTCAACTTATAACTAAATCTGAGGAGGGTGCGATGGGGAGGTTCCCTTGTTAGCTATGAAACAACTGTAGCAAAACGAAGCATCCTCGTTATCCATGTGATGGATAAGACGACTAATTCGCAACATAAATGTCAATGTAAGCATCAGTTTCTGTTGGAACGTGCTTCCCGGACCAAATAACATACATTTCCTACGTCTTCAATGCGAATCATGTAGCAAATGTAATTTAAAGGACATAAAAATATCGAGTGAATTTACTAAAATAATTATGAACCACTTGAATTTGCATTCAACAGGCAATGTTCAGAAGTCTGGTGTAGGAGTACTGCATGCTCTAATTCGAAACAACAAAAATCAACAGAGTAACTATTACTGAACGTCATCAGGTCACTCATCGAGCATTCCTATGCAGTACTGTTACTGGTGACGTGTTATGATGCCTTTATCGTTAACTTCCTAAGAAGAAATGAAAGGCTGAGCCCCACCAAAAGACGTAAACTCGAGGAAAGAGTTGCGTGAACATATTATTTTACATCTGATAAATCCAAAAGTGTGTTTTGGGCTACGAATTCTGCCCCCAGGGTGTGTGCAACACAGCTGGAATTTGTTGCCAACAACTGAGACACCTTTCGGTCACAGTGTAAGAAAATCGAGCAACAAAACTACATCACCTGTGCTACTGCATGATAACGCACTATGTTGATTTGAGAAACAAAACTATCCAGGAGATTGATAGGAAAGTCGTCTCTCAGGCACATTTGTATTGATAGGGAAGTCCTCTCTCAAGCACTTGTCCCTCTCGTCATATATTTGCAAAATTTTACCTTTCCCACTCTAGATCGATCAACCGTCAAGGCAATTCATTTCTAGACGAAAATACTTTTAAAACTACTCTGGTTTATTGACATCGTTAGAACAAGTAGGTTTCTACAGGCGTAGAATTTGTAAACAACTTTAGCATTGTCATATCGTTTTAGATATCGTGAAAGAAAATTCTGCTGCTAATTAATTTCTCTTTGATAATTACTGTTGCGTTTAGTAAACTAATGGAAAATGCAATTAAAATATTCACTGTACTAATACAAACTAAAGTCAGCTTAATACAGAAACATCACGACGGCAGTCTATCTTAATAAAGCATTAAGTTTCTGTGAGACAATTGGGCTTATTTTAACACGAATTAGTAGGATATTACAGACTTTACACTTAGAAAAGATCTGTATTTATTTCATTTCCTGTACCATTCGTAAGTGTTATGAAAATGGGGCTTTTCATAGATAAAATTATGTATTCACAACAACAAAAAAATGTCGGCAGAAAACAAAAGTGGCATTATGAATCTGGCAGTACCGTAAGGTTTTCACTCTGACACTAAGAGTTACTGAAAGTAGCAAGAAGAATTTTGCTCGAGCGTTGTCTTACGATTCCCTTATTAAGTTTTTATCTGCCTGCTTGTAGCTGTGCTACAAAAGAATTAAAAATCTGGCTTTCAGCAAGTCTCGAAAGGCGAACAAAAGCAGCTTGCACCTGGTTACTAAGCATGTTACCTGGGGACTGCTTTTTTCTTAAAGCGGGAAGACATCCTTTTGTGGTTCAATTGGCAAATGTCAGTCAGACGTGTGACGTTAGTCTAAGCGTTTCGGTGTGTTGAATTTGTACCAATGATTTTTCTACACGTTTTTTCTGTCCCAAATAGAGTTGAAGTCTCCCATTAGTATTTTCACGTCATCTTGGTGAATTTTGCTCATGGTATTTTCGAGTGTGTTCCAGAATTTTTCAACATTGTCGGTGTTTTTCTTATTTTCGATGTTGGTGGGTTCAAATGGTTCAAATGGCTCTGAGCACTATGGGACTTAACTGCTGTGGTCATCAGTCCCCTAGAACTTAGAACTAGTTAAACCTAACTAACCTAAGGACATCGCACACATCCATGCCCGAGGCAGGATGCGAACCTGCGACCGTAGCGGTCGCGCGGTTCCAGACTGTAGCGCCTAGAACCTCTCGAACACTCCGGCCGTCGATGTTGGTGGGGACACGTGCATTGATGAGTGTATATGTTTTACTGGGGCTCTGAATGACCATAGTCATAAGTCGCTTGTTGACGGGCCAGCCGCGGTGGCCGAGCGGTTCTTGGCTCTTCAGTCCGGAACCGCGCGACTGCTACGGTCGCAGGTTCGAATCCAGCCTTGGGCATGAATTTGTGTGATGTCCTTAGATTAGCTAGGTATAAGTAGTTCTAAGTTCTAGGAGACTGATGACCTCCACTGTTAAGTTCCATAGTGCTCAGAGCCATTGGAACCTTTTGATTGTCGATCGGTGGGATTTCTTTGACAGAGTTGATAGATCGGTGTTCGAGAAATGCAATGCCGAAGATTGGTACGCCTTTCGTTACCTTTTGTTGTATTCTGCTCTTGAAGATGCAATGGTTTCCCTAATGCACGGTTTCATTGTCAGTTAGTCGTGGTTCTTGAAGTGCAAGGATGAGAATTTTTTGTCGGTCCATTTCTTTTGTGAGATTATTTAGTTTTCGTGTTTGGATCAAGGTATCGATGTTTACTTTTAAATGCATGTTTTTTGCTTGTAGGGAAATTTACCAGAAATCTTCGATATTCTCTGTCGTGCTAACCTGGACTCCCCAGAATCCGAAAATCCAACTGCCGCCTGTCGACAGCCGGGTTGTGTACCACCTGGGATAAAGTTGACTTTGCTTGCATAGTTTACGTTTGCTTGTGTTTCATTGGTTGTGCTTGGGTGATACCAGGACCGGACAGGACCAGAGGGTGTTGAAGCCTTTGAAAGCAAATATTTTCAGCCAAGCTCATTGAGCTAACACGGTGACCAGAGTAACGGTGATTTTCACTCAGACGTGTCTGGATTTTGCGTTCAACGGATTGAGTAGCCGTTCAGGATTGTGTTAGTATTTGGTTCACCCCTAGTATTTGATTTCCTCGGTACCACCCATATGGGGGAGGGTTTCCACTATCCGCCACACGCGATTATTATTATTATTATTATTATTATTATTGTCATTATGTCTCAGCAAATCCCATATGGTGTATCTTCCCACCACTGAAATAGATGTGTATTGTTCGATTCAGTATTTCCATCACATAAATGTGGTTTATAATTACGTTACATTGCTACTAGTAGACATATTTCTCACTTTTTCTTAGACAGTTGCTACCTGTTACTCCATCATAGGAATTTATGTGCGAAGCATTGTTGAAATACAGACGTTCAAATTATCCGATTTCTGTAATTTCATTTCGATACCAGATCGTTCTAATCGGATTCAGCCAGGTAGTCTTAATGTGGATATCCGACCACGACTGTCATCATATGATAGACTGTGTAAACCACATTCTTTATCGGACTGTTGAATATAGATCACTTATCTATGACAGGACCTGAATTCTTAAACACTGTGGAAAATAATAATCCGATGTGCTTATTACAAATACGTTATTCCAATATAAATATGTGAACTAACGAGATAACAGTTTATTTACAGGAGCAGAACTAATGTTCAAATGTTCAAATGTGTGTGAAATCGTATGGGACTTAACTGCTAAGGTCATCAGTACCTAAGCTTACACACTACTTAACCTAAATCATCCTAAGGACAAACACACACACCCATGCCCGAGGGAGGACTCGAACCTCCGCCGGGATCAGCTCTTCAAATGGCTCTGAGCACTATGGGACTCAACTGCTGAGGTCATTAGTCCCCTAGAACTTAGAACTAGTTAAACCTAACTAACCTAAGGACATCACAAACATCCATGCCCGAGGCAGGATTCGAACCTGCGACCGTAGTGGTCGTGCGGTTCCAGACTGCAGCGCCTTTAACCGCACGGCCACTTCGGCCGGCCCGGGATCAGCCACGCAGCTCATGACTGCAGCGCCCCTGACCGCTCGGCTAATCCCGCGCGGCTACTAAAAGTATACTCGTCCACAAAACCCATGTGGACAATTATCTGATAATCGGTCAAGCTTTGCTTTGTCGCAGCTCTTTAGGACAAAAGAATGGACAGCTCCCTGCTTTTTGCGTTTCCGATAGCGCCTACGATAAGAATCTGGTGTCATATTATGTTTCAGAGCCGTAAACTGTTTATTTTTTCACCTCATACTAAAACAAAAGCTATGATATGAGACGAGGAAATGACTTATATGCTTCTCAGGAACTTAAGTTTTTCGCGTTAATTTTCTCACTTCATTCTAAAACAAGGACGTTAATATGAGAAGAGGAAATGAAATATACGCTTCCAAGACATATTATTTCCTTGTGTGCTACTACTGCATACATGAAAGCCCTGCAGTTAATTTTTGTATGTTGGATAAATTTTGATATCACCTCACATTCCTTTGTGAGAAGGTTCCTATTTTCTTAGGATTCAAATAGAGTGGACATTTCATCACTGGTTAATATTCTCATGACTAATGACATGATACCCGTTGCAATTGCTCCATGGCACCTGTGAGTAGAGTCTCACGTTGGTTACTATAAGAACACGCAGGCAGTGATATCCGCTCACTGCAGTCAGAGCCAAGGTGATTTCTTTCTGTTTATGGCGAAGCGTCTGCTGCAGTGTCCACGCTCAGCCAACATAAACAAATCGCGGCGGCATTGGGCAGTGCTGATCGCTGCGTTTGTCGCAGGCCTCGACAACAAGAGCGCACTCTCTGCTAACGACACTATGGAGTTAATACATCTTACTTAACGTAATATGCAGGACGTGGGTTAGGTGAAAATTCAGTTTGTAACTTCCCATCGCATTAACATACTTTACAGTCATATTTGATGCCCGGTTGTCTGTCTGATGTTAATAGTATTGATTCAGATTGTGCATTAACACGAAAACTCACTCACACACACACACACACACACACACACACACACACACGCACACACTCATTGATTCCAGTGAGGGTGACAACTACTGTGTGTTGAACAACACATGCACCAGTCAGTTCCTCAGTTGGCGTCGAGTGGATGAGTTTTTTCAATTACCTTGCATTGCAAGAATTGTATGTAAGAGCCTGAAAGTAAATGGACTTGTATCCTAAAGAGCTGCGACAAAGCAAAGCTTGACCGATTATCAGATAATTGTCCACATGGGTTTTGTGGACGAGTATACTTTTAGTAGCCGCGCGGGATTAGCCGAGCGGTCAGGGGCGCTGCAGTCATGAGCTGCGTGGCTGATCCCGGCGGAGGTTCGAGTCCTCCCTCGGGCATGGGTGTGTGTGTTTGTCCTTAGGATGATTTAGGTTAAGTAGTGTGTAAGCTTAGGTACTGATGACCTTAGCAGTTAAGTCCCATACGATTTCACACACATTTGAACATTTGAACATTAGTTCTGCTCCTGTAAATAAACTGTTATCTCGTTAGTTCACATATTTATATTGGAATAACGTATTTGTAATAAGCACATCGGATTATTATTTTCCACAGTGTTTAAGAATTCAGGTCCTGTCATAGATAAGTGATCTATATTCAACAGTCCGATAAAGAATGTGGTTTACACAGTCTATCATATGATGACAGTCGTGGTCGGATATCCACATTAAGACTACCTGGCTGAATCCGATTAGAACGATCTGGTATCGAAATGAAATTACAGAAATCGGATAATTTGAACGTCTGTATTTCAACAATGCTTCGCACATAAATTCCTATGATGGAGTAACAGGTAGCAACTGTCTAAGAAAAAGTGAGAAATATGTCTACTAGTAGCAATGTAACGTAATTATAAACCACATTTATGTGATGGAAATACTGAATCGAACAATACACATCTATTTCAGTGGTGGGAAGATACACCATATGGGATTTGCTGAGACATAATGACAATAATAATAATAATAATAATAATAATCGCGTGTGGCGGATAGTGGAAACCCTCCCCCATATGGGTGGTACCGAGGAAATCAAATACTAGGGGTGAACCAAATACTAACACAATCCTGAACGGCTACTCAATCCGTTGAACGCAAAATCCAGACACGTCTGAGTGAAAATCACCGTTACTCTGGTCACCGTGTTAGCTCAATGAGCTTGGCTGAAAATATTTGCTTTCAAAGGCTTCAACACCCTCTGGTCCTGTCCGGTCCTGGTATCACCCAAGCACAACCAATGAAACACAAGCAAACGTAAACTATGCAAGCAAAGTCAACTTTATCCCAGGTGGTACACAACCCGGCTGTCGACAGGCGGCAGTTGGATTTTCGGATTCTGGGGAGTCCAGGTTAGCACGACAGAGAATATCGAAGATTTCTGGTAAATTTCCCTACAAGCAAAAAACATGCATTTAAAAGTAAACATCGATACCTTGATCCAAACACGAAAACTAAATAATCTCACAAAAGAAATGGACCGACAAAAAATTCTCATCCTTGCACTTCAAGAACCACGACTAACTGACAATGAAACCGTGCATTAGGGAAACCATTGCATCTTCAAGAGCAGAATACAACAAAAGGTAACGAAAGGCGTACCAATCTTCGGCATTGCATTTCTCGAACACCGATCTATCAACTCTGTCAAAGAAATCCCACCGATCGACAATCAAAAGGTTCCAATGGCTCTGAGCACTATGGAACTTAACAGTGGAGGTCATCAGTCTCCTAGAACTTAGAACTACTTATACCTAGCTAATCTAAGGACATCACACAAATTCATGCCCAAGGCTGGATTCGAACCTGCGACCGTAGCAGTCGCGCGGTTCCGGACTGAAGAGCCAAGAACCGCTCGGCCACCGCGGCTGGCCCGTCAACAAGCGACTTATGACTATGGTCATTCAGAGCCCCAGTAAAACATATACACTCATCAATGCACGTGTCCCCACCAACATCGACGGCTGGAGTGTTCGAGAGGTTCTAGGCGCTACAGTCTGGAACCGCGCGACCGCTACGGTCGCAGGTTCGCATCCTGCCTCGGGCATGGATGTGTGCGATGTCCTTAGGTTAGTTAGGTTTAACTAGTTCTAAGTTCTAGGGGACTGATGACCACAGCAGTTAAGTCCCATAGTGCTCAGAGCCATTTGAACCATTTGAACCCACCAACATCGAAAATAAGAAAAACACCGACAATGTTGAAAAATTCTGGAACACACTCGAAAATACCATGAGCAAAATTCACCAAGATGACGTGAAAATACTAATGGGAGACTTCAACTCTATTTGGGACAGAAAAAACGTGTAGAAAAATCATTGGTACAAATTCAACACACCGAAACGCTTAGACTAACGTCACACGTCTGACTGACATTTGCCAATTGAACCACAAAAGGATGTCTTCCCGCTTTAAGAAAAAAGCAGTCCCCAGGTAACATGCTTAGTAACCAGGTGCAAGCTGCTTTTGTTCGCCTTTCGAGACTTGCTGAAAGCCAGATTTTTAATTCTTTTGTAGCACAGCTACAAGCAGGCAGATAAAAACTTAATAAGGGAATCGTAAGACAACGCTCGAGCAAAATTCTTCTTGCTACTTTCAGTAACTCTTAGTGTCAGAGTGAAAACCTTACGGTACTGCCAGATTCATAATGCCACTTTTGTTTTCTGCCGACATTTTTTTGTTGTTGTGAATACATAATTTTATCTATGAAAAGCCCCATTTTCATAACACTTACGAATGGTACAGGAAATGAAATAAATACAGATCTTTTCTAAGTGTAAAGTCTGTAATATCCTACTAATTCGTGTTAAAATAAGCCCAATTGTCTCACAGAAACTTAATGCTTTATTAAGATAGACTGCCGTCGTGATGTTTCTGTATTAAGCTGACTTTAGTTTGTATTAGTACAGTGAATATTTTAATTGCATTTTCCATTAGTTTACTAAACGCAACAGTAATTATCAAAGAGAAATTAATTAGCAGCAGGATTTTCTTTCACGATATCTAAAACGATATGACAATGCTAAAGTTGTTTACAAATTCTACGCCTGTAGAAACCTACTTGTTCTAACGATGTCAATAAACCAGAGTAGTTTTAAAAGTATTTTCGTCTAGAAATGAATTGCCTTGACGGTTGATCGATCTAGAGTGGGAAAGGTAAAATTTTGCAAATATATGACGAGAGGGACAAGTGCTTGAGAGAGGACTTCCCTATCAATACAAATGTGCCTGAGAGACGACTTTCCTATCAATCTCCTGGATAGTTTTGTTTCTCAAATCAACATAGTGCGTTATCATGCAGTAGCACAGGTGATGTAGTTTTGTTGCTCGATTTTCTTACACTGTGACCGAAAGGTGACTCAGTTGTTGGCAACAAATTCCAGCTGTGTTGCACACACCCTGGGGGCAGAATTCGTAGCCCAAAACACACTTTTGGATTTATCAGATGTAAAATAATATGTTCACGCAACTCTCTCCTCGAGTTTACGTCTTTTGGTGGGGCTCAGCCTTTCATTTCTTCTTAGGAAGTTAACGATAAAGGCATCATAACACGTCACCAGTAACAGTACTGCATAGGAATGCTCGATGAGTGACCTGATGACGTTCAATAATAGTTACTCTGTTGATTTTTGTTGTTTCGAATTAGAGCATGCAGTACTCCTACACCAGACTTCTGAACATTGCCTGTTGAATGCAAATTCAAGTGGTTCATAATTATTATAGTAAATTCACTCGATATTTTTATGTCCTTTAAATTACATTTGCTACATGATTCGCATTGAAGACGTAGGAAATGTATGTTATTTGGTCCGGGAAGCACGTTCCAACAGAAACTGATGCTTACATTGACATTTATGTTGCGAATTAGTCGTCTTATCCATCACATGGATAACGAGGATGCTCCGTTTTGCTACAGTTGTTTCATAGCTAACAAGGGAACCTTCCCATCGCACCCTCCTCAGATTTAGTTATAAGTTGACACAGTGGATAGGCCTTGAAAACTGAACACAGATCATTCGAAAAACAGGAAGAAGTTGTGTGGACCTATGAAAAAAATATTCAAACCAAACAAACTGAGTAGTCCGTGTGCATGATAAGCAACATCAAGGATAGCTTGAGCACGGGAGCGCAGTGGTCGCGTGGTTAGCGTGAGGAGCTGCAGAACGAGAGGTCGTTGGTTTCAGTCTTCCCTCGGGTTAGTTGTTTGATTTTTTTTATTTTCAGACAATCATCACCACACGTACTGTTATTCAACAAATGTAGGAAATAATCATACAAATGTTCGACAATCGTTCGATCCCTTAAGGAACTTTCCGATGCCTTACAGTTCGGAAAATATTCATTGACATTGTTATTGGAGTCACGAGCTATATTTGCTGGATTCATATTGCCCACGCAATGCATCGCACGTATTTAATGCACTCTCGTCCAAAGTAGAGAACAGTTAACTGCCAGCCAGGGAGCCTCATTAGCAGGAATACTCTCTCTTCCGTGCGCTATAATCGACTGACGTCATGTCTTCCGATGTTTTTTAGGTGTAGCGTCATCATACTACGGCGCGGTTACCTCGCATCGGACAGACGGACGGACAGATAATAATTGTCTGAAAATAAAAATTAAACTTTTCACTCCTGGGAAAATTTGACGGAAGGACCTCTCGTTCCGCAGCTGCGTGCGCTAACCACGGGATCACGGCGCTCCTGAGCTCACCCTATCCTTGATGTTGCCTATCTTGCGCATGGACTACTCAGTTTGTATATTTTGCTTATTTTTTTCATACTTCCACACAACTTCTTCCTGTTTTCTCGATTGATCTGTGTTCAGTTTTTCAAGGCCTATCCCCTGTATCAACTTATAACTAAATCTGAGGGCGGTGCGATGGGGATGTTCCCTTGTTAGTGGTATTGTGTGTTGGTGGCGTTGCCAGTTTACATACTGTGCATGTAACTCACAATAAATGCGTTGGATTCCTCCTGTGATCAGTTTACTTGAAAAACGTTTGTTGTCATCGTAATTTGTGTAACTGTCTCTCCGACTTCCAATTTGACAATTTGTGGAAAAATTGTTTACCTTCTTAGTCCTAGTTTCAAACATTGTCTGATAGAAAATGTAGGCATGAAGGAGTCTGTAAAAGCAATTAATCGCTATTATAGCAAACTTTTGAATCCACTGGACACTTGAATTCTATATATTGATTCTGAGAGTTTTGTTATTTCTCTTGTTATTTACTGTCCCAAAGTCATCCGTGAGAATAAAATTAAAGGCAGTTGGATTAGGTTCCTGATCTATAAACTGTGATTTAATATTCTGCGCTGCTAAATAAATTTTGAAGGTTGTATTCTTTACGTAAAACAGAGTATCGATGTCAGTCCTAGGATTGACGATAAACTTCAGAAATACAATTACGGAAAAGTGACATATCGATTACGGCTACCCACCATCAACAATAGTTGTTACCCATTGTTTAGTATTTGCTATTTTACCGTCGTTACCCTTTAGAGGCCAACCTGATCTTTACACAGTGCCATTTTTACTTGCTTCTTAATATGTCCTATAACTACAGATTTGTTGAAAATATGAACTGTTAAATACGCTATTCCACAAATTAAAAACTTCCAGTTATTCTTCATATCTTGAAACTTACTACCGTTGACTTTCACTGAAGGAAAGATACGTAATAATAAAATGAAATCAAAGATTAGAATGTCGAAGCATAGTGTGAATGGTTAAAATGAAATGCACTAAAAATCATCTTCTTGTCTAAAACACTTTACTCTTCCAGAGAACTTCGGTACCTCTCAAATTTTTTTCAGCTCTGATGTTTAGCCACATGTGGAAAAATAGCGGGTCTCATGATGCAGCACTGTTTAGCCGTCACAAAATAAAGCCTCAAAAATCAGTAAATAAAACTATTCTTGTACAGTTGCTCCGAATCGCATATACCAACCGCCCTTTGCTGCGACAACTACTCAAAGTCTATTGGGTATTTGATTTTGTTCTGCTTTTTCGGGCCTCCTTACCTCTCCTTCTAGCCCAACCTTTGTTCTGCAATTACGTCTTCATCGGGGAGCTTCTCCTCAACATTTTTATTTTGTGCTGAACTGTTTTGTACCCTTCTTGCATACACACGTGTGTCACGTATTTTATAGAGACTGAATGAATATATAAGGTGAGTATTTCTTCTCTTATCAAATTAAATATTACATATCTTGCTGTGAATTAATTTGTTTGTCCCCATTCCACTTATTGCGTTTCCTTGAAATTATATAAAACATAAGTCTGTAAAAAAAAATCGCGTATAGCCTCCTTTGGCTTCCACAACAGCTGGAAGTCTGTTGGGCATTGAGCCCACAACTCGAGCCACAGAACTAGGAGATTCAAGTAACTCATTCCAAGCTTCATGAATTTGCTGATTTGTCGTGCGTTGACAAATGGGTGGTTCTCACTGAAACGGCGTATCTGCTGATCCTGAGCTTGCGTTGTTTTGCGGCGACGGCCATGAGGCCTCCCATTCAAGTTACCACTCTCTTCCTTTCGTCTGATCCACCTGGCTACCGTCGACTTGTGAAGACCCATAGTTCTCGCTATGTCGGCATTTGAAGATCCCTCTGCATGGAGTATTATAGCGCCCTTGTCTGCCTCAGCCAGATGGGCCATTTAGCGTTGACTGAATGATTCGTCGCGGTTAATATTGGCTGCGGAAACAGCGCTGGCAGGAAACAGACTGCCTCCTCCAAGATGGCAGCCGCAACGCAGTGGCCAAGTATGTGTAACACGGAAATCGATGGCATAAAAGACAGATCGCAAGCCCGTGCCCATGTCATTACATAGTGGAGCAACTTAGAATCTCTAATTTTTCTCAGAAGTGACTGGTCCACTCTTGTCATGTCTTATCCTGATAAATATTACATGAAATGAAATGTTTACGTTTTGCATATGCGGCAGGCCTGAGGCAAGAAACATTTCTGAAATATCTGAGGCAACCTGAAGAACACTTCGTGAATATTATCTGTAGAAGGTTGCCTTATAAGAAGGAAAACGTGTTTATCCCCGCTCGCCGTGTTTCCAGGTGGCGCAGTTTACTCGGAGGCATACATAATTCTCGCCGGGCGTAAGAAGCGACTCGACGAGCGAGGGGAACTCGCCAAATGTCATAGGCTGATTGTCCCGAAACTTTGCTCAGTGAAGGAGAGGACAAAATAAGCGAACATGTGTTTCGGCTTATCTGCAGACACTCGACCGTTTCCGAGAAAACGACGGTCAAAGTTATCAACGCGCTGTTGCTCTAGTGTAGATACCTTCTGCAGCCGAGAACGCAATTGAAGCGGTGGCTACCGTCGTTCCTTCTTAAGACTGATTCACGTGTTCGATACCATATTGGGTTTTTTAATTATTTTATTTTCCTGCCTCTCTATCAGAATTATCTACGAATGTTTTTTTCTAAGTTATGTTGAAATAATGTTGTCATTATTCGCCAATTAACTTTATGTGTAATTAATGAATTAAAAAGTAATAAACGAATGAGACAAGCTGATCTAACATCATCTGGGCTGCCTCATGTATCGTTATAACCAAATATTTTATAAATGTTAATCTACATTCAGATCCGATGATGGCACCTTTAGTGTGTTGAAACCGGTTATCCAGTAAACAATATTTAAGCGATCTTGGCTTCTGAATTATTTCTACAACAGAGTGATCGCCCCACTACGCACTGTGTGTTCCCTTTTTAACTTATTTCTTTACACAGTAAATTAACTGACGAATAACGACAACAGTGTTTCAACATAAATTGGAATAAACATTCGTAGATAATTCAGAGAGTGAGGGAAAAAAAAAGGAAAAACCGGGTTTCGAACTCGCAGCGCAAAGTTCAGAAATCGCTATGGTAGCCGCAGAGCCACCGCTCCAGTTGAATGCTTACCCGCTAAGAGGTGTCTACACTATAGTAACAGCGCATTGAAAACTTTGACCGTCGTTTTCTCAGAAGCGGTAGAGTGTAAGCAGATAAGCCGAGACACGTGTTCGCTTATTTTGTCCCCGCTTTCACTGAGCGAAGTTTCAGCAAGATCGGGGTATTTCCTCGGGAACACAGGAAGAAACCATAGTAATAATGTAATTCAAGGCTCGCAAGAAAAGATTTAAGTGGTCCTTTTTCCAGCACACTGTTAATGAGTGGGACGGTAGAGAAATAACCCTAACCTTCTGCCAGGCACGTAAGTCCGGATTGCCAAGAAATCCTGTTGATGTAGTCATGTAGATGTAACGACGAAATTATGTTTTAATTACGACATGTGACTTTCATTTGATTTAAACATCGAAGTTGTTTGCTGTTTCAAAATGGTTCAAATGCCTCTGAGCACTATGGGACTCAACTGCTGTGGTCATAAGTCCCCTAGAACTTAGAACTACTTAAACCTAACTAACCTAAGGACATCACACACATCCATGCCCCAGGCAGGATTCGAACCAGCGACCGTAGCAGTCGCACGGTTCCGGACTGCGCGCCTAGAACCGCGAGACCACCGCGGCCGGCTCGTTTGTTGTTCATTTACTTTTTGTTCAATAGTTTCAGGCATATACAAACACCTAGGCGCGTTAAATTGATATTGAAATAAAGTGTCATGCGTGGACCAATAACAATAAATTCCCACCTACTTGTTATAGTACTGCAGTATCTGCCAGCGTCTTCAGAAGTGGATATCGCATACGAAGTTCCTAGGGTGTTTGTAATGGATATTGCAGACGACTTCGACAAAGTTTGAATGTAGCTTCGTAAAAGTTCCGTGAGCAAACGATCTGAGTTGCTGGCGAATACAGTTTATCCTCATTAGACAGCATATTTTATCATTATACATGAGGTGAGTAGGGTTTCGCCGCGTTGCGGTGGCCGAGCGGTTCCAGGCGCTTCAGTGACGAACCGCACGGCTGCTTCAGTCGCAGGTTGGAATTCTACCTCGGGCATAGATGTCTGTGATGCCCTTAGGCTAGCTAGGTTTAAGTAGTTCTAGGTCTAGGGGCTGATGACCTAAGCAGTTAGGTCGCATAGTTCTTGAAGCCATTTTTTGACCTTTCGCGTAAATTTTCTTTACATAAACCGTCGTATCTTTTGATTGCGTTGACATAGAAGCTCACTTTTTTACACCAGCATGGGACCGGTTACAGCAAGAAGTGCGATACATTTCCGCTTATTATGTCCACCCGTTCTGGAGGTAAACGGGTTTTAAGGGTTGGGTAGACCGATAGACGGTCAAGAAAGTGAGACTAGTAGGGTTCCGTTTTTACCGGTTTAGGTGACGAAATCCTAACAACGAAAACACTGAAGATGAGGGCCGCATAAATAACACCCGCTACTCTTTATTCGAAATGTTCTAGTTGCTGTCGATACATAAGCATATTAGTCGTAGCTACGTTTTCGATCCAAATCACGTTTACAGGAATGCAAATAGAATGTATTTGCCTATACACGTGGTAATTCACATCCCAGTATTAATGCCACCGCGTTTTAGAAGTACGAACATTCTCAT
The DNA here is from genome assembly GCF_023898315.1 of Schistocerca nitens. Taxonomy (NCBI): domain Eukaryota; kingdom Metazoa; phylum Arthropoda; class Insecta; order Orthoptera; family Acrididae; genus Schistocerca; species Schistocerca nitens. Next base: position 153,252,398 of record NC_064625.1, on the reverse strand, counting down.
TGCTAGCTAGCTTAAGAAACACTTCTGCTAATGAACGTTTTCTGGCTGTGGCGAGTCTAGTGGAGAATTCGAAACAATGTAGAATACGTTTGGCAGCTATGTAGCCGTTTATTTCCTGGGGTGGTGCAGAATTATCCTACAAAATTTACTCTCTAATAACAGTAATTTGTTATTTCGATAAACATCCCGAATGATTGTCACATAAGCGGTGACATAAAGGAAGAAAATTCATGTTTTTGAGTCCAGAAAGCTCTATGCAACAGAAACTGCAGATTTTCATTTCGAAATTGCCGGCTTGTTCATGTCTGGGGTAATAATAGAGGGCTGTTTGCCTAGGTTGTCTGCTAGCATAGTGAAAGGAAGGTCTGGTTTGTTTTCGGTTCTAATCTCTATGGAGGCAGGTAGAATATCAGTAAAGCAATTTTAAGAAATTCTCGCGCACCCAATACGTTTTATCGCTACCTTTATTCTGTACTGGCGCCCTGTGCATGTCAATATGACACTCTTGTAGAATTTCATACATGTTACTGCCTACTTTTTCCGCTTCTGTCAATAATGGAATTGACTTAAGCGTGGCACTGAATGATTTTTAACTGAATTTCGTTATGAATCTTCACGCATTGCTAAATTTGCACACTTTCATGGTAGGTCAGCAATGGTAATCCAGTATGACTGGTCTGAACGTTGACACAGACCGTTTCGCGGGCGAATGCGGATAATATTTTGCTACTTCGTAACGATCTGGGGTTCTTTGTCTTACTGAAACAGTTAAGTCATCTCGATAAGTTGAAATTCATTTTTATTTGTCCAGTTCATACCAATTAGCGTTTGTTCTTTCAGTTCTGTCTTATATTTACGTGTTGTATTTAACACACTAATCAGCATTAATATAGTCTTAGAAATTATGGAATACAGTCTAAAAAAGTTCAGATAGTTTGTCAATTTCACGCCTGCGCATAGTATGTTGGTAGCACTTCGTCGCCTTGCCTGTTATGCTGTGTAGCAGACTTTAAAGCCGTGCGGATCAGCATAACGAAAAGGCGAGGGGTCTCGCTCGTTTTGTCCACGACTGTACCTTGTCCATTCCTTTTCCAAAGACTATAATTGACTACATTCAACTAACTGGTACCTTTCTGAGATCACTGTTATGTACTTGTGCCTGATTTCCTTATCCTGAAGTTTCTCCACTCTTATCCTCCTACATATGGACCTGACCTCCTGCACTTTCGGCCTCACAATACCAATTTCACTGCAGATTAAATAGTGATCAGTGTCATCAAAGAATCCCCTGAATACACGTGTGTCCCTCACAGCCTGCCTGAATTACTGATCTGTTATTATATAGTCAATGACAGATCTGGTTCCCCTGCCTTCCCAAATATACTGGTGAATGTTCTTATGTTTAAAAAAGGAGTTTGTGATTACTAAGCCCATACTGGCACAGAAATCCAAGGGTTGTTTCCCGTTCCTGTTGGCCTCCATATCCTCTCCAAATTTACCCATAACCTTTTCATGCCCTTCTGTTCGATTTCCAATCCTGGCGTTAAAATCACCCATGAGCAGAATACTGTCCTTGTCCTTTACTCTAACAACTACATCACTGAGTACGTCATAAAAACTATCCATCTTATCTTGATCTGTCCCTTCACAATGTGAATATACTGACACAATCCTAATTTTCTTGCCAGACACTGTCAAATCTATCCACATCAGTCGTTCATTTACATACCTTATTGCAACTACGCTGGGTTCCATTTCTTTCCTGATATCAATTAAAATTAACTTTTGTTCAAAAACAACCCATTTAAAAAATCTTACTTCAGATGGATGTCATCATTCAAACTTTATAATTTTTTAATTTGCTTTTGATAAATGTGCACTGCACGTTGTTACAATGTCACACACCTGCAGTTATCATTGTCTAATGGCTAGGTTAGTTTAAACTTAATTAAAGTTAAACATCTGACAGTTCTGTCATATTCGTTAACTATGACTTGAACAATGAAGTATTACCAGTGTTGGAATTCTCAAATGCTATTCCTGCTTTGACTCCTGACAGGTAGACCTCGTATTCTCCCACTTCCTCTTCTTTCTCACCCCTTACCCAAATGTCACTAACAGCTAAAACGTCCAACCCCATCTTACTTGCAGCCTCCGCCAGCTCTACATTCTTCCCAGAGCAGCCCCTATTGATATTAATAGCTCCCCATCTCGTTACCATTCGTTTGCCAAGTCATATCTTAGGAGTCTCTTTCAAATTCTAAAGGTGGCAGGGGTAAAATACAGGGAGCGAAAGGCTATTTACAATTTGTACAGAAACCAGATGGCAGTTATAAGAGTCGAGGGACATGAAAGGGAAGCAGTGGTTGGGAAGGGAGTAAGACAGGGTTGTAGCCTCTCGCCGATGTTGTTCAATCTGTATATTGAGCAAGCAGTAAAGGAAACAAAAGAAAAATTTGGAGTAGGTATTAAAATTCATGGAGAAGAAATAAAAACTTTGAGGTTCGCCGATGACATTGTAATTCTGTCAGAGACAGCAAAGGACTTGGAAGAGCAGTTGAATGGAATGGACAGTGTCTTGAAAGGAGGATATAAGATGAACATCAACAAAAGCAAAACTAGGATAATGGAATGTAGCAGTTAACTCTTTTGGGTGATGCTGAGGGAATTAAATTAGGAAATGAGACACTTAAAGTAGTAAAGGAGTTTTGCTATTTGGGGAGCAAAATAACTGATGATGGTCGAAGTAGAGAGGATATAAAATGTAGACTGGCAATGGCAAGGAAAGCGTTTCTGAAGAAGAGAAATTTGTTAACATCGAGTATAGATTTAAGTGTCAGGAAGTCATTTCTGAAAGTATTTGTATGGAGTGTAGCCATGTATGGAAGTGAAACATGGACGATAAATAGTTTGGACAAGAAGAGAATAGAAGCTTTCGAAATGTGGTGCTACAAAAGAATGCTGAAGATTAGATGGGTAGATCACATACCTAATGAGGAAGTATTGAATAGGATTGGGGAGAAGAGAAGTTTGTGGCACAACTTGACCAGAAGAAGGGATCGGTTGGTAGGACATGTTCTGAGGCATCAAGGGATCACCAATTTGTATTGGAGGGCAGCGTGGAGGGTAAAAATCGTAGAGGGAGACCAAGAGATGAATACACTAAGCAGATTCAGAAGGATGTAGGTTGCAGTAGGTACTGGGAGATGAAAAAGGTTGCACAGGATAGAGTAGCATGGAGAGCTGCATCAAACCAGTCTCAGGACTGAAGACCACAACAACAACAACACATCTTAGGAGTCCCTCCTTTGTCATTTAGAGGTGGGACTCCGTCACCTCCAAAGGTCCGAGGCATTTTGCTCTGATTGTTGCCAGCATCATATTTAAAGTACCAGGGAAGCAGGTTGCTAGCCTTACTTGCCCCGGGTTCCATTGAGTTTTACCCCTAAAGGTTGAGAGACTAACCGGTGGATTTGGTAGTCTTTGCCGTCTGAGCACAAAGGTGATCACAACTCAGAATATGTCCGAGATGCCCAGCCTTATTCCAAAGTAACTGGTATCCCGACAGTCAGGACCCCTTACTTGACCACTCACACATTGCCTGTGGTTCATGAACTAGGACATGACAACAGGAACCCACAACAGGAACCACGTTAACACGGAAACTTCCTGGCAGATTAAAACTGTGTGCCTGGCCGAGACTCGAACTCGGGACCTTTGCCTTTCGTGGGCAAGTGCTCTACCGCCTGAGCTACCCAAGCACGACTCACGCCCCGTCCTCACAGCTTTACTTCTGCCAGTATCTCGTCTCTTACCTTCCATTCATTCACGTTAACACTGTCAATTAAAATTAACTTTTGTTCAATAACAACCAATTTTAAAAAATCAAACTTTATAATTTTTTTAATTTGCTTTCGATAAATGTACACTGCACGTTGTTACGATTTCACGCACCTGCAGTTATCATTGTCTAATGGCTAGGTTAGTTTAAACTGAATTAAAGTTAAACATCTGAAAGTTCTGTCATATTCGTTAACTATGACTTGAACAATGAAGTATTACCAGTGATGGAATTCTCTGATGCATACATGAAAATTTCAAGGAATAAACAAAAGGAGTCAACAAGAAGGAAGTGACTACCTTGCGCAGTCGAGTTTTTTAATACTGTCCCTAGTTATGGGTTGTAACCAAGTCCTGAAGTGAATCTCAGAACAGTGCGTAAGATAGTGACATTTTTCCACAGCTTCTGTCAACTGTGTTTTGGGTGTTTACATTTTAAGCAGAGCTGCTTCCTCTTCGCTTTCCAAAACAAAAATTGAAGTACGCACAGTGGGTATTCTCTACCTGCTAACTACCTAAAGAATGTTTTTATGCAAACACCTTCCATCTGATTGTGAGAAAGGTGGAACATCTAGTTACATCACAGCAGGTGCATTTTTGATTCCTTTCAAATCACCAAACAACCTTTACATCAGTGAAATAACTTTGAGGACTATTACTACTCTCTTCACAAAATTAGGCAGACATTGCACAAATAGTCTTGGTGTGATGTGGTGCTTTTGTCAGGCAGAATTTGAATATTGGATGCTTATTGGGTAAGGTTAAATATGTAAACCCTGAGACTGAATTCCTCTTCCAACATTTATGGGTCGTTTACTAGACATATCGTGGCAACAACTGTCCATTATGGTAAACACATATGTACAGACATGTACAGTTACTGAAATGTTTTTCACATAGTAATTACACACCACTAAGAACATTCTTTTGTACAAAGTTGATATACATTCATAGTTAGCTGGGTAATTTGCAGGTGGTATTGAACACATCTTAAGATGAAGAAACTGTAGCATAAACTTCTGGTGCTAGACATCAAACAGAGTAAAAACAAAGAGGTCTGTAATTATGTCAGAGGGATACAAAATATTCTTTGACAAGTGAGGCCACAGAACCAAAAAGCTCACATCTCCACTAGACTCATGTCTACAAAACCACAAAGAGTAGGGGAATGGCAGGCAGTACGAAGCACTGGGTATTCGTCGGGTTTGTCGCTACTCAGCCAACGCGTGCGGTGCTTGGAAGAAAGTGGAGACATCACTCACTCAGCCACTGGCTGCAAGTTGACTGAGCTGTTGAGTTCTTGTCGTAAGAAAATTTTGTTTTTGAGCATTAAAGCTTGTGAATGGTGTGATTTTCAGCATCGGTTTTTACTTTAAAGGTAAGAAGTAATACACTAGACTGTCACCTATCCCGTCATTCCTTGCACAAACGAGTATCGAATTAGTGGATGCGCCAGATTGTTGTGGGGGTCTGAAATTCAGTTTAAACACTTAGGGACTATGCTTTATTCAATCCAAAGAAACATTAATTTTCATAGGAAACCCAATCCTTCAGTATGTACATATGATGTAGTACAACTCACTATGAAATTTGTCACAAATTTTCAGTTGTCTCAATGATGACACATGATGGCGGCATGCTTTATGGGCGCAACTGCTTTATAATAATTGGCAGCACAGCTGCATGTACACCAGGAAAAAGTATACATCTAGAGCACCAGCTGTGTGAGAAATTTTCGTGCTCTCCCCTCCTACGCTGTATTCTTCATCACTTTCATCATTACTTTTTCTGCATGCTTTTAAGTATTTCTTCATCCGTTAAAGTTTGGTCTATCCCACCGTTTTCCTCATTCAGCCACTTAGCAACAACTTCTTCATACTTCTTGCTCATCTGACACTGTATTCAGCAGAAATGGCTTATCTGACATTTCGTGTTTCTGCTTAAGGCCTACCGTATCGTGTTTCCTTTTAGAAAACGTGACACTAAACTGCAAAGGCCGCCACAATTTCCAATAGGTATAGCACTGTTTAACGTTCTTGCGCACGATCAGTCATTATTGTGTGCATCATTTCTGCTTCAATAACTAGGTACCTGATGAGGGCCAGATTACTGAGGGACTAAATTGCTGGGCACGAGACAGTGAGATTTTAGGGTATTATCACTAAATGAAACAACAAGTGTACTGTTACCAGTCACCGTCTTATTTATGGAAATAAATAAAAAGGTGACCGGTAACAGTAAACGTGTCGTTTCATTTAATGTCAATAACAGTCACGGTAAAGCCTAACCTAAAATGTTTGCATTTAAAGTGTATTATCACATCAGTATTAATAGTGAATTAGTCTAATGTAGATTGCATGATAACAACTAAATCCCACTTGCTCAAACTGATTTCTTTTTCTGCCACGTTTTAATGTGCAACACCATTTGCGTAGTACGGGCCATGTAAGTAAATCATTTTTGTTTTTATTTTTAAAGCACAATGCCGAGATTCAAGAAGAAGCCTTTTGGTGAGAGGCAAGGGGAATGATACAAAACAGCAATCGAGTGAGCGGTTTCAAGTGTTTCAGACGATGAAATAACTGAAATGACTGCTGGCGATCATTTTGACGTTCCTAGAGCTACACTGTACAGGAGATTAAAATCAGCTGTAGGAAATCACTACACGTCTATGACGCCATAGCTGGAGTTTTCAAACTAAAGTTTGAAGAAAATTATGAAGCAATATTTGTAGCACACATGAGAGATTTATTTTACAGGTTAATGCTGCTATTTAAGATTGTATTTAAAAAAAATGGCTTTGGATTTGTCAGAAAATTTAAAACTGACTCACAGATTTAACACAGAAAACAGACTGGCAGGTACAGATTTCTGTCAAAACTTCATGCAGAAGCATGCAGAACTGTCTTACAGTAAACCTCAGTGCACAAGTTTAAAGCAGTACATCAAGTTCAATTGACCACAAGTTGAAAGGTTTATTTAGTCAACTTTCTTTTTTATTTGTTTTTATTATCTTGTACTTTTGATATATAAACAGATTACTTTGTTTTTGAACCACAGAAACAACTTTCTTATTTAAAAACCTAGACATTGTTGTACAGCCGATACTACCTGACACATCCTTCAACATCTCAAATTGTAAGTCTCCGAAAATCTTCAATTAGAAATCTTTTTTCCCCTATTTACACCAAAACAAATGTTCAAATCAAGGTTTCATGCAGTTACACCTCATTTCAAAAACAACAACAAACATTTTATACCAATATTGGCTTAAGTGGCTCATGCTATCCACCATTCTCCCATATTTGTAGTGAAAAAGCTTTGCCAAAGGTTTTGTCATCATGCGTGCCACTTTTGGGTCTTAAGATACGTGTTGTACAGTCACTTGGTCTGACTCAAATATTTCTTTCATAAAGTGATGTCTCATTTTTCAGCCACTACTCTTCAACAAGTCAATTGCAGCCTTGTCGCCACACAGTAGATTGATGAGATCCTTCTTGAAGTTTGGAGATATTTCACTGTCTAATCTTTGAAGCAACAGAGCCTCCTGACATGCTAAGTTCAGGGCCATATACTCTGCCTCAGTTGTGGATAACACCACTGACAGCTGTTTCTTAATATGCCAGGATATCACTGCTCATCGAGATTTTTTGTTAAAAGATTTTCATCGACAGCTTTTTGTCTTCTGAATTTCCAGCCCAGTCTGCATCACAATAAATGTTTAACAGAACAACTGATGTGGTTTTCATTATTTGTTAAGATTACCAAAATGTTGTTATTCACTGCATAATTTTTCAGTTACTGATAACAATAATATAATTGGTTCATCTGGAAACAGGGCAAGCAGTTGTTTATTTCTAAATTGGCACAGTTCATTTAAAAGCCCTCATTCTCCTCCTTACTCCAAATGTTTTATTTTTTCCAAAAATTTTGTATGTCAAAAGTTATTTTTTTCAAAAATTTACAAGTTCTGGTAAGTTCCAGTCTTAAATATAGATTATTCCCAAAATTCAGTACCATAGTTTTGTAGCACTGCTTTTTCTGCTTCCAAAAATGCCTACATTTGTTAAAAGAATTTCTCAGTTTGTTAATTATTCAAATTACGTAATTTCACTTTCTCACAACATTTTGGTGTGCTATGGGAGACCCCGGTGTAGTACTTCGAGAACTTCGGAGGTAATTCTAGAATCACTTGGCCTTCCAACGTTTCGAACACCCGATATTTTAGATATGAGTGGGAGAAACGAATCAGCCGATGCACTAGTTTATTTGTACGTGCAGGTCAAAAAAGAACTGCCACGAGGAAAAAGATGGACACGGGGACCGAACGGCTGCAGACAAGTACTTGCTGTACGGTCCACGGAGTTTTGTGTATAGGCAAAGAAGAACAAGAAAAGTTTATGTAGTATTCTGTGTTCTTTAATGTCTGTGATGACTGTAAAAAGAGTAGTGGACAGTTGAAAGTAGCTTCCTAAGGACACTCATGTGTTGGACTTGAATACGGACTTTTAAACTTTTCATGTCTCAGTTATGATCGAAGCGAGACACATGTAAGCTATTTTGAAGAACTGTAAATGATTCTAATGTTTGAAGAATGAGTTAGCTCGCCAAAGTTATTGTTTATGAACCGCCGGCCGAAGTGGCCGAGCGGTTCTAAGCGCTACAGTCTGGAACCGAGCGACCGCTACGGTCAGAGGTTCAAATCGTGCCTCGATGTGTGTGATGTCCTTAGGTTAGTTAGGTTTAAGTAGTTCTAAGTTCTAGGGGACTGATGACCTCAGAAGTTAAGTCCCATAGTGCTCAGAGCCATTTGAACCATTTGTTTATGAACGTTGAAAATATATTGTGATTGAATTGAAAAGTATTCTACGAGTACACAAATTATTTCAAGAATAGAAAAGTAGTTAGTAAATTCGCTTAACCAGCAACATATCTTCGGAGAAGAAGCTGTCGGGAGACTGATGTAGCGGATTAACCAGAGAAGAGGATCTGCTACACAAAACGGGCAAGTTACCTGAATTGAGAGAGATGCGAGTCTTGCACCCCAGCATCACACTCTCTCTTGATGTCATCCAGAGAACGTTAGACTAGTTATAGCAATGTCCCGGTTATATCAATGTCCATTAAACAAATTTGTATCACTGCTTATTGCGTCTTTTGTCTCTTTTTTTATTTTCCTGATTTTTATGTAAATAATTATCATGTATGAGCCGGCACGGCTCGTGTTCATGCCATTTATTGTTTGTCATCTTCTATTACGGTACCGCTGCCTCGTTTTCTTATTCCATTTTCTGGCATCACTAACTTCCTCCCTTACTTGCCCGTGAGCAACAGCAGCAGCAGCGCGTATCGATAAGTGCACTGTCCTACCATCTCCAGAGCGACCGATAGTATTTCCGGGTCGTCGTGTGTCTGGCAGTGAGTTCGGGATGGACCAGCAGTGCAGTCGGAACACAGCAGCTGTGAAGTCGGGGGACGGAGTGCCGGTGAGGTGCCGACAGCGAGTGCCCGCCGACCGCTGGCGAAACACGTGAACTGTTCGACCGAGGGAGATTGGAGTGGGACTACCGTTGGTTGGTCGTTCGGTCGGTCGTCTCAACGGCAGATGTATACTTGATCCTTTCACCGTTTCAAGGCCTGGGCAGGTGGTCGGTTGGTGTGGAGCAGTGCGGAAATCTCCGCGAAGCGTCGTTTGGCTGGGCCCGCTGGCGACCTCCGTGCGGTGTCGGAGTGTGTGGTGCTGTTCCCATTGCGAGGTTTGTGGCTCACAGATCCTGGACACGAAAGTTGAGTTTTGACTTACTCTACCGGCAAGTCACGACAGTTCACATTGTGTCGTTTGGAGTTCGTAGTCAGCTATCGGGATATTCCCGCGAGCAACAATGTGTGTTTCCAAGTTGGCAAATTTTAGCCACCCTCCGTGGAGTTTAACTGTACTTGGTTATTTGAATTGAAGTGCACCAGCTAAATCTTCTGCCTTGTGGCCGTTAATGTTCCGGTTACCTTCCCTGGCCGTTGACGTAAATTCAGGCAGTGTATTTTCCTCATCGTGATATAGCTGTCCAGCATGGTGTGTAGTTTGACAGCTCAATGTATAATTGGTAGTGGGCGCCAATACCTTCTACGTTTTTCCATTGAACTCCCTGTTGTGTGCTGGCCGGGTGAAGCGAAGGTTATCTTGTCGGTGGGTCCGCTGACTGCCTGTCAGTTGGGTTGTCATCGGATCGACAATGGTTGGGTTGACTGCGTTTCTCACCTAAGCGAGCGTTAGTGTTTGAATTCCAGGCCAACCCTCGAACATCTTAGCGCCCTTGGGTGTTCTGCCTTTTTTTAATTTGTTCTTGTTGTTGGTACTTGTATGGCTTCTAGCCAATTTTTTGTTTTTAATTAAGGTTGTTTTGCCCTTAAGGAATAACATTCTTTAGGCCTTCAGCCTAATTTAAAGAACTGTTTCACGTAAGACCTTTGGCATTTTAAAGGTTTTAATGTTGTTGAATTTTAAGTGTTGGGCCTTCAGCCTAAATAAACAACTGTTGTAAGATAAGGCTTGCCTTTTAAATTCTGATTATGCTTGTGTTTTAAGTTATTGGCCTTCAGCCGTTTTTAAATTAAAGTTCCCGGTAATTAAATCCCAAAGATTAAAGCTGTGTGTTTAAAAGAAAAATTTTTTTTTTGGGCTCTTGTAATGTTTGATCAAATAATAAAGTTGTAAGCTCAAGTGTAACTGACAGCCCCTTATTTTGGCCCCTTTCCACAATTTAAACTACCTGTCCTGTCCTGCGGGTTTAGCAGGGCATCTCATGTAATAGCTCTTTATTCTAACAAATTGTGAATTTTCATATTAAACCCATCTATACCCAGGCATGGCAACAACAGTAGATGCCTGCCAATCAAATTGTAAATATCCATGAGAGTCAGTTATTAGTTACCGTATTTACTCGAATCTAAGCCGTGCTCGAAACTAAGCTGCACCTGAGAAATGAGACTCGAAAGCAAGGAAGAAAAATTTTCCCGAATCTAAGCTGCACCTGAAATTTGAGATTCTAAATTCAAGGGGGGAGAGAAGTTTTAGACCACATCTCCAAATTGAAACAAAGTTGGTCCATTGTAACATGAGACACAATTTAGGTCGAATAGATGAAGATACAGCTACAGTTCGAGTTCTAAGCTTAACATTTAAGCTTTACCAAGTAGCCATTGCTGTGTGTCAGGCACTCCATACGTATTTATACGGGTACCCTTCCTTTTTCACGTGCTTCGTCTGGTTTGAATCGAATGCTTATTTTGCTATGATCTGATAAGTGCCGTTCTCTTTGTTACAGGTGTTTACGTCACTCGGAGCTGAAAATCCATTATTGTACTGTGTCATGCATTGTTTATCACATTCTGATGAGTGTTTACGACCTGTCGCCGCTCGCGGCATGGCTCGCTTTTGTGTGTGCTACCGCCGCTTACAATAAAAAAAAAAAAGAAGAGAGGAACTGTCTCATAAGCGAAACAATGGCAAGAGACCGCTATTTTTTGTTAATTACACTGCTGCTTTCTTTGATAATGATCAACAAGAACCAAATAATAGATTGCATATGGTAGAAGATGTTCCGAACGAGAGTTTAGAGAAAATTTTTCTCCGTTTGAAAATATTTGCAGATGCCCCTTTAGTACATTACATTCAACACAGAAATTAGAGTCATCTTAGATTTAAAAATCTAGTCAGTTGCCGTGCTTCATTTCTGACTGTATCACTATACAGCATAAGAGTAATATGAATATAAACATGACATGATACGTATATTCTTCCATGTTCGCTGTTGTCTCACTCTAGTTTCGTAGTTTATTAGGCAGACAGGATTTAAATGAGACAGCACCAAACAGGAAAGAATACATGGCATAATGTTTACATTCTTCTACCTTTTCTTTTAATTTATTTACTGAAGCAGTGGTTTCGGCGCCAGTATTTATCTTTTTGCCAGAAAAGCACACCTGTGTAGCGCTACATATATTCGACAGCAGAAGTTAGTTGTGGCGGCACCTACCAACATTTTTCAGAACTTCCAGTTACTCGGCACTCGATTCTAAGCAGTAGGCGGTTTTTTGGATTACAAAAACCGGAAAAACAGTGCGGCTTAGATTCGAGTAAATACGGTACTCATAGCATTTGTTATGTCAACAGTATGGAGTCACTATTTTGTAAGTTAGTACATGTTCAGCAGCCGTTACATCAATATCATGTAGGCAGTCTGTAATTAGGTACCTATATCTGCAGTCACATCTGCATTGTATAAATTCAAGTGTCAGTCTGCCACCAGAGAACTTTGTGATATAGTACTTATTAATGTAGCTTGCCAGCTCGGTTCAAGTATTTAGACTCCTGTTTGTGACAAGATGACCGCCATGCAGGTAACATTGAATATACACAGCATGAGCCAGATCTCAACTGACAAACTTTCAGATGTGGTAGTATGGACCAAAACAAGAAAAAAGCCTAGCAAACATCGGCTCTTCAAGAGCTATGAGGACTTGTTCATTTTCATTACTGTGAAATACATCTCTTCAATTGAAAGCTCTTTACTTTTCATATTTTGTTTTGAGATGTGGTAATATTTGTGTGTGTGTGTGTGTGTGTGTGTGTGTGTGTGTGTGTGTGTGTGTGCGCAGGGTAGGGGGGGGGGGAGGGGGAGGGGGGGGAGGAAGTCCAATATAAATATGGGCTCTATGATGCATACCTTAAGAGCCATATTCGCTATTGTGAAACACATCTCTTGCACTGAACAAGTGCTCACAGAGCTTGAGGTATGCATTTTATATCCCATGTTTTGATCCATACTACCAACTGTGAAAGTTTGTCAGTGGAGTTCTGGTTCAACCTGTATAAATATCGAGAGATTGAAAATCAAATACTGCAGTGTGGTGTACATTATCTGACATAAGTTCATCAGATCCATTAATAGCTGGATGACAATCATCATCGAGAGAGGCTAATACAATGTGAGAGAAATTAGACAACACACTGAGAAAAATGAAACAGTTGAACAACATTATGTATAACAAATTTTCAGTCTGTTAACATTCACACACTTACATGATTTGATTTCATATTACAGCACAGAAATAGGTTAAAAATTTCTAGGCCGTAATATGACATCAAATCTTATAAATATGTTAAGGTTAACAGACCACCAATTTGTTATACATACTGTCATTCTCCTACTGTGTTTTCCTTAACATGTCATATTATATCTTTGTAGAGGCTAGACAATGGCGCATATGCTGAAACTGCAGCAGCACAATAAAAACAGTTACAGTCAAAGCAAAAACAGTACCATTTAAAACTTTTTCCCTGCCCGCTGTACGATAACTAAGATCTCACAGCATTTTCTTTATCTATACTACGAGAAGGGAAGTTGCTACTCACTATATAGCGGAGATGACGAGTTGCTGACAGACCTCTCTGTGACTCAGAATCTCTGCTATATAGCGAGTAGCAACTTTACTTCTCACAATATTGTTACATTCCATCCTAGATTTTCCATTGTTTCATCCTCTTTATCTGCTGCATGCTTATCACTGGTTCGATTGCCTGCCATGGGAAGGACTTCCCATTTACAACACCTACACTGAGATGACAAAAGCCATGCGATAGCAATACACATATACAGATGGCAGCAGTATCGTGTATACAAGGCATATAAGGGCAGTGCATTGATGGAGCTGTCATTTGTACTCAAGTGATTACGGCGACTCAGTTCAATATTCTGCAGTCCACTGCATCGAGAAACTGCGAAGAATACCAAATTTCAGGTATTACCTCTCTCCACAGACAATGCAGTGGAGCACCAGCCTTCACCTAACAACCGAGAGCAGTGGCATACGTATACAGTCGACAGTGGTAACAGACGAGCAACACTGCAGAAATCAGTGTGGGATGTATGATTAATGTATACATTAGAACAGTGAGGTAAAATTTTCTGTTAATGGGCTACAACAGGAGACGATCGAAGTGACTGCCTCTGCTAACAGCACGACATTGCCAGCACCACCTTTCCTGGGCTCGGGATCATTACTGTTGGAGCCTAGATGACTGGTAAACAGTGGCCTGGTCAGATGAGCCCCTGCTTCATTCGGGAAGAGCCGGCGGTAGGGTTCGAGTGTGGTGCAGACCCCACAAAGCCGTGGATCCGAGTTGTCAATAAGGCACTGTGCAAGGTGGTGGCTGTGTTTACACGGGTCCTCTGGGCCAATTAAACCAATCGTTGATTGGAAATGGTTATTTATGGCTGCTCAGAGACCGTCTGTAGCCATTCGTGGACTTCACGTTCCCAAACAACGGTGGAATTTTTACGGATGACAATGTGCTATGTCACCGGGCCACAATTGTTCGTGACTGATTTGAAGAACATTCTGGACAATTCAAGCAAATGATTTGGCCACCCAGATCATTCCACACGAATGCAGTCAGACATTTATGGGACACTATTGAAAGGTCAGTTCGTGCACAAAATCCTGCACCGGAAATACTTTCACAATTTTGGGTGGCTATAGGCGCAGCATGGGGACTTCTAATGACTTGTCGAGTCCATTCCACGTCAAGAAGCTGCACTACACTAGGCACGAGGAGGTCCGACATGATATGAGGTGGTGTTGTATGACTTTTGTCACTTCAGTGTATATTGGTCATTATCTTTTTTATGTACACACAGTTACTCAGGGTGTATACGCGGACAAGGAAAAAAAATTCCTAGTTAAAATTACACTTTCTCCCGGGTGAAAATACACTTTTTCCGTGTTAAGTGACAGTATACTTTTCCTCGGAACTGTAAAACTTATCAATCCTTTGAATGGTTATGGTTTTATACACCGGTGTATAACTTGAGGACCTTTAGAAAACCAAACTCTGTAAAAAAAACATGTTTTGGAAAGATCTTTGATGTGCAGCATCACGTACGCTGCACATTTTCGTATTACGAAAGTGTAAATTTAAATTCCACAAAACGCCGCACGTTACTTTCCGAAGCATTGAAATCGAGATTGCAATGTGCTTTTGCAGCCAGTCGTAGCTCGTCACGTGATCTTGGCAGCTGATGACAGCGGATCTTCTAGCGTAGGATACGTGATGTAGTCAGCCAATAGCAATATTACTGTCAATTAGTGCGTACACTCAAATAGGAAATGTTAATGGTTTAAATTAACATACACAGCATTACTACAAGAAAAGCAAAGCTTTCACATACAATATTGGCCTCGAAGATCAATAAGATGCAAGAGAAGCTAAGTTTTCACATATAATGTTGATTACTTTTTGCGCATGTTACACTTTAAGGTACATCACACAAATATGTCAGTAAAATTTTTAATAAAGACATAAATGTCTGATGATCTGAGGTAGAAATTTTTCTAAATGTACGTCCTCAAAGACGTGATTTTTAAATGTGAGTCAAACGCTCTGATTTAAGAAATTCATCGTCATTCTCGCTCATAATTCATCTTGCATAAAAGGAAATTTACTTTGAAAGTAACGCTTTTCAAACAACCGTTCGCAATATTTTCCTGTGACCTGTTAGAAATATGTTCGTTTGAGTAGTGTCCAGAGAGCGCCAGAAACAGGCGTCGCCGCGATTACGCAGCTACGATGATGCAGGAAGCCCGTATGTTCATAGGTGTAAAACATTAAAAGATCTTACACTATGACATAAAAGAAGCAAGACATCACGATACTCCAAGAACATCGTAATTTCGTGAACCGTACTAAAATGCGTAATTCAGCTTAAAGTGCACATTCATATGTCCAGATCTGGATGTAAATTTTCTTGAGTACTGGCACTGTATTATCTCACGTTTGGTTCTTTATTATGGCATAATGCCACATGTGCTAGAAGTAGAAAACATGCACTTTTGAAACGCAGCGAACAGTTGAAACTAGCCCATAATATGAAATCAAACATTTTGTTTCAAATAAATTGACTGACCCAGCAGAAAAGATTAATAAAAGCCAAATTTCTTTAGCAAACTGACAAAAATAAATTCATTTTTCTGCAAGGCGATTAATGATTGACTCTGAGAAAGGTGGAGATAAAACCCGAAACTAATAACGTATTTTAGCCTTCCATAATTATGCGAACGTATTTTAATTCATTTGATAGCTAACGGCCATAGATACCCATTTTGTTTTCATTTAATGTGAGAGCAATAAATGAAGAGGAAACAGCACAATCACTGAACGTACACACGGGTCACAGCTCTGTGGATCAGCCCCGGATCTCCGATATTTCTGAACCGGGGCAATACTAGATAGTGGCCCCCAACCACACGTCTGTAGCCAGAAGCGGGAGAAGGTACTTCTCATATGTGACTCAACTGCACATGCACAAGAGCCCCCTCGCAACTGCTCAAACGAATCTAAAGTAAACAGTTGTGACGTCACGCTCGTCGGAGGCAATTTGTTGTTAGAAAGCATTGCATAGTCTTCCCAAAGCTTTTGACACACTTTGCAGTTGGCAAACGCTTGTACGAGCACTTTGTTTTATTGTTGTATATGGCGCATTTTCTTTGCGACTTAAGTTTTATTTTCGTCTTTGTTCTCTCATTCGTGTTTTGTTGCTGCAGTATTATTCTGCAGAAGCGGGATACAGTAATATCCTTTGTTAGAGTATTGGTTCTTACCCATAAAAATCACAAAAATTTAACTGAAAACTAAAACAATGAAAAATTCCTGGAATTCCGAAAAATTCCCAGGTTTATCCCGGTTTTCTCCCGGATGAAAAAATTCCCCGTTTTTTTCCGGATCTCCCGGGTCGTATACACCCTGTTACTGACAATTTTGTGCTATATAATTTACGATATTTTTCTTACACCTTTTTATTTTATTACAACTGTCCTTGTGCTTTTTAAATTATTTTATTTAACCGCCAAATGTTCCAACCACTCAGAAGCCACTAAGGTCTCTGGACTTCAACCTCACATCACTCTCGTGTTCCATTCACCTTTCCATATGCAGCACAACGATATCTTCCACTGTGTGAGTGAGGGAGACAGAGAATTAGCTACTGCGTCGTCAGGATCTGCCCAACATCCAGCTCACAGCAGCTCCAAAACTGTTACAGTACAGAAGCTAGAAAATCTGACATGGGAAATACAAAAGCTCAGTACAGACATAACAGGAGTCAGTGAATTGAACTGGAAAAAGATAAGGATTTCTGGTCAAATGAATATAAGTAATATTGACAGGAGCAGAAAAAGGTGTAATGAAAGTAGGACTCACGATGAACAGCAAGGTGAGATAGTGAAAGGTTCGGCGATAGGATTATTCTTGTAAGGATTGACAGCAAAGTAGTCCATCAATACGTACAGACATCAGCAGCATAAGACAGGTTAGAACACTGAATGGGTAACTCAGTACGAAAAGGGAGATGATAATCTAATCGATGTGGAGGACTGGAATGCTACAACAGTGGAAAAAATAGGACAGAGCATTAAAGGAGAATATGGTCTGTCAGGAATGCACAATGGCTCATCACTTTCTGGATGGCCCTCATTTTTGAGAAAATCAAGTAATTTGTTATATACAATAAATATTTTTATTCTTCACAACCAAACTTACAACATAAAAAGAAGGATAATGTTCAATTTTTTAATCATCAGTTTACGCACCTTGCTTAAAATATGAGCTCTTTACATAAGAATACCTATAAAACTGTGATGCTTGATATAATTCACTTATTTCAAAAGCTATAAATACATGTTCTCTTTGGACAACCTCTCACTCGTTTCACACATACATTATATCAGCTTAAAAATGTGATGTTACGTGTCCAAGCAGAGAAAAATCAGTGTATCTGAAATGGGAAAAAAGTGCTAGATATTGCTGAAAGCTCACATTACAGCCAACGAGAACAAAAGTGACTAAACCTTTTGAAAACATTACATAACTACATTTAAGATTCTGCGAGATTCGTGGGGAAACGAAGAAATAAAACTGCACGACAACTTTTCCACTCGGCAGCACACAAGTTGAAACACTCCCGTGACACAACACAAGGCAATAAATGTGCCACCTGCAAGAATCACATTTTTAAACTGTTACTAAGGTTTTCTTCTAACACTGAATTATTACAAAATATAAGTACAAATATATTAAGGCCATGAATCAGTACAGTAGCACAATCACTACAAACCTTTGGCATTCTCTTTTTCTTCAACTATTTTACATTTGGGCCTGCTCTAACACAA
The DNA here is from genome assembly GCF_023898315.1 of Schistocerca nitens. NCBI lineage: Eukaryota > Metazoa > Arthropoda > Insecta > Orthoptera > Acrididae > Schistocerca > Schistocerca nitens. Next base: position 153,234,335 of record NC_064625.1, on the reverse strand, counting down.
GCCATCACAGAGAATTCACATAATTCTCTTGGCCAGCACTACTAAAATTACTTCCAAGTAATAAATATTCAGGTACACTATAGAGAGTACTTGGAGCAATAGTACTGTCTGTTTCAAATAACATGTTCTTCATTGGATATTAAGTTGCAAGATGAAACTCTTGCAAAGCAGAAATTAAGTTTTGTTAAACATGACACTTTTCTAAAAAAAAAAAAAAAAAAGAGAGAGAGAGAGAGAGAGAGAGAGAGAGAGAGAGACAAGACAAAGAAAAATATCTGAGAACATATATTGAAGCCTCTGCTTCATGATAATTTATTGCAACATTCTATCTGACTCTCATGTAATTGAAACGAGTAACAACGGTATACAGATATGTTAAACAAGATATAGAAGAAATACAGATACAACATACTGTTGCAGAGTTAACAAGTACGAGGCACTTGAAGAGGTGGACCTGAAGAAAAGTAATTTATTTGTTCTTTCTTAAGATGTGAATTTTGAAGCACCAAGAATTCAAACATTTCTTTATTTGATGATGAAAGCTCTCTGAAATATCTTTTATCCTGGAATTATGGCCATACTCTAGTGTTATGTTAATGTTCAACAATGGCACATTAGCTATTAGTCAGCACACAATAAAACTACTTAGTTAACATAAAATGCAGTGAAAGACATTAAAGTTAGTGGTGTTAGTTATAAAGCACAGTATGCAGGCACTGCTAATGCTCATTAATTTAAAACCTCAATCATATTTAAAAATCAGATGTGAGAATAAAAATAACAAAGAGGGCAAAGTTATCTTGGCTCCCAAGTCACAAATAGAAAGCATAAAAAATAAGAATAGCATTCAGAAGAATGCGGGAATCTTAATGACAGAAATAATTTATGTTGATCATGGGAAAAAATATTTCTTTAGCTTTTTTTGTTTCTGATGAGACCAGAATAAAGGTTCAGAACATTAAGACCTTGAGCAAAGATGGAAAGCACAACCTCCATAACAAACAAATGAAACTTTTGCACTGTTGTGGAAGAGTTATCAAAATAAGAGGAAAATTCCAACTAACAGAAAGCTATATTTGTCTCCATCGAAGCGATGTAGACATCTAATTAGATGACAGGAGAAACGTATTTTGTGGATACATGAAGATTACAGAATATTGATCCAAATGAACACACATTGTTAACATGATAAACTCAAGTAGGAACCATTTTTTGAAAGCAGAATCAGTAAAAATGATGCACTAATTCTGGGAGTAGAGATGATGTTAAATATAGGCCAAAAAAAGGAGAGATTCAACTGTGGAGTTAATAAACAAAAGAAAAGACAAGAATGAAGCTTCCAAATAAATGCTGAAGCATACATATAATCAGCTCATCTGTCGTAGATGAGAAAATTCAATGTTATGAAAGACTGAGATTCAGCTGTACATTTCTGCACATTTAAACAGTTGTAAGTACCATCGAATGAACTTTCCTGCTACATCCACTATTACTATTATGCGCATTTCAGTATGTAGTTGGGAACACACAATCATTTTCTTGCCACTAACTACCTGCACCACAGCAGCAAGTCAGTTAAAATGTAAACACATTTTCAATAACACGTACATTTTAATTATTGTGACACTAATTGTAATTTTCTGAACTGATGGTTTCTTCCTCAGGGTGGCAAGAGGGATTTACTGGAAAGCAGGGACAGCTGAGTCAGGCCCTAGGATGACGGGGACACACCTGTATTGAGGACAAGGAGAAAAGTAGATGAAGGGGAGACTTCAAAGAGAGTAGATAATCACTGTGCCAGCATCAGTCCAGAGATAATATAAGCTCACAATGAGACAAACATGAACAGAAGACAAGAAATGACAAGTGAAATGAAAGTGCAATTAAAACTGAAAAGGAGACATGAAAAAGCCAGAGAGAGAGAGAGAGAGAGAGAGAGAGAGAGAGAGAGAGAGAGAGAGAGAGACGGAGGGAAGGGAGGGGGGGGGGAGATTGGGATTGGAGGAACAGGGATAAATAACAAAATGAAGCAAATAAATAAATAAAATATGCAACAGTGATGGAAGTGAGGGTACTGTATACAAGTATGTCAGCCTCATGTACCCATGCACCACTACTTAACTCCAATCTCTCCACTGGCTATGGGTATGCAGGAGCAGCTTCTCTGAACCCCAGAGATGGAACTTTTTTCCAACATATCCTCACATCCCACCACCATGACTTAACCTCCACTGATGTATAATACCCTCACCCATTTTTTGTTATTATTATATTTGTTTATTTAATCAATTGTTTCCTCTATTTGTCTTTTATTTATGTTGTCCCTCTCACAGCTCCTTTTTAGTTTTTAGCTGTACTATTGATTCTATTTATCATTTTTCTTACTTCTCACTGTGTCCTTTATCATCTCTGGACTGAAACTGGTAAATGTACCATCTCCAACCCGCTAATGTTTCTTATGTCTTCCCCCCTTCATCTTCGTCTCTCCTCATCCTGGCTAGATGTGGGTCCTCCTCCATTCCGGAGTCTGAGTAACCTGCCACTCCTTCCTGACCTCCCCCCCCCCCTCCCCCCCCCCCCCCGTTTCTTTCTTCCCTGAGGAAAGAGCTTGAAGCTCAACAAGATAGGATTAGAGTTTCCACTTTTAAATGTGTCTAACAACAATACTGGAATTTTGCAACCTAGATATAATTGCTGGTGCACTTTTTGACTCTGTAATTTAACAGTTTCGTCAAGCACATTTATTTTTATACAATCTACTGTTTGTAAGAAGAGCAGGAGAGGGAGAGAGTGGGTGTGAGAAGGGAGAGAGCTGTAATATGACAGGGGATAAATTATATATTAAAAACAATAACAAGAAGTCACACTGCATTAGAGGACTGTTTGTATCTCTCACCAGCCTAACATCCTCCAATGCGAGCTTCCAAGCACTTCATAATTCTAAGAGAACAAGGACTGTGGAAAGTAGGAAGCAAATTAGCAGATAACTCAAGCTTATCATGAATGCCATTAGTGATGAAGTATTCCTAAAACAAATGAGCGAAGGTGAAAAGCGGATGTTGCAACTAACAAGTTTTGTCGTTTGTCAGACTTCACAAACTGAAGATTACTAAAAGTATGAAAACTAGTGCTAATTATTTTCTCGGGTTTCTAACTGCGTCAGTTCTCTGCACGTCTTTGACATTTTGCCTTCTAATGAAGTGCTAAAGTACTATGTTTCAATCTGCCACATGCAGTGGCAGGCATTTATATTCAGCACTGGCCACTCCTTTGGTGGGGTGGGGGGTGTCCAACAAGCTCACAGTTAATAGTACACTGTGGCAAACTTCTACACAGGAGAATTTGAAGAAATTGCAATAGAGAGAATGTTATGTCCAATGAGGACATCTACAGGTACATAGACACTTTATTTGTGGTGCTGCTAGGTGATAAGGACTTGATCACCTAAATAACATTCATTATAACACCAGGTTGCCTAAAGATGTTGAGAAGACTGACTTCCTCCCATTGACACACTTTCATCTTATGGAGGCAGTGTTTGCCTGAGGGCTCTGATGCACTCAACAAAGACTACACGTGACTGGGACATCTACCGAAACAGCTAGATTGACTGGAGTGTACCTTCGCTTCTGATGGCTATAGGACAGAAGATGTTAACGACAAGAGAGTGCTACGACGTACAGATGAGAGGAGAGGAGGAGACTGGAAAATTGCCTTCCCACAGTATGCTGACACAGCTTCCACAAGAATCATCTCCACTCTGAACGAGAACAGAACTGAGCCCTTCTTCTGATCACCTGTAAAAATAACAAATATTCTGGACAGTATCAACGATTCCTTGAAATGCAAGTCTTACATCAAACAGTCAGTGGTGTGTCTCCGTACATTGCCCCGAGCATGTATGCAATGTAAAATTAACCCAGAAAGATAAATTGGCAGTCGACGAGCACAGTTTTACAGAGGAGCAAACATGTGATACTGAGACGATGTCAATTATCCGTCCAGCAAGTAGTTTCTGAGATGCAATTGAAACACATGTGTTACCAAATCCTGTGAAGCTCGATATGGGTTTTGCCTTCACTGCAGCTCAGTAACCGACATCGGAAACACTGACATGGGAACGAGACGCTGTATTCTGAAGGTCCGTGGTGAAAGCCGTGTGGCAGCAGCTGGCCACATAAAAATAGGGTCGGACAGCAGTCACTCGTAAACAGTTACAGAACAGCTGTCACAGGAATTTACACGTCTACTGTAGCCGACAAGTACGTAAGGTGACCGACAGAGAGACTCTAGCACTTCGCAGGAAGGTGAAAGCAGGGAACGTGCTTCCACAAACATCACAGATACACGACAGACTGTCGCAGCGTGAAACTCGAGAAAATTTTATTGCACTGGCGCTTAAGAGTTTAAAAATAGTACAGCGAGTCAGTATTTTGCACCAACCTGTAATGGAAAAATACAACTGCGACCTGAAAATATACAGACTAGCAAACATAAAAATTGTAACAATTAACTCACTCTCCCATTCAATGTAATATATTCGGAACCATCGGTCAGGCCCAATAATAATAATAACTGTGACCAGTGCGTCAGGGCCATCAGAAACATATTTTTCTATGTTCAGATACCAATAACAACGGATGCCACAATGGCAATCTAAAAATAAAATTACTGTAACAAATATCTGTAGCAGTTAGGCCACGTAACTGTACTCGTCAGGAGCACGAGGTGAGCGTTCGAGGTACTGTTTGTCGATGAGCGCCTCGATGCAGGTCTTGATGAGGCTGATGGAGGGCGCAAACGCCGCCGCGCTCGACTGCGACAGCACCTCCTGGACCAGAGCGGTGTGGCGCAGCACCTTGCGGCTCTTCATCACTCGCACGATCGCCGCCTGCAGGTACATCTTACGGTCTTCGTCTACCGACGACAGTGTCTGCTTCGTCTGCAACAGACATCACAGTCAAACGAACGTTGTAAATACACAAACATTATGCTCTATTTCTGTACAACAAGTAGGCGGCAAGAACTAACCGTACTCCACAATTAAGAGGAGGACATCGACAACGAGGTCGTTAGAGACTGACACGAGCTCAGATTGGGGAAGGAAATTGGCCGTGCCCTTTCGAAATAACCATCCGGGTATTTGCCGTAAGCGATTTAAGGAATTACAGAAAACCTAAATCAAGAGGGCCAGACACGTGTTTGAGCCATCTTCCTTAGAACGAGAGTTCAGTGTGCTTATACACAGATGTGTATAAAAAGTTGTGAGCTACTCCTATCAACCGTTTGTTTTATAAGAAGTGCATGTTGGAATGTCAACACTATTATAAGAAGGATGGATTTCTACTCACTGTAAAGAAGACACACCGAGTTGCAGGCAGGCACAACAAAGTGACTGTTACACAGTGAGCTTTTGGACACAGCCTTCTTCAGAAAAGAAAACACACACACACACACACACACACACACACACACACACACACACACAATCACACAAACAAGCATATCTCACAGCAATCTGGAGTGGGGCAGAGAAGGGGGAGGGATAGCAGGGTACCGGTGTGGGGAGCGGGAGGGGGCAGGGAGTAGGGGGAGGGGAGAGCGCTGTTTGGCGGAGTGTGCAGTCCTGCCACTGGCTCATCCTACCTCACCACAGAATGGGCCACGTGTGAAAGCACCCATGTAATATACCAGCTCTGCTACAATCAGTTGCAATTTGCACGAAACTGCTTATTATTTCGAAAATCGACTGATACGTTTCGACATTCCTTCATTTTCACAGGCTTTAAAATACAACACAAAACTTGTATCACCAGACACGAAAACATGTTACATTACACCACTGATTAGATATACAGTATAATGAGAAGAATATGTTTTTCCAGCTTACCACTGAGGCACGTAGCACCATTTCGGAGTTAAGGAGTTGTAATTAGATAAAGCAATCTGGCACGGTTGCCATATACTGTTGTATACGAGGGGGGACCTAAAAGAAACCGGATTGTTGTCATAAAAATTTTATTGATGAACCTTTTTACAAAATTACTTCAGTCACCTTCAAAATACTCTCCATTACATGTGATGCACTTGTCAAGTCTCTTTTCCCACTGTTGGAAGCACATTTGGAACTCTTAAGTTTGGTATTGTCCAGTGCCCTTTGCGAAGCTGTTTTTACCGCCTCCACGTCGTCATAACGCTTCCCTATTAGCACTTTTTTCATTCGTGGAAATAGGAAAAAGTCACAGGAGGCTAGGTCTGGTGAATACGGAGCGTCGGGAACGACAGACCACCTCTGAGATGCCAAATAGTGGGTCACTCGTAAGGCCGTGTGTGCTGGAGTGTTGGCGTGATGCAGAAACCAGTCACCTGATCGCCAAAGTTCCGGGCGTTTACTCCTCACATCCTCTCGCAGACGCCTTTAAACATCCGAGTAAAAGTGCTGGTTAACAGTCTGGCCAGGGGGTACGAATTCCGAATGCACAATTCGTCGAACATCAAAAAAGACAGTGATCATCGTCTTCACATTTGACCTCACTTGCCTTGCTTTTTTTGGTCTGGGAGAGTTGGGAGTCCTCCACTGGCTTGACGCTTGCTCGGTTTCTGGGTCATACCTGTAACACCATCTCTCATCCCCTGAAATGACTTTGTTCAAGAAGTTTGGATCATGTGCAACCTCTGTTTTCAAGTGCTGACACACATTCATGCGGATGGTTTTTTGCTCCTGTGTGAGAAGGCACGGAACAAATGTCATGTGCAAATCCTCACTCAAAGTCTGCTGGCGCGACCTCCAACTGATTCCTGTCTCTGCTGAAATTTGGTCGATTGTTTGGCGACAATCCTTGTCGATCTTTTGGTGGACCTTTTCAATGTTCTCCTCATTTCGCGATGTTGAAGGACGTCCAGAACGAGCTCAGTCTTCGACACACATCTCACCACGTTTAAAGCGCCCAAACCACTCGAAAACCTGTGTGCGGCTCATAGCATCCTCCTGGAAAGCTTCCTGAAGCATTTGGTGTGTCTCCGTTGTAGTTTTTTTAAACAGGAAACAAAATTTCACACACACTCTTTGTTCTTTTAAAGTTGCCATAACGACTTCGCAGAGGTAACCCGCCAACAGTCAGAGAAACACCACACTTGCACATTCAGCTCTACAATGACGCCGTCTGCACAGCTGTTTCATGAAGGTCTCTACTAACACCATCTAGCGTGAGAACCCTGCACTACTTCTACGAGTGGCAGCGCCCTCAGAGTCCGGTTTCTTTCGGACCCCCCTCGTATATGCATTTGCTCCCATTGGCAGAAATAGTAATGCATGGGCACCACCTGAGTGCTACATTCCTCAACTAGTATTTCTATACTTCGTAAATTCTTATAAAATGGTATTTATGAACTTTTACTGATAATAGTAATTTATACGTGCTACATTGCTCAACTAGTATTTCTATACTTTGTAAATTCTTATAAAAAGCTATTTATGAACTTTTACTGGTAATAGTAATTTATATGCTGTAAGTTTCAAAAATTATTTGTTGACAGTTGACCTCTCGTATCCTAGCGCCACTCAGCATGCTCTTCCTACGTATTATTTTTGACCACTCGAAATTCTGTTCCACACTGTTTTGTAAAGAAATAATTTTTATCAGACAATCTTAACTGATTTTAAAGAACTGTTTACCAATGGAATAGCTTTATACTACGTAAAGATGAAAATGTAGTTGTAATCAAACAAATGCAGTGTGTACCACACACCCAGTGCTGCCTAGTGGTTTAATCCACTCGGTTTCCAATTTGTCCCTGGGTAGCAGTTTGCACTTGTCTTGTGATTGGGATGTTGACGAGATACAATGTATCAAATGAAGAATTTTATAAGATTTACATATACTCCTAAGCTAGAAAGCCCTATTCTGCTCATTACACTATGTCTCTGATCAACTGTGAAATGTAACATACTTTCATGTGTTTTGATATCAGTTGTGTGTTGTGTTTTACAGCCTTTGAAAACTATGGAATGTCAAACATGTAAGGCGATTTTGGAAATAATAAAAAGTGTGGTCAAAACATAGGAAAGTAAGTAAAATATGCTGTAAGACCTGTACAGATTTTTGTATTGGTATAATTATCAACAAGCCGGTATGACTATAAACCAGCTGGCCACCTAGATGAACAGCCACCACCAAACGGGCTGAGAGCAAAATAGACCACCCTGTGGCACAACATGTAGCTGAATGTAACACGCTTTACTTCAATGGCTACTTCACAACCTCGGCCGTCTGGGTCCTTTCGACCACTAACGGCTTTTGTGAACTGCACAGGTGGGAGTTATACTTACAACAAATTCTCCACCCATGAAATTATCCCGGTCTCAACCTACGGTCCCCACATCCTCCATCCAACAGTTTCCGGCCCCCTGTGTACTATCATCTCCTCCCTATTCACATCCCCCCTCTCAGTATGTGCCATTCTTCCAACACACTCACTGGCACTCCCCCCCCTCGCTGCACAGCCTCCGAACACTGTACTTGGTAGCATTGTTCTGCTGCCCTCTAGTCATTGTGAGCTCTGTCGGAAGGCATCCTTCTCTCCCCCACCCACACACTGCTATCCCTCCTCCTCACCCCACTCTTAATTGCTGCTTTCGTTCAACATCACAGTTGCATTCTTGCTGGAACTGTCGGAGATAGTGGTCATGTGTGGCTGGGGTGTGCTCATTTTTGTAAATGTGTACGTATGAGGGTATTTCGGAAAGTAAAGATACACCGTACGCCAGAGGAACAGAAGAGTTTTGGCGAGCAAGTTGGCAACACTGGTGTTAACCCTGAACCGTTAGCTTTCTCCTCGCAGTCATTCGGCAGTTGAATGTTGCTTCTGGTTGGAGTAGGTCGTGTTTAAAATGGCTGCACCGATTCAGAATCCCGCCAAATGCGAAGTGCGCTCCGTCATACGTTTTCTTCGTGCAAAAGGTCAGCGACCAGCGGATATTCACAAATAAATAGTTACAGTTTATGGGAACATTATGAATCGACAAAATGTAACGAAATGGTGTTGTCATTTCTCTGAAGGTAGGACCGATGTTCATGGCGAACAAAGAACAGGTCGGCCATCTGTGATCTCTGATGCCCTTTTCGGACAACGGAGGAAGCAATTCGTGCGAATAGACGTCTCACATTGAAAGAATTGCACCAGATCATACCGGACATGTCAATGACAACTCGTTATGACGTTGTGACTGTCAAGTTAAGGTACAGGAAGAACACAAAAAGAAAAGGATGGGCTTTGCACTCGACTTTCTCACATGCTAGGCTGAAGCAGGTGATGAGTTCCTTGATCACATTGTGACAGGTGACGAGACGTGGGTTTATCACCACACACCTGAACCCAAGCAACAATCAATGCAATGGCGCCATTCGAATTCACCAAAAGCCAAGAAATGCAAAACGTCGATTTCATCGAAGAAAATCACAGCTTCTGTTTTTTGGGACAGACAAGGCATTCTTCTGTTGGAATTTATGCCTCCTGGAATGACAATTAATGCTGCTGCTTATTTTGAAACGTCTTCGAAGGGCAACTCAAAACAAACGCAGGGGAATACTGACAAGTGGAGTCCGCTTGCTTCATGACAACACTCGGTCTCACACAGCACTCGTAACCAAAGTACTACTCAAACAATTCAAATGGGATGTATTGGACCATCCGCCATACAGCCCGGACCTTGCGTCCACTGACTTCCGCGTCTTCCGTTACCTGAAGTCACATCTTGGTGGAAAACCATTCCACGACGATGCAGAAATCAAAGATTAAATTGAAATGTGGTTCCGACAACAGGTGGCAACCTTCTATGACTGTGGGATACAAAAGCTTGTGCAGCAGCTTAAAAAATGTTTGGATAACGGGGGTGATTATGTCGAAAAATAACAAATAATCCAGTTATGAATATAATAGAGGGAACAAAGATGCTGTAACTTACCAAACGAAAGCATTGGTATGTTGATAGACACAATAAAAAACACACACACAAATTTCAAGCTTTCGCAACCCAAGGTTGGTTCATCAGGAAAGAGGGAAGGAGAGGGAAAGATGAAAGGATGTGGGTTTTAAGGGAGAGGGTAAGGAGTCATTCCAATCCTGGGAGCGGAAAGACTTACCTTAGGGCCTTAGGGGGAAAAAGGGACAGGTATACACTCTCACGCATGCACGCACACACGCACGCACGCGCACGCACACACACACACACACACACACACACACACACACACACACACATCCATCCGCACATATACAGACACAGGCAAACGTCTGCCTGTGTCTGTATATGTGCGGATGGATATGTGTGTGTGCACGAGTGTATACCTGTCTGTGTCTGTATATATGTGTGTGTGTGTGTGTGTGTGTGTGTGTGTGTGTGTGTGTGTGTGCGCGCGCGCGCAAGTGTATACCTGTCCCTTTTTCCCCCTAAGGTAAGTCTTTCCGCTCCCGGGATTGGAATGACTCCTTACCCTCTCCCTTAAAACCCACATCCTTTCGTCTTTCCCTCTCCTTCCCTCTTTCCTGACGAACCAACCTTGGGTTGCGAAAGCTTGAAATTTGTGTGTGTGTTTGTGTGTTTTTTATTGTCTCTATGAACATACCAACGCTTTCGTTTGTTAAGTTACAGCATCTTTGTTTTTAAATAATCCAGTTAATAAGATGTAACTGATATTTTCTAAATAAATGTTCTATTTATGGACTGCGAGCCACTGTATCTTTACTTTTCGAAATGCCCTCGTATTTTGTTTTCTTAAGAGGGGTGAGGGTGGGGAAGGTGGATGGATAGCAGTGCACAGGTGGGGGAGAGAAGAGCTCTGTCTGGCGGAGCGTGCACCACGACAAATCTGCGAAGTGCAGAGTTGGGAGGCTGTAGAGGAGGGGAGGGGCACGACGGAGTGGAAAAGAAGCAGAGGATGGGGACAGACCAGTAGACGCGTTGGCATAGTGGTACATAATGAGGGTGAGGGGATGTGAATAGGGGGAGGTGACAGGACAGATCGAATGGAAACTTGTTGGGTGGAGGGTGTGAGGACAATACGTTACCGTAAGTTGAGACAGGGATAATTTCAGGAGCAGAGAAGGTGTTTTAAGTATAATTCACATCTGTGCAGGACAGAAAAGCTGGTGGTCCGGGTTACAGAGTAGCCATAAAAGTCAAGCTCGTTTTGTTCAGCAGCTCATTGTGTCACAGGGTGGTCTTTCACACTCTTGGCCACAATTTGGTGGCGGCTGTTCATCCTGATGGACAGTCGGTTGGCACATGCTCTTGGCCACAGTTTGGTTGTGGCTTTTGGTTGTGGCTTTTCTTTTCGTCCTTGGGAGTCATTCCAATATAAAAAGCTGTACAACAGTTTCAGGAGAGCCGGGACACGACACGCCTGCTTTCACAGTTGGCTTCGCTTCCACTGAGGAGGTTAAGCCTGGGACAGAGCTGCACACTACCAAACAGCACTCTTCTCTGCCACCACCCACACCCTGATAACCTTCCCCCTTCTGCATGCCACTCTGGCTTGCTGCTTTCATTCATTGTCCAAGCTACATTCTGGCCAGAGCTTTCAGAGATAGAGGTCACGTACGCTTGAAGTGTTTGCGTTTTCTTTCTGATGAAGGCTAAGCTCGAGGTGTAACAGTCTTTTTGTTGTGCCTGTCTGCAAGTCAATAACCTGTCATCTTTATGGTGAGTAACAATGTATCCTTTTCATAATACTGTCTCATAAGAAGGAAATTTGAAACGATTTCAAAAACTGTACAGTATTACCCTCATGTCCTAGTGTGCAAAAACTTGCAATACTAGTCTTCTTGAAAGTCTGAAGTAATATGAGGCTAAAGAGGAATAGATTCAAAACGGCAACATGTATTACAGACAACAGAACAGGAAAGTAAAAGAAATAATAAAATACTGTCAGTAATGCCCAGAAAAAGGAGAGTAGGAATGGCAGAGAAGGTAGATAAAATGGGAAGATGGTCGTTGAAGGGTAGCTACTTAATGTGGATAGAAGTAGAGGAGGCACTGAAGAACATGACAACAGGAAAGGTGCTGGGTTTGGATGAAGTAAGTGTGGAAATGACCACAGATGGGGATACAGTGACAGTACAGATCATATGAGCTGTGTGGAAGAAAATGAGAACTCATGGAGACTGCAAGAAGGAATAATTGTGCCTGTGTTCAAGAAAAGAAAACAAAACCTGGCAGACGGTGGTAAGGCAGCGGAGAGAAGAGTACAGCTTCAGGCTAGGAAGGTCCACAGTAAATCTCATATTTGGGGAGGGGGTTACAGCTGCAAGTATACCACAGGAACGTACTGATGATCTTCTCGGCTTTAGAGGAAGCGTAAGACACTGAAGGAATCGAGAAAAAGGGATTTCGTGAGTTGAATGAGTGTGGGAGGACACACAAGAGGATAGTTGGAGGGGACGGGGGGGGGGGGGGGGGGGGAGTGGAGAGGGGGGGAGATTCCTGATGAATCAACATTAAGGAAAACCATGTGGATTTCTTTCTGATACTAGAAGGATCTGAAAAGTGTCTGACACTATGTAACCATCTTATATAGATAGCAGTGGATAAAACAATGGACATGTTTTTTGTTTTTATTTACAACCTGTTCCATTATACTATTTGTAAAACTACACATATGTACTGTGTGAGTGTGCATATGTAATAGAGTGAAGTATAATGTTTGTGTTGTATGACGATGAAGATGCGAGAAGGGAGAGGGTGAAACAAAGTGGCAGCACACAATCTACTCCTGATGAAAAGCACAAAGGGAACAACCAAGCTTAACATCCCCATCCGATGGACAGATCCCCATAAACAATGTCACATGCCCTCACTTCATGAGATGTTGTGGAGATATTTGGTATTTAAATCAGGACAATGGCACAAAGTCTGGTGATCAGGAACTTAACAGCATCACACCTCATCCCCTTGCCAGCCAAATACCAGCAGTGAACATTTTTCCCATCTCCAGAATATTTATTTACCCTGGAAAGGTTAAAGCAGCTGGGGTCTGTCTTTCATCTAACACAGAATTTTTCATACTTTACATTCATTATGTGTTATAATGAACCCCAGTTAAGTTTCATCACAGGTTTGAGAGATTAATTTAGTCAAGAATTCTGAGCGACAGGTCATTAGACATGTCATGAGATAACAAGCCAGACAGACAGTTGAAAGAAGCATAAAAATTACAGAATGTGGACTCTATTAAACAAAACGGTACTCACCTCCTCAGGGGGATCTCTCTGTGTTGGTGCACCGAGACGGAACTTGATGCGCTTGTTAGAAAAGTCGGTGTTCAGCCTGAAGACGGCACCCTCACTGTCGACATCTTTCGCTCCTTCGAGCAAGATTATGCGGGACTCTAACAAGCTTATACAGTGGCGACGGAACTGATCTTCGTTGAGTTCCAATGCGACACACGCTTCACGACAGACGATTCTATCCGATCGTTCGAACATCAGCAGCAGAGCTAACTGAAACGCCTGCATTGTTACCTGAAATAACAATGTTAAATGAGTTCCACAAATACGTGAATTTAAACATCAAAATCAGATTAAATACACAAAAGTTGAGTAAAATTTTCTCGTAATCTGCGACATATAAACTTACAGAGTTTATTTTAGTGTGTAATGATTTATATATAGTACAACAATGAAATTTTAGGATGGAAGCAACAAATAGTTCATTTCATAAACATAGTTATTCAAGCTTCAACTTTGCATGAACTGGTGGAAAACTACAAATTCTGCAATACTAATCAAAATTCAATAGTAAATTAAATTTTTTTCTTTGCAGTGATAAATAATCCACCAAAGTTGCCAACCGGTCCCAACTGGGCCACATATTTGAGGCACTGATGCATACAAAATGAAGCAGTTGCTTTCAGAAACAGAACCTTCTGCTCCAAACTGCTTCTGTACTTAAAGGATAAAAAATATCAACTCGGTATCACTTGTATTACTAGAGCTGGACGAAGTATTAAAGTCCAAACTTGTCAATATACTAGTAATGAAATTGGAGTTTTATGCAGTATGTAATCCCACATTAGTTGTAACTACTACTTATTTGAATAGCAAATGACAATATGTCTCGGTCAAAAATAGGCTTCCCACTATCAATCTGCTGACCTATCTTTTTCATTATTATGAATAATTACTTGCCCCATTACATAGATGATTCAGTTATTCGTCATAATGATGACACTACTTATCACAAACCAAGTCATTTAAAACAGATAACACAAAAATCTCTCAAGGATGTTTTGAACTGGTTTACCACTAATAGACTTCTACATAAAATTACAAGGAAACAGAACGGCTAGTCATGAGGAAAAACAACCAGTCCTGCAATAGACAGCTTAAAACATCAAAATCCTATTCCTAGCTTTCAGAACTGTTAGGTATCTCCTCAGGGGAGAAAGATGGACAGGTTGGAGAAGATTAGAAAGAAGTAAAAGGTTACTCAGGCCACAGTTTGAGGAGGACCTATCTGCTTTCAGAACAAGGGGAGATGATGATGAAGGGGAAAGTATCAGAGAGAATGAAAGATTAAAGACAGTATGTGACTGCATTCAAACAATCAGAACAGAGAAGTTTAGTATTCTATTATGCCAATACTGACTTGGAGGCGAAGACTTTAGCTTTACACGAGTCTGGACCTTCGGACCGTGCCTATGTGAAGCACCTGTGGTAGACACGTCAGGAATGCCCTCTATCACGCTGGCATATAACCTCTGGTAAATGGCTTTAAAATCTCTCGTGGCTCACCGAGCCGTCACTGATTGTCATTTACAAAGCATTCGATCACACACACTGACACTACCAGTACAATGACCTAGAATTAAATCGGATTACATTTTCGAATTCTCTCTCAGTACTAAAGGCTCGGCACGGTGACGACGTTGGCACATTACTGGTTCGCAGTATTTCTACAGATCTACTTCAGTACTCTACTAGCTGACTGCTCTGTCTCTAACTCTGGAATCTCATGTTACTGCAGTTTCACTCTTTTGACTTGTGACTACTGCTGTTTCACTGCTCTAGGGCAGTCACCAGATGCAAGTATTTTTATTGTGACCAACAGAAAAAGAAGTAGCAGCAAAAATATTGTGTAAGCTGTAGTAACTAAAGCACAGAAGTTCTTAAGCTGTCAGATTGGTGCCAATGTGAATAATTTGTGTGTTCGATGTTATAAAAACTTTTTAAAATAAACTCAATTTTTTTTAATTCTGAAAGCAATGCAGTGATGATTATTTTGGGATGTTACAGCACACGTGTTTTTTAAATACAGCCTAGATATATACTTCTCTACAAAATCATTCCTACTTCTAGGTTTTCAACTGTGAACTCGGCTGTTTAATGCTGACAATTCTGTGTGTGACTGTGGGTAATACATATATTCATGTATACATAATCCTGGAGAAGTCACAATCATAAATTAATTAAAAATAATCCTGTATAATTCCCTGTCAGTAAACTTTGTCATTACCCTTATTCCTCAAATTTTAAATGATTATTTTGCAAAACATTCATTTCCCCAGAAAAGCTGGCCATACTCTATATGCTCTTCTGTACAGCAAGTACATACAGAGTAACTTTTCGATTTTACATTTTTCACAATTTTACACCATAAATTCTCAGCCACCCATTAAAAACCCGTAAAGTCCATGATAAAAATATCCAAATTTTACAATTCTTCCTAGTAAGGTTTAAGTTCTTGCTCAATGTCTCACTCGACTTAGTCTCACTTTCTTCCTATTGACATTTGGCGTGACTCAATAAGTTGTAAGTGGCACAAAAGAAAGCTGGTTTGCACCAAACGTGGTGGTGCGAAGTGTTCCGGACTGAGCCAATACATGGTGAAGGGGCCCAGCCACCACCTTTTCTTGTGCCACATATAACTCAATCTCATCTTTTTGCATTTAATTCCGAAGTACAGTATTCAGTAACAATACCTTTCAAATTCAAACACTGAGTTTCAAAGTATACGCTCGGTCATAATGGAGGAAACATCGTCCATTTCTGGCTAGTGAACTCTTATCTACTATCACCCAGTAGCCAGCGCAGCCACCACACCACAAGTAAAATGAGCTCGCCTACTGGACGTGTGGAGAGAGGAATGGCCTTTCGACGACAGGAGTGCAGGCAGGGTGAAAGCAGGATGAAGAGCTGAAAATATACTTTTTGTGCAGACGATGTTCTATGACAGAGACGTCACACCAGAAATAGAGTGAGGGTTTTGCAATAGCACATTTTAAAGACTTGTGTGTTCAAATGTGACACGATACAATTGCGACAACTACATACACTACTCGAGTATACACTTTACATGACACACATCACACTCTGTAAATCGTAAAGATTGGCAGCAGTGATAAGAGGGCATGAAACTAAACTGTAGCACCTGAGATTTCTTTCAAATTTACGTTTTACAAAATGTACAGAAATTCACCGAGTCGACTCGTAATACGGTTGTAGCGTCAAATGGGGAAGTTAACTAATTTTTTTTTAAGTCTCCGTTTCTCTCGTCAAACCTAAAATAACACGTTAACGATGGTGAGAATATGAAGTGTGGCTCGTAAGAAAAGCATTAAACAATAACAGCTATGGTAATAAGTATGTCATTAAGCAGATGTCTGCATTTCTGCTTAGCTGCTGTGATGCTTTTGGTTTAATTCAACCTGTCCATCAATTTTTGCTTTTTTTGCCTGTGAGCACAAAAGATGATCTCTCGTGTTTCAACTGCATCATTTGTGATTGTAGCATGTCGAAAATAGCTCAATTATCTTGTATCCAGATACCAATTTCAATTTTTTGATGAGCTTTAACTTGCTGTTACACATCTGTAATTTTTTAAGAAATGATTAAGCCCGTTACCACAAATTATTTATAAACATTGTATTGTACATTTAATTTCCTTCCTTAGACAGACTTTATACAAATTATTGGAGGGGCTTCCAATTTTTAATCATGTGCTATTTACATGTGTTTTTGCTCATATTATGGGGGGTTTTAACATTTTCCTCGATTCTGTATTTTCCTGATTTTGCGTTTTTTTTATGCCTGGACCACATGAAAACATAAAATAGGGCT
This sequence comes from Schistocerca nitens, assembly GCF_023898315.1. Lineage (NCBI taxonomy): Eukaryota > Metazoa > Arthropoda > Insecta > Orthoptera > Acrididae > Schistocerca > Schistocerca nitens. Next base: position 153,217,220 of record NC_064625.1, on the reverse strand, counting down.
TTCACTGTGGTACTGTTTCAGTATTACAGCATCCATAAGACATAACAGCGTTTCCTCATCTCAACTTGACAGTTAGGTGCCTCTCAGCCTGTCCCTAATTTATGACCTTCCCAAAATAATGCACGTTTCCTCCCTGAGAAATTAACTAGCAGTTCTGAGAGCTGAGAGCTAGGAATACCATTTTCACTTTTAAAAAAGTAACTATTGTCAGTACAGTGCAAGCTTACAGTGATGTTCCAGCTTAGCCAAAGCACTGAACTTTTTTTTGCTAGTGGTTACCTTTGAACTGCTGGATGGGTAGTTCTGAGGTTCAAGATGAGTGCGAGAAGAATAAGATGGCCAGCAGATGAGCAGTAGGCAAGGAACATGTGGGGAGAGTAGCAGTGGTGGGGGTGTGGGCTGGTGCAGTAGGGGAAATGCCGAGCGCTACAGGGAGTGCCATTCTAAACCGAGGCCTACGCTCACATATTTTTCAAATACTAAACGGAGCTCCTCCATGCCCACACTTGAATGGTGGCCATTCCAAAAGATCTACTATCACCTTTGCTTTGATTAGTTCCTAAAAAGAATTTCGCTAAAAATGCAACAGAAGCAGCGGTTTATTTTCGCCTGGCTTGTTAACATTTGTAACTTTCAAAAAAGCATCTTGAGTGGCAAATTTTGAGTAAAACCTACAATTCTCTTGTTGCAATGTTAAAATTTGCTTCTTTTGCCTACAAAGTGAAGGTTACACATTGTCGCTTCACTAACACGCTGTGCAGGTGCAACTGCGAGAGAATTTTGAAACAGTGGTTTACTATGTTTATTGAGCGAGGAACTGTGGAAAAGTAAAATCAAAAGCTTATGAAAAAGCACATCCTTGGCAGAAAATTAAATGTGTATTGTCTCTACTTATCTTTTTCCAAAATCCACACCATTTCTCATTTCACCAGCTACCGATTGGGCCTTAAAAATTACTTTATTTCATTGAAAAAGTCTGCAGTTATGGGAATAACACAGTAGATAATGAAGTTTTGCATAATAACCATATGGCAAAACACTCACCTTTGTGTGCTACCATTTGCCAAAATCTCATTTCGATATCTCAAACCACTTATGAATTATGAGGAATGTTGTGGATATTTCATTCTGGCACTTTCGTTGGTGTGCGTGACTGCAAATAAGTTTGTTACATCAGTTTTCTCGACATTGGTGCTAGACAAAAATATTCATTCAAGTTTAAAGAAAAATTCAGTATGTCAGCTGAATTTCATACACAGCAACATGTTGTGTAATATGCACCAAACGCAAAAACATAAGGATCTCTATTTTTCACTGAAAACGTTTTCGAATTTTGGGCAGTGTTTTACTTAAATGCAGGTATCACAATAACTGTCCATTAACAAAAAGATAGCCACATCAACATGAAGTGGACATGTAAAGCTATACGTAATACTCAAATGAAATTGTTTTACCGAATAGTTTGTGTGAAATCATTTGAAAAAGTCTGCAGGATGTGTGCCTTGATTCTGCCGTCGCCAACTGGCTGAAAGACGGTAAATAATGTTGGCCTCCTTTTCCAAACAAATGAATGAACTTGCCCAACATGGATGAAAATTGGTCACAGTGCTTCAGCCACCATATCTTGTGCAGACTCTACCACCATCTTTGCAGGAATGCGAATAGTGTGGTTACACTGGAGCAAAGAGTCCGTCAAGTGAATAAGTTGTACATTTTTTTATAATTACTTAATCTCAGACGAAAGTGTGTATTATGATGACTGCAAGTGTATCACAATTCACATCACCACAAAGTATTAAAAATCAGCCAAGTTATGTTGGTGTAGCTGAATTTTCTCATTGATCAACACACACTTATTACAGCAGCACTGTGATGGTTGAAAATATTTAGTTAGCTCTATCAGGTGTAAAAATCAGATATGTCTAAAGAACTACTCAGCTAGGAAGTTAGAATGGTGTCATATGGACTGAATATGTGAGACTCCAAATGGATTGGCATTAACTGATTTTTTGGCAATAAAGTCAAACAACTGTGAAACTCAGGGATAAAAACTATTATTTCAAAATTTCCTTCACTGACAATATATAATACAAGAAATCTAATGGAATTCTTACCTGTTAAGGCACATGGTCAATGTCAACAACAAATGCAATTACAGATGTGACCCTCTGCTTTCCAACCAACACAATGCCTAATTATTAACAAACTGTAATATTAAAAGTGGGTAGGGGCCTTACAATCACTATTTCGCTTCCTGAAAAGTCATTCTTTGCATGCTCCATTCATGAATGGAACTGAGAAATATTTGCCAACCATTCAGTTTTCTTCTAATTTTATAATTTCCTCAAGCAACCAAAACTTCTAAGTAAGTCACATAACACCTTCTGTTATGACTGTCAAGGACTATCTATATTCTATTCATAAAGTGTTTGGCTTTATACTTCAAACGCAACTGAACATGTCAGTTGCGTCTGCAAAAAAGTTGTCAAGTACTGTGGCTTAAGTGAAGTTTAAAAAACATTGTGAACAGTATTTATCTTCACATGACAGACTTTGGACTTCTACAATTACATTTATGATACGACATAATTGTAATTTATGCTATGACATGATTGTATTGGGACACATGTCAACAAGGACTGAACTCCTCAGTCACACAAAGTGAACCCTATCATAATCTCCAACAAATTACCATCACTGCTCAGACTATTCCACTAAAAAACATTACAAATTCATACAAGCAATTGCATGGTGGTGACATTAGCTTTCAGGATGCTTCAAACTGATAAATGTACCAATAATGAAGTGTACTTCAATACAATGTGACAAAAGGAGAATTAAAATTAAGAGAAATGGTCATAAAAATTTCAGTTTTGCAAAAGATGGTGAAGGACTTTGAAGAGAAGCTGAACTGAACAGAATAGTTCTCAAAAAGTGGTTATACACTGAAGTGCCAAAGAAACTGGTATAGGCATGCTTATTCAAATACTGAGATATGTAACCAGGCAGCGCTGCAGTCGGCAACATCTATATAAGACAACAAGTGTCTGGTGCAGTTGTCAGATCGGTTACTGCTGCTACAATGACAGTTATCAAGATTGAAGAGAGTCTGAATGTGGTGTTATAGTCAGTTCACGAGCGATGGGACACAGTATCTCCGAGGTAGTGATGAAATGGGGATTTTCCTGTACGATCATTTCACAAGTGTACCACGAATACCAGGAATCTGGTAAAACATCAAATTTCAGACATCGTTGCGGCTGAAAAAAGATCTTGCAAGAACGGGACTAATGACAACTGAAGAGTATTGTTCAATGTGACAGAAGTGCAACCCTTCTGAAAACTGCTGCAGATTTCAATGCTGGGCCATCAACAATTGTCAGCGTGTGGACCATTCAACAAAACACCATCGACACGGACTTTCGGAGCCGAAGGCCCTCTCGTGTAGCCTCGATGACTGCACGACACAAAGCTTTATGCCTCGCCTGGGCCTGGCAACACCGACATGGGATTGTTTATGACTGGAAACATGTTGTCTGGTCAGACAAGTAATTTCAAACTGTATCAAGCAGATGGACGTGTACTGGTATGGAGACAACCTCATGAATCTATGGACCCTGCATTTGAGCATGGGACTGTTCAACCTGGTGGAAGCTCTATAATGGTGTAGTGTGTGTGCAATTGGACAGATATGGGACCCCTGATACATCTAGACAGGCGACACGTGTGTAAGCATCCAGTCTAATCACCTGCATCCATTCGTGTCCATTGTGCATTCCGACGGACTTGGGCAAATCCAGCAGGACAACACGACACCCCCGTGTCCAGAATTGCTACAGAGTGGCTCCAGCAACACTCTTCTGTATTTAAACACTTCTGGGATGCCTTGCAATGTGCTGTTCAGAAGAGATCTCCACCACCATGTACTCTTATGGATTTATGGACAGCCCTGCAGGATTCATAGTGTCAATTAACTCCAGCACTACTTCAGACATTAGTCGAGTTCACGCCACATCCTGTTATTTTACTTCTGCATGCTCACGGGGGCCCTACACGATATTAGACAGGTGTACCTGTTTCTTTGGTATGAACACTGACAAAAGTAAAATGAGTGTAATAGAATTAAATAGTGTGACACTGAGGCAGCTACATCAGGAAACAGGATACTGAAACTAGAAAATGAGTTTTGCTTTTTGTACAGCTAGAAAACTGAAGACAGCAGGGGAGAGTCCAAACGGCAAATATGTTAACATCTATACATATTCTAAATTAAAGTCCCCTGCAGCATATTTTTGTCTGCATTTTATGGCTAATCTCTGGAACTACAGTAGGGATACTACTTCACAAGGAAGGTTTGTGTATATTACTACATATTATAACCAAGTCATCTGGGCATAGATCCTTAGGGCTACCAGTGCGAATCTGGGGCGGCCACTTGTGAAACACAAATTGAAAGATTGAAAAGTTATATACAAGTGGGATATGAACAATAAAAAGAAGGGAGGAGAGAATTAAGCTTCTAAAATGTGGTGCTACAGAAGAATGCTGAATATTAGGTGGGAACATCAAGTAAGTACTGAAGAGAGACTGAATCGAATTGGGGAGAAAAGTTTTTTGTGAGACAACTTGACTACAAGAAGAGTTCGACTGAGAGGATACGCCTTGAACATCAAGAAACGGTCAATTTGATAATGGTGGGAAGTGTAGAACAAGTTGAATTGTACACAATGTTGCTCGAGTACTGTACGTATGTTGGAATGGATCAGAGTGCAGAGATGGACAGACTTACAGAGGACATGACAGCAATTTAAAAAGTTTGTGGAATCACCACTAGATGTCAGAGCTAATCCAATGAAACTTTCACATAATAAGAGATCATCTTTTATGTGTCAGCTATGTGAGTACAGATCTGTACTGCACGATGTCTCTCTGTTGTTGTTCCCATCTGGTGGTTTGTGATGACATGATAAGAGATTCCAGCTGTGATTAAGTAGTAGGGGCTACATTTTTAAAAAAAGGTATGAAAGCAAATGAAATTCATGCCAATTTTCAGAACATACTGGAGGGCTGTGCTAGTTGATATTCAGCTATTGCTAAGTGGACAAACAAGTTTAAATCTGGCCAAGACAGCTTTGATGATGATCCATGAAGTAGTCAGTCGAGATGTGCCACTATTCTAGAAATTACTGCAAAAGTGCATAAAATGGTTACGAAGGATTGCCAACTGATAATGCGAGAAATTGCTATCACTGTAGGGATGCCATCTGAATGGGCATACCATATTTTTACAGTGGAATTAAGATATGAGAAAATTATCAGCTAGATGGGACCTTATCTCAGGATCAGAAACAGATTAGACTGGAAATGTCGAACAACATCTGACCAATTTTCAGAGTAAACAGAATATTTTTTTGCAGTAGTTTGTGACTACAGATGAAACCTCTCAGACAAAACAACAGTTAAGGCAGTGGAAACACGTTGATTCACAGCCACAAAAGAAATCAAAAGCAATACGGTCAGCCAGAAAGGTCATGACATCTGGTTTCTGGTGTGCAAAAGGAATTCTGCTGACAGATTTTCTTCCCACCAGTCAACCAATAATGGAACAATACTACACTAACCTCCTGAATCACTACACTGAAAGATAGGTGAAAATGCCCTTGTTTGGCAAGGAAGAAAGCCACATTTCATCAAGACAATGCACTGCCACAAACAAACATTGCCATGGCAAAAATACAGGTACATGGACTAAGATACAAAATGTTGCCACATCCACCTTAAGTCAACTGGTTTGGCTGCATCAGACTTCCATCTCTTCCCCGACCTCAAAATTTTCCTTGGTGGATGGAGGTTCTCTTCAGGCAAAGGACTGGCTGCTGAAGTTGATAGGTATTTTGCAGGTCTGGAGGAATCTAATTTTCGAGGTGGGATCAAGGAATTGGAACATTGGTGGACCAAGTGCATAAATGTACACGGAGACTAAATTAAAAAATAAAAGTGTTTCACTGACGTAAAGTCAAACAGTGGAACCTTCAGTTTGGAAAAGGATAGATTGGTAAAGATGACCCATTGAGTTGCAGACAGGCACAGTGAAAAGACTGTTACACATTATAGCTTTCGGTCAATGCCTCCTTCAGCATTCACACAAGCAAGCACACATGACCACAACGGTTGGAGCTGCCAGTAGTACCAGTCACCTGTGTGTGAATGTGTGTGTGTGTGTTTTCTTTGCTGAAGAAGGCTTTAGCTATAATGTGTAGCAGCCTTTTCGTTGTGCCTCTCTGCAACTCAATGAGTCATCTTTACAGTGAGTAGCAATCCACCCTTTTCGTAATACTGTTTCACTGAGGTAAGTCATGCCTTTCTATTCCACTCCAAGAATTCTTCAAAACCACCCTTGTAGAACAGTGTGAAAAGCTGTACCACCAAACCACTCTTGAGAATGAAGATCACAATCACTAAAATGGTCAATAGAAAATAAAGATCCCTGATTAGGACTGCTCAGACAAGACTGCTCTTATTAAAACACATTTTTTGTTTATAATATGTTCACTTTCTTAAACAAACAAAAAATGTTGTTAAGTTACTTGGCTATATATCTCTTCCTCAGAAGAAGCACTTTCACCTACACCCATAGCAATACAATTAAGATAATTCATTTCAACTGCCCAGAAACGAAAGCACTAATTTGTCAGCATTAGGCATTTATACTTACTCTGGAGTTAAGTAAAACACAAGCCCACGAAATCTGCAGGTTACTGAACAGCTAAGGGTAACTGCATACGATCTACAGATACAATCAGTAAAGATTATTACGCTGCGAAGCTACGGAGACTTATAAAAGTACCAGGAATTTGCAGTACAGCTACAGGAACTAGTGAGCCACTGTCAAGATGCTCTGATGCTTCTCTACACTGCTGCACACATTTAACACTATTGGAGTAATTGGGTCAACATTCTGAGGTCGTTCTCGAAAGGTGACAGCATTCCAATCACAAATTGTGAAAGAAATTCAGCGTATTCCTAGCTACTGAATTACCTGTCAGTTTATCCTCGGGGGTAGTTACAATGTCGAAGGATTCGGTCACCATACTGGCCTGTCCTGCAATTAGTTTCTATTGGGACACCTGAAATACAATTTGCACGGACACAGTCACAACACTGAGGTAATCCAGTATCACATCTATCTCCTAGCAGAATAATTTTCTAAGAATTCTGACTGTCCACATCTGTTTCCCAACATGCCTACACTGGAACAGGCATGCGTTAAAATAAACCTTGGCTTTGAGGCCTGAGATAAAATATAGCCACAGTCTTGTAGGGAATAGTGATTAAAAAAAGTGCAAAAGACCATCACTCCACATTGTTAGACATCACTACAAAATGAAAAAAGGCTGACACACAAAAATGATGGATTTAACCCTTAAGTACTATGGACGTTGAAAAGAATACAGTTATTACGAAGGGGTCCCTCGGACCACAATTTTATTTTTTATATACAAAACCACTGTTTAGGTGATATAAATATTCATGACTCCTTGTCATTCATTACACTTCTTGTACGTAGACTATATGAAAATTTTAATTTTTTAAAACTATGCAGGATATAAAAGACAACAAAATCTGCAGTGTATGTTGATTGTACATATTACAGATAGTTACCTCTGTACTCCCTCACAGATTATCAACAGGGAGATAATATTACAGATTCACAACATATTTCAGTTATGATAAATTATATGTGAAATAAACTTTGAGTTGACTACTCATCAGTTCAACGTAGAGCAACTATTGCACTCCATATTTCTACGAAGGGAGAAACTTCACCACATATTAATTTTAGAAGATGAATAGAAAGTAATTACATATTGTTAGGAGGCCCTGAATCTTATTTTCATCACTTTCAGTCTGCATGCACATCCTGATGATCTTCCTTGGAAACTCCAAACAAATCAGAACACCATATTGTTGACAGTGATATATAGTTTTTCTCTTCAAATGAGGGGAGAAAAATGCACGGTTCTTCACTTTTCAAACAATTCTTCTTCATTTTTCAAACAATTCTTCCTGTGTTTGAGGCTAACAGCTCTAAAATAGCAGGGTTTTCTCCTCAGCTTTTTGTCACCAGTCAAGTCCAGGCAACTGCAAGGCGATGTGTTATCTTGTTCTAATGTTAGTTGTTAGCTTTTGTTTTTTCCATTGTCACCAATTGTCACATCTTCATCATTTATAGTTTCCTCCCCTGAATTAGTGTCTCAATCACTAAATATCTTGAAATCAGGGTCATTGTCACTGTCATAAAAGTCTTCATCTGAGAATTCGTTAATCCTTCTTGAACATCCACAGCTGTCTCGTGTAAAACAGATTGTATACAAGGTCCTATTTTCCCACCATGGAGAAACATTCAACAAAAAATTATATGTTCCAGAGACATATTAAGTCTCAACTTTATTTATGACAATGAGTACAGGCTGAAGTAACGAATTAAAATTTGTACCACAGCTGGGTTTTGAACCCTGCTCTAACCACTGCACCACCCTGGCACTGCAACTAAAACGCTGCACGGGTTACCCTAGTATGTCTCCCTCAATAATACAAACTCCAGTTCATGCCTCGGCCCATCTTGATGTTCGTTCCATTTCTTAACTTGTATCAGTATTTCAAGAGCTCTCCAACATTGGAATAGCACCTTAGCATTGAATGAAATGGGGATACCCTGGTTGAACCTCAGGTGTAGGTGATATATTAAGCAGATGAGACTGTACTTTCCAGAGAGATATTCACTATCATAGACAAAGTTGAGATTTAATATGTATCTGGAACATATAGTTTCATCTGATTAATATATCACCCATGCCTGAGGTACAGGCAGGATTGTCCCCATTTTGTTCAATGCTAAGGTGCTATTCCAATGTCAGAGAGCCTCTGCTATACTGATAGGAGTTAAGAAGGGAATAAACATAAAGACAGGCTAAATTGTGATTTGGGAGTTTGTATTAAGGCATGAGACATATTAGGGTAATCCGTGCATCTGTGTTAGCCACAGTGCCTAGGTGGCCTAGTGGTTAGAGTATCTGCCTAGTAAGCAGGATATTTGGATTTGAATCCCAGCCTTGAAACAAATTTTAATTCATAGCTTCAGTCTGTATTCATTATCATATTCCACATAAACATCACAGACAGACACTATGTACATCTGTGAGACGTCTCCAAGTAGAAAAATAAGAAACAAAATGCAGCAACAATGCAAGAGTTCTGGCACATGTATCTTACCACCCAACAGGGGTACTGAAAGAGTCCACTTTAGTCTTCAGGGGTGTGGGAAATATGAAATAAAAAAATTGAAGAGATCTGACAGATTATGCATAATAGTTAAAGGTTAAGTAATTAAAAGAAAATTAAATACTGGATGTTCAAAAAAAAATTAAATAATGGATGTTCATAAGAAACAGTACGTAATTTAGGAGGTGGTAATATAGACAAATGCACCTTCAAATTCTCTTGCTGTTCTTTTACGATGTTAGCACTTTTCATAATCCATTCAATCAATTTGTTTCTTGCATTTACCTTTTCTTTGTAGACTTTGCCTTTCAACCATCACTACTGGCAAAAATGTAAGTGGATAAGGTGATGAAGAAAAGTTATCATTATTGCCTGTCCATCTTCCAGGGAATGTAATGTTTATATGGAGTTGCTACCTGATGAGTAGAACATGCAGGGGCCTCACGATTCTGGAAGAACAGAGCCATCTTGTAGCCTAAGGAATGTATATCAATAATACTGGAAGCTCACTTTCAAGAAAATCTGGGTAACAGGATCCTATAAGACAACGTGGTAAAACAACTGTTTTTCTTTCTCGTTCAATCTGGTAAGTCTCCACTGACCTGAGGCCCTGGCTGATTTTTCCAAACTCTGCCCCCTTTTCCTACACCTAACCAGCCCCTTTCTTTCACTGCTCTTCTTCACCCTCCAACCCTTCTGCCAGAAGAAGGAGCCACCAGCTCCGAAAGCTCACAAACTTTAATACAGTTATATTTGTAGTCTCCTGCCGCTGCTTAGTGAGCACATTCTTTATCGAGCCAGAATCATTACATTTTCACGAAATGATTATTTTTGTTGAGGCAATCAAGTGATTTTGTCTTTCATACCACAACACACATTTACAGAGAAGCATTATTGAAATTGTTTCCACAAAGGCATGTGGGTTCTGTTCAAACCACACTGTGGGGTATGAGTATCATCAATACCAACACAAGTAAAAGTGGCTTCACTGCTAAAAAGTATTAACGGATTGCTCGGCAATTTCTAATTGTACGGCAACAAAATTTCGATTGTCTGCCTTCATCTTCATATCGAAGGTGTCGGATAACCTATAAATGTTGGGGGTGGTCGTGACACGTACATACGTAATGTCCACCTTATTCTTGTACGTGTAACACTGATACGTGTAGAAATTCTGTGTGCTCCCGTTGAAGGATCGAGAAGTTCTACCGACTGAATAATGTCTTCTACTTGATATACACACTTTTCACTTGCACGTTCACATGACATGACACACGGTTTAGAGAAAACACAAGTGAACTGTCTCGAGTTTGATACTCTGAGGTTATGAAATAGTCCACCAAAATCTCTACAAGTACCAGCAGTCTTCATTACATTACCTGTATCAAAATTTTGTATCAGCATGTTAAACATTTTTAAATATGAGGGGTGTTCAATAAGTAATGCACCACTTTTTTTCTGAAAGCTGATCGGTTTTATACACGATTCCAATACACCACGTTATTCGCCACTCTTCTGGCTGCAAAACCGTATTTTTTGACACAATCTCTGTTCGACGCAACAGCCTTACGCCACCTCGCTGGGACAATCCACGTGCTCACACGCTACCATTCTACTGGTTGACATCAGAGCCGACATCTTGCTGCAGCAGTAACCTTTCTATCGTCCGAGTACTGCTTCCTGCAAAGTGCATACTCAATTGGGACAAACAAACGGAAGTTTTATGATACGAGATCTGGACTTTAGGGTCGACGAGGAAGACCAGTCCAATGAAGTTGTCTGAGCTCCTCTCAGGTGCGCAGACTTGTGTGACACGTGGAATTGTGGGCAAACACAAGTTAGTTTGCATTTTTGTGGTGAGGAACATGCTTAATTGTTTCTTCATTTTCCTGAGGGTAGCTCTTCATTTTTCTGAGGGTAGCAGAACACAGTCGAGAGTAAACTGTCGCACTATGAGGGAGGACACGAAAATGGATAACCTGTTCAGAGTCCCACAAGATCGTTGCCATAACTTTGCTGGCTGAGGTTACGGATCTGAACTTTTCCTGCAGAGGAGAGGTGGTGTGACACCACTCCACAAATTGCCATTTCGCTTCTGTTTCAAAGCGATTAAGCCACATTTCATCGCTCGTGACAATGTTCCACAAAAAGATTGTCACGATCAGCCTCGTAACGTGCAAGCAATTCCACATAGTCTGTTCTTCGGGGCCCTTTACTGTCTTCCGATAGGTGGCGAAAAAACCCGGCAGGCACACACCTTTGAGCACTGCAACTGGTGGATGAGAGTGTCGGCACTACCAATAGAGGTGTCCAGTTGAGCAGCTAGGTGTACGATTGTGATCTGTTGATCACCTCAAATGAGAGGATCCACACGTTCCAAGACTGCAGCAGTCACAGCGTGACCTTGTTGCAATGGTGACAAACACCTTGCCCAACCACTCCCTTAACTTTTGTTCACCACTAGGTCTCCGCAGAGATTCTGTTAGTGCCTATTAATATCTGTGATGCTCTGGTCCCCCCCCCCCCCCCCCAAAAGAAACTTAATGAAAGTTCTCTGCTTGGAATGTACCTCCTTTACAGACACCATTTTGAAGGCTACGTACGGCCCTGCCACCTATCGGAACTGCGTGAAACTAGAGGAGCTGAAGCGAGAATATTTCCCGTGTCTACAACAAATTACACATTTTTTTCAAAACAAATTGATTGAGAGAAAAAAGTGGTGCTTTACTTATTGAATGCCCCTCGTACATGTGGCATGCTTAAATGATACAGCAGAATTGGCAGTCAGATCAAAATCACAGTTAACAAATACAATTATGTAAACTCGAGCACAACTTCAGAACTGTAGCTTCAAAATTAAACTGATGATTGTTAAATAAACTCGTAGCAGCTGGAGTACCGACATGCAAAACCAAAACTTATTTCTGTAACCAGCTGTATCTCAGTAACCAATAAAAATTGGGCATGTTATGTGGAATACTTTATTCAAAATGGTCTGTACTACCACCTCCTAAAAAGTTTACCACACCTTCTGAAGCACCCTGTGTTTGGGAACACAACGAAATCTGATTAAAACCTGCGCCTTTGCACTAATGACAAAAAGGTAAGGAAATCTGGAGAGGTGAGTGACTGCCATAAATGATTTCAATATTCCCTCATCTTGCAGGCCTAGGTAACTGCATATGGAAGAGATATATGCCTTGCTTCAAATGAAGATGTCATTCAAAGAAAATGGGAAACGATACAGCCGCCTTCTTCTCGACATACATAAACTGTCACATATGGCGGCCAGATAACTAAGACTTTTCCCTTTTGGTGCCACTGAGCAATGTAAAGTGTAGTTTTCGAGTGACTGCAAAGTGATTCAGCATCAACTGGACAGAATTAGGGCAGAAAAAAGTCATACATACACTCTGTCCTAATTTATAATTACACTATTCATCTCTCCTCCCATTAATGTAACTTTATATCTTTACCACTTACTCTGTCCTTCTCATCTCTGCATTGTGCCACAGTCTTAACATACTATTTCTGAACTACTGTCACTGATTCCTCACCCTTCATCTTTGTCTGTGCTTGTGTGTGTGTGTGTGTGTGTGTGTGTGTGTGTGTGTGTGTGTGTGTGTTTTGTTCTGGACCTTGCTTAGTATTCAGCAAAATAAGCATTGCTTTGAAAGCAATCAACAGTGCTACAAAAAGAGGCAGATTTGGTTCTTATCTTAGAAAGTTGTTTGCACTGTTTTAATTCATTGTTATGTCCAATTACAATAAAGCAGCTCGGCTGTATCCTGCTACTAGTGCAGGTGTGTGTGTGTGTGTGTGTGTGTGTGGAGGGGGGCGCACTCGCTCTGAGTGTAGTGTCGCCGCACACGTATACTTAAATCAACCAACAACTGCATCAGGGCGGGCCAGCCGCTAGAGGCCACCTGTTGGAAGCATGCATACGGCACGGTCTCTGTCGCATCACCTACTGGCGAATACCACCTATATATGTGCAGAGCAGTGCTGTCTCACCCTCACTATGTTCTTTTAGTTTGTACTGCTAACATCATCAGTTGTACTGTGTATTGCTTATGTTGCACCTTCTTTACGATTATTTTTGTCTCATTACGAGTGGAGTCACAAGAGGTTTATTCCCATTATTGTTCAGAGGTTTATGAATGAAGTCATATTTGAGTTACTTGAATTGGATTTGTGTATTACAAGGTATATACATGGACAAGAAAAAAAATCCTGGATTTTTTCTAGATTTACAGGTTAAAAGTACATTTTTTCCTTGTTAAGTGACAATATACATTCCCTTGGAGCTGTATAGCTTTGTACTTTGAATGGTAAAGCTTTTGTAGACCGTCATAGAACTTCCCAGCACTTTGGGAAATGAAACACAGCAAAAAACAATGCCTTTTGGAAAGGTATTTCATGCACGGCAACATGTACACTGCATATTTTTGTATTACAAAAGTATATACACGAATCCCACTATTACAGAACGGTAGTTTCCAAAGCACTGAATCGAGACTGCAGTGCTTTTGTCTGCCAATCGTAGCTCGTGTCGTATGATCCTGCCAACCCATGACAGCAAATATACAGAGTATAGGACATGTGATGTAGTCAGCCAATAATATCACTGTTAAGTAACACGAACACATAAATATGAAAAGTTAATGGTTACAATTAATGTACCTACAGTAGAGCTACAAAAAAAGTTAAGCTTTCACATATAATACTGGTTGTCAATTTATATATATACTTTTTCTTTCCTTACCCCCAGAGAGTACGGTTAGGAAGGATCCTAAGAGCATAGCTTAAATTGCAGCAGCTGAATATTTCTGGCAAACATGATCATAAAATTCATTGCTGTGCACTGAACATTTTGTGGGGTACGTGGCTGAATATGTTTCGTCAAGCATTTTGACTTTTCCACAGAAAAGACAATTACGTATAAAATTGCCCAAGAGCTCACCTCACACATTTTTTAATAATTATTATACTTTTTTCCATCATTACTTTATAATTTGTAATCTATGAAAAAAATGAAATATGAAAAACTAGCCCTGAAACTTGGTCTTCTTTAGAATGTGTTGCACTGTAAGATATATTAAACTCAAATGTGCCAGTAAAATTTTAAATAATGGCATAAATGGCTGGTATTCTAGCCCAATTTCTTCCTAAGTTGTTGTTTCTCAAAGTGTTTTAAGTTTCAAATAAGTCACACAATCCACGATTTAGGAAATTCATCGCACATTCTCCATAATTAATTTTGCATAAAAGGAATTTTTTACTTTGAAAGAATGCTGCTCTCGAACCACCGTTCACAATACTTTCCTGCGACCTGTTAGAAATATAAACAAGTTGTGACGCCACTCTCACGGAAAGCAGTTTGTTGTCACGAACTAATGAATAGCAAGCCTTTGAAATATTTTGCTGTCGACAGATGCTTGTGTGGGCACTGTGTTTTTTTGTTGTAAATGGCGTATTTTCGTAGCAACTACAGTTTTATTTTGATGTTATTCTCTCACTTATGTTTAATTCCTGTAATATTATTCTGCAGTAGTGGGCTACAGTAAAATTCTTTGTTAGAATATCAGCTTTTATCAGTCAAACTTCCCAGAATTCTAAAAAAATTCCTGTGTTTTTCACCGATGAAAAAACTTCCTGCGTTTTTCCCAGACCATATACACCCTGTATTACATGGATACTACATGACTGGTGATGAGGATGGGATCCAATCATGTAGTAACCACGTAATACACGAAACCAATTCAAATAACACAAATACGGCTTTGTTCATAAACCTCTGAATAGTAATGGAAATATGCCTCTTGTGACTCCACACATAACAAAACAAAAGAATCATACGGAAGGTGCAACATAAGCAATACACTGAACAACTGATGTGGGTTGTGCAAACTAAAAGAACATGCAGAGGGTGAGTCAGCACTGCTCCGCACGTATATAGTTGCGAGTCACCTGTAGATAGCATGACGGAGACCGTACCGTGCGCACATTCCCTACAGATGGCCTCAACTGGTCAGTCCGTGCTGATACAGTTGGTCGATTTAAGTACACACACGTAGCAATACTACACTCGGCTTAACACTCGCACGCACTAGTAGCAGGATAGATAGGTTTTGGCTATAGGACACCATTACCCCAAGAAACTTTCTCCACAGTAAAAAATGGCCAACATAAGCTAAATGTAATTGTAAACACAAGCAGCCATCCAACGACAAACCAGATGGTTTGAAACCAGTAGCACCATTACTCGTTCTTAATAAATAACATTATTAATAGTGGTCGGTTCCTGTTTTTACTTTACTCTCAGGATTAACTAGTACTTCCACACAGCACAGCCCCTTCACATCAGTTTTCAACAAAATTGCAAATAACTGATACTATGAGAACAAAGATACGAGCTGTCAGCTAGTACGGGCTTCGGAGAGGTACAACAGAAGAACTGGCTCCTTCAACTTACAACGTATGGCTTTTTGAGGTAGCCCAGGCGCACTTCTCCCTGGCACAGGTGGTACAGCCAGGTCAACTTCCTTCCGTTGAACAAGTGGCGGTAGAAGCTCTCGAAGGACTGCAGTCGCTTCTGCAGATCTTCCGGTGGAGCAAATGGTGAGATGGGAGCCGGGTTCAGCGGCCAGGCCCCTGCCTGCAACACCTGTGAAGGAGATTGCAAATGTCGTCCATCACCCACTCTGGAAAATGTGACAAAATGGTATGTATAGTTAGTGGAATATTCTTCATACTGGAGATGATCTATTTCCTCAGAAACAAAATGAAACCACATATGGAATATAATTTTGCCTATAAGATGGTGGCTCAGTAAGTATCAGCATTTAAGAACAGACTTTGTCATCGGCACAATTTGTCGTCGTAGTGCAGACGTGTGGCGGTCGGCTGTTAATCTAAACGGACTAGAAGGGGGTGGGGGTGGGGGTAGGGGGGGAGTGTGGTGTGGGGGAATAAATCAGCCCCCACCCACATTCTGCACATCAATGAAAGCAAAAGAGAAACACGGTTACAATATTGCTGAGCTCTTCTGGTGTGTAGTGATACATGAACCGCAGGACAGACCAGAATTAGTCTTTCTCCTCATTTAAAAATTAGGAGAGAAAACAAAGCTCTTAAAATCAATGCTGTGTACACAAAGCATTCAGTAACAACACTAGCGCAATTGCTTGCTGAGGTTGGCAGTGTCTTTAACGGCATCTTGCAGAACCACAGTTCGAAACACTTCCACCTAGAAGAGGCACATTCAAGTGTCCAAATAATACCATTGTGTTCCACCATCTGTTAGCTGTCATTACAGGTTAGTTTGGATTTGACACCCATTTCAGTATGTTATACTAGAGGTTTTATTGCGAATACAGAAAAGGTGTAGTATCGTTCAGTGATTCACTTTTTGCTTCTACCCAAGAAGATATGTAACAAGTTAATTTGATAGTGATCCTTCACCATCAAAGAAGACAGTTAGATACTGGTTCAACGAATTTAAAATTTGTGAAACATCCACTTTTGATTAACCACCAAAGATGGCTTGCTGATGTGGTTACACAAGAAACCATTCTAAATGCCCGCAACACGAAGCTCACAGATTGTCAAATGACAGTGGGCAATGTAGCAGAGGCTGTGAGTGTGTCTAAGGAAATATTGCCTGCACTATTTGTATCTTGGTGAAATGTTCATTAGTAGGAAGATTCTCCCACCTATATGAAACAAATAACAATGTGTACTACCACCGCACCTGTACTTGTGCCAAAATTTACTTGACAAGCCAGAGAGCGAGTCAACAATGTGACAGGGTGAGGCAAGTAGACAGCACACTTAAAAACAAATTGCCTTGCTGAGACAAAAATAATGAGTACTCTCTCAGGAAAAAAATGTCACCAGTATTCTGATTCAGAACTGATTTTATTCACTTGCTAAATTCATGGGAACCAATTTATGTCAAATGTTTTAATTTTGATTAAAATCCTTTAATTTCAAACGTGAAGGTAGATAGCTTAAAATAATTCTGATGTTGATATGGACACACTCATTTACGGCACATGTATAACTAAAAATTATCGAAGATTTGTGCTCTCTCGACATTTGCAATTACATGTATCCTGTTTCATGAATATGATTCCATGGATAAATAAATAAAATAGAACCACCTCCTCTCTCTCTCTCTCTCTCTCTCTCTCTCTCTCTCTCTCTCTCTCTCTCTCACACACACACACACACACACACACACACACACACACACACCATCACAATCACTACTACGAAAACACAGATTCACTTTCCGTGATAAAAAAAAAAATGGTAATACCGCTTATAAATTCAGAATCAATTACCTGCACAGAAAAGGATGCAGAACCTGGTGCTGGCGGTATTGCATCTTCAAACTTCCGATTCAGATCACTCGACACGGAGACGTCCAAAAACATTCGGTGAAACTTGCTGGTAAATTCACACCCACAGCACTGCAAAAAATACATTATTACAAAGAACAGTTCGTCAAGTCTTGCAACTGAAATTTATGACAAAATCTTCCTCACAATCTTGCAAACACATAGTAAAGTGAGTCCAGTTAAAACATTTGGTACTGGGCTGCTCTGCGTTACGAATACATACAGTTTTACTGGTTTAGATCAATGGGAAAGTTAAAAATTGTTATCGGACAGTAATTAAAACCCGGGTCTCCTGCTTACTACAGAGAGATGCTGACCACCGAGCCATCCGGACGCAGTCATCACCACAACTGCACAGACTACCCTAGCGTGCCTCCCTTCGATTATGTAAGGCTGTTCACACAGCTCTGTCTCACTTCTCTACATCACCAGTAGACACACAAGGACAACTTTGCTATGTCTAACGAAACATCCACTTTCAATAGTACACTTACGCTACTCATAAATGGTAGGCCTACTGGGAGAATCTTTACCATACTACGTATGAAAACTACATCGCAGAATTGTTGTTGGCCGAGACTCTTCAAACCGAAACACACAGCGAGCACTCTTGAGACTGGTAAAGGCAGCTATCTTTGATGCAACTGCCATTATTTTTTGTGGTGGAGCGATTCTGTACTAGAGTACCACATGAGTCAAAACTTGTTCTACTTTCCTTCAAGATGACACCTAACACTAAGTCTGTAAGTCATATGAATAAGCTCATACGAATTTTTTAAGTTGTAAAATTCTTTTTGATACACACAGTATTATTAGTGTCACTGCTAATAGTAACTCTTCCAAACTAAGAATCTGACAGTAGTGATAAGCCTATTAGACATTAAAATATGAAACTTTTGCTTTACGTTTCATGTACAGTATACAATCTGAGTGTAAAAATCTCCTTTTCACTGTCGTGTAAATTAGAATGACTGGGTTTCAGTAACATTTTAAATAAGGATAGAATCTAAAAACTTATTGCTCATATATAAACATTAATAATAGTTGTCCGCCCTGATAGCCGAGTGGTCAGCGTGACGGATTGCTGTCCTACGGGCCCAGGTTCGATTCCCGGCTGGGTCGGAGATTTTCTCCACTCAGGGACTGGGTATTGTGTTGTCTTCGTCATCATTTCATCCCCATCCAGCGCGCAGGTCGGCCAGTGTGGCGTCGAATGTAATAAGACCTGCACCGAGGCGGCCGGACCTGCCCCGCAAGGGGCCTCCCGGCCAATGACGCCAAACGCTCATTTCCATTTTCCATTAACAATAGTTGTACAAATTAATATCATAAATTGTATTCACATATACACATAAACATACATTAATAGTAGATAGACAAGTTAATAACAAAAACTGTATTTTAAAAAATGGAAAGATAACAGAAGGAAACACTTATAAGTAAGATTTGAAACCACAATCAAAAGTGTATCAACAAAAAACATTAATAAATCATGTGACTCATTTCAAAACAGAATAAAAGATGATGGAAAGATTGGAAAGTGGGTTTATTATTTTTACATTTATTCTAACACTATTTTTGTTATTAATTTGTCGGTCTACTTTTAATATACTCTTAACACCACTACAACTGTTCAACTATGACGTCTGGTGGCATGTATTTGTAGTTAGTTTTTGAATGCCCGCCTTCAATTGTGCGTCTATGACAATGACTGTCATTTTGTGTGACAATACTATGTATTAAGGCATTTATTTTTACTCCTGATGTCATGCCTACTTCGTGCTTGTACTTTCATGGCAATTATGTTTCATTTGGCAGTTAAGTGGATAAAAAGGGATTAAAAACTGACACTAAAAACTACAGGCCAATATCATTAACCTCACCTCAGAACTAGGCAAATTGTTAGAGAGAGTAATACCAAATCAAGTTGAATCATATTTCACCAAACACAATGTGTTAAACAACCTACAACATGGATTTAGAAAAGGGAGATCTACTACAACAGCAGTAGCATCTTTTATACATGAAATATTAAATAAGCTGGACAAAAGTGACAAGGTAATAGGCAGTTTCCTAGATACGAGTAAAGCCTTTGATACTGCGAATCATACCATTCTCCTGTGTAAGCTTGAAGAGTACGGGTTGAGAGGACTAGCCTTGAAATTCCTTACCTCCTATTTGAAAGACAGGAAACAGTGTGTAAAGCTAACTTATCAAAATAATGAGCAGCTCCTAACAACCAAATCAAACTTCAGGACACTTCAAAGTGGAGTGCCTCAAGGAAGCATACTAGGGCCTTTTCTGTTCCTTGTATATGTAAATAACTTATTTGAACCCAAAATTGCACGGTCGTAAGCTATGCCGATGACATATCCTTCATCAGCTGTCGCAGTGATATGCAGTCTGCAGCTAACAGTACCGAGATCAGTTTCAATACTCTGTCCGCATACCTTACAGCAAACAAGCTTCTTGTAAATAAAGACAAAACGGTAATAATGAAGTTCATCCACAGTTACAATGCTGCCATAACTGATACTGTATTTACATCCCCATTGGGTCTTGCTTATGCAAATTCACATAAATTTTTGGGCATCATTGTTGATGAACACCTATCATGGAAAGACCATGTAGATAATATTTGCAAGAAAATCAGTAGAAATGTGTATCTACTGAAACGGGTCTCAGCCTTCTTGGACCATGATACTTTAAGGCAAATATATTTTGGGTTAATTCATCCGCACCTTCAGTATGGTATTGAGGTATGGGGTGGGGCATCAGCAGTTCATATAGATAGACTTTTTAGATTACAAAAAAGGCAGTAAGAATGGTAGCCAAGGTAGAGAGAGAGCATTGTAGAGACATCTTTAGAAAATATAAAATTCTTACGGTGTACTCCATGTATATACTGCAGGCAGTCATGTTCGTGAAACAAAATCCTCAATTTAATATGACAAACAGTAATGTACACTACTATGATACACGGGGAAGGGAAAATTTTCATAGAGTTGTGACCAATAAAAAAACAACGGACCACAGCCCACACAGAATGGTAGCAATTTTCTACAATGCACTACACTGTGAACTCAAGAAAGTAAATCTAAATATGCTAAAGAGTAGACTGAGGCAATTATTAATAGAGAAGTGTTGTTACTCTATAGAGGACTTTAAGTTGTAGTGCCATCTTGGAACACAGTGTATATAGACAAGGTCTCCAATCTATCAGTGGTATGAAAGAATGTAATTATACACTGTATTATGTGTAATGTACTATTATAAATATAAGCTAAATTGTGTTACACTATAGAGGAATCTACTTGCAGTGCCCTTTTGAAAAATAATGTGTACAGACATGTGTCTGATCCATATGTTGTTATGAAAGAACGTAAATATTTTACTGTGTATGTGTAATGTAATCTAAATTTTCCTGACAATGTCCGAAAACTTTTTGTTATATGAACAGAAAATAAATAAATAAATAAATAGATCTTCCTATGATGGACTAGAAATAAAATATGCCAACAAGCATAATTTTTAACAAGTTGATTTTCATGACCTAACCATGCTCAGAGTTTATAAAATTGTCACAGGTCTCCTGTGCGATTGTATGATACAACTTAAGTGAAGGGATAAGTAATAAATAATCTTCGAATTGAACACTAGATCTTTTGTTTTTTAGTCTGGCACTTAACTATACATGTATAAATTCATTTTCATCAGCCGTGACAATGACCAACCCTGCCTCACACCGATATTGATTTTGACTTCTTTTAACATTGTCAATTCCGATTACTCCAGTCTGACTCTCATAAAGCAGTCAGCATACCATACTACACAAATTTATACCACACTGCCTAAAAATAATCTTATCCGATTTCACATTAACAAAAAATCTATAATCTGCTTATAAATGCAATTTGTACTATGCTCACTAAGTTACTGCAATGACACTCACCTGCTTCAGCCTGCCAATCATCGCCTCTTCTGCCTCCATTGACAAGCTGTGCTGAAAGATGAGCCTCTTCGCCAGCATGCGCGCATAGAACTTCTGGAAGACGTCCTTGTCATCGAGATACTTAAAGACGGCAACCGCACGCGCCAGCTGTTCGTCTAACTCCGAGTCCACCGTATTACCCGTCCGGCGGAGTAACATATCGCAGTGCCGTGCCAAAATCTCTGGAGCGGGACAGGGGGTGTTAGGCTGCAAATAACATTCACACAGTCACCATGCAATGAGGTGAAAAAAATTCCAAAGAAAATTTAAAGTAAGAAAACAGAAAATTTACTAGGAGGCAGAATGGCTGGCCAATAATCACCTTGAGTGTGGAAATTTCACAGACTCCTAATGCAACAAATTTTAAGTAGCAACAGCATCCAGGAAAGAATAGGACCAACTACTTGCTGTTCCTACAGGGTGTATACGTGGACAAGGGAAAAAAATCCCAGATTTTCTGGTTAAAAATACACTTTTTACATTTTTAAGTGACAGTAAACTTAACCTCTGTAAAACTTATCAATCCTTTGAATGATTGATTTTATATATCAGTGTACAACTTACAGGCACTGAAGAAAATGAACCCCCTCCCCAACTGGGGGGGGGGGGGGGGGGACGACGCGTTTTGGAAAGATCTTCGAGTGCACCAACATGCACGCTGCATATTTTCATATTGTATATATTCGAGTTCCACCAAACATAGCACCTCCTTAGTTTCCTAAGCATTGAAATCGAGAGTGCGATGGGCTTTTGTAAGCCTATTATAGCTCATCTCACGTGATCTTGCCAGGCAATGATAGCAGATCTTCAGAGCATAGGGCACGTGATGTATTCAGCCAGTAGCAACATCACTGTTAAGAAGTGCAAACACACAAATAGGAAAAGTTAACGGTTTAAATTAATACACATAGTGTAGCTAGAAGAAAAGCTAGGCTTTCACATATAATATTGGTATTTTTTGCACGTTTTACTCTTTACGATACATCCCGCAAATGTGCCACTACAATTTTAAATAATGATGCAAATGTCTGGTCTTCTGGGTTTGAGATTCTTCTAAGTGGCTGGCCTTCAAAGTGTTAAGCTCTAAATGAGAGTCAAACACTCTGTGATTTAGGAAATTCAAAGGGCATTGTCGCAAGTAACGTAATCATCTTGCGTGAAATGAAATTTACTTTGAAAGTAAAGCCTTTCAAACCACCATTCACAATATTTTCCCACGACCTGTTGGAATTCGTTTCAGCAATCGTCAGAGAGCACCATAAAAAAAAAGGCGTTACTGCGCATGCGCAACTACGATGTCACAGGAAGTCCATATGTTCGTACGAATATAGCATTAAGACATCTTACATAGCATTAAGAGATCTTACATTACATTGTAAACGAAACAGAACATAAGATGATACTCGGAGAACAACAAAGTGCACATTTGTATGTCCAGATTCTCAAAGATATAGGCCTCAACTTGATATTAAGCTTTTCAGAGTGGTTGTTGGGATGCAAATTTTCTTGGAGTACCAGTTCTGTATTATCTCATGTTTGGTTCTTTATTATGGCATAATGTCATATGTGCCGGATGATGAAAACGTGCATTTGAAACAGTTGAAACTTGCCAACAGTGCGGAATGAAACACTTTGGTTCAAATAAATTAACTGTGCCTGTGGAATAGATTAATAAAAGGCAAATCTACAAAAACAACTTCATTGTTCTGCAAGGTGCTTCTACCAAAAACACAGAAATAAAATAAAATCAGAAAACTGAAACTAATAATATATTTTAGCCTTCTGTAATTCATCATCATAAGTTGTTTGTGCTTACTGCTGAGCGATGTGACCCCACGAAGCAAATGTCTCCATTCTGGGAAATTGCCAGCTTCTCTTAATGCCTGCTGAAGAGGTAGGCTGAAGATTATCTCGATTTGATCTATCCATCTGCTGTTTGCTCTTCCTCACGGTCTTGTGCCCTCGATCTATCCTTGCAAGATTATTTTCTCTAGATTTTCTCCATCTCTTCTCACAATACGGTCAAAGAACTGGAGAATTTTTTCAGTGACTCGAGAAGAAAGGCATTTGGAGATATCGATTTGTTCAATAATGGACACATTTGTTCTTCTTTCAGCCCATTTTATGCGTATCATCCTATGCCACCACCAAAGCTCAAACGCATCAATGCACTGTTTGTCTCTGGCCTTGAGTGTCCATATTTTGCAACCATAAAAGAAGACAGAAAACACGAGTGTTTCAACTAGCCGGATCTTTGTGCTATTTGTTATTGCTCTGCTCTGTCAGATCTCGGTGAGCTTCTTCAGAGCCACTCACCCTAGCATGATCCGTCTTCTTATCTCATCGTCACAACTTCCCGTGCTGCATATGGTTGACCCAAGACAGATGAAGGAATACACGACTTCCAGTTCCTTTAATCGACCTGTGAGCTGGATCTGTTCTTCTCGATCAATTATCATGAGTTTGGACTTGCTGAGGTTGATGTCTAATCCATATGATAGACTAATGTCCTTTATTCTTGTTAGCAGCTCAGTAAGTTCATCTTCGCTGTTGGCTAAAGCACAGTGTCATCAGCAAAATGGAGGTTGTTGATAGTTCTCCCACCAATTGAGATGCCTTTGGTCCATCGAGAGCTTTCCTAATGACATGCTCTGCATAGATGTTGTACAGTTGTTGGGATAGGACACAACCCTGACTCACACCTTTTGATACTCTGAAGGAATCAAACGAGCCAGCACTTGTCTTTACAACTGTGAAGTGATTATTGTACAGACTTTTGATCAATGCTATCAAGTGGGGTGGGACACCGAACTCTGAAAGCACCTGCCACAACTTTTCCCAGACAACACAGTCAAAGGCTTTCATATAGTCAAGGAAGCAGATGAAAACAGGAACACAGAACTCTCATGATTTTTCTATTATTTGTCTTATGTTGAGGATCTATTCCCGAGTTCCTTTCCCTTCAACAAAATCTGCTTGTTCCGTGGATATGTGAGGCTGAATGTAAAGCTTCAAACATTGGTTCAGGATGTAGAACAAAATTTTGCTTGTATTGGATATGAGGGCAACAGTTTGGTAGTTGGAGCAGTTCCTGATAAACCCCCTTCTTGTGTAAGGGGATGAAGAGAGACTTTGACCAGTCATCCGGCTACTCCCCAGTTTCCCATATTCTTTTACACAATGAATGCAGCACATCAATACCTTCCTATCCCATTTCTTTGATCATTTCTCCAGATATACCATCTACACCAGGGGCTTTATGATTCTTCAGATGTTGAATTGCTTTCTATATTTCACTGCGTAAAATTGTAGGTTCCAAAGCAAGTTGCTCAACTGCCTGATTGTCTGTGCTGTTGTTAATTCCAGAGTAATTATGTGAATGTATTTTAATTCACTTGATAGCTCCCAGCCACCGAATTCCATTTTGTTTTTATCTGACGTGACAGCTGTAAATGAAGAGGAAACAGCAAAATCACTAAAAGTAAAAAGCAAGTCATGTGGAAAAAACTCCCCCTCCCCCCCCCCCCCCCCCACAACAAACGAACCAAATGTGAACAGCTGTGACATCACGCTTATTGGAAGCAGTTTGTTCTTTTGAAGAATTGCATAGTCTTCGTCCTAAAGCCTTTGAGGTGCAGTACTGTCTGCCAATAGAGGGCTCCGAAATGTAGCATGTAATTCGGCGGTGTGTAATATAACTGTGTCAGCTGTATGAGAAACAGTGTGCTCTATAATGCTTCAAATTTGAAGGGTTCATCCACACATGGAGCACCATCACTAGACCCAGTGCTGAACCTTGTCTAGAACAGTTCCGACCGCCTTCTCAAAGGGATCCTCCTCCCCTCCCCCAAAACCATCCCTTGCAGACATTTCAGGAATTCCTCACATCCAGTGTTGCCTCCCAGTCCTTCTTGAAGAACATCCCGACAACCCCCAACATCACCCCAGCTGAATCCCGTGCCTTTAAGGAGCTGAAAACAGACCACTCTATTGTCATCCTCCCAGCGGATAAAGGCTCCACAACTGTGGTACTTGACCGTGTGAATTATGTGGCAGAAGGACTGCGTCAACTCTCCGACGCCTCAACCTACAAAGCTGTTATCGAAGATCCCATTCCCTCCATCCAGACTGAGCTGCAGAAAATCCTAAAAATCCAAGGTCCCTCACAAGGCCTCACAACGGCTTCCAGAGACTTACTCACTCCACCTGAGCCACGTACCCCTACCTTCTACCTATTACCCAAAATCCACAAAGAGAACCATTCTGGCCGTCCCATTGTAGCAGGCTTCAAAGCCCCAACAGAACGTATCTCAGCTCTGGTAGACCAACACCTCCAACCTATCACCTGCAGACTCCCATCCTACATCAAAGACACAAACCACTCCCTAGAACACCTCAAATCCATTCCCACTCCTCTCCCACCTGAAACCTTTCTTGTCACCATAGATGCTACATCCCTTTACACAAACATCCCACATACCCATGGTCTTTCTGCCCTTGAGCACTACCTCTCCCAGCGCCCACCCGAAGATCTTCCAAAAACCTCATTACTTATCACACTTACCAACTTCATCCTCACCCATAATTACTTCACTTTTGAAGGCCAGACCTACAAACAAATCAGGGGAACGGCCATGGGAACCAGGGTGGCTCCGTCCTATGCCAACCTCTTCATGGGCCGCATGGAGGAGGCTTTCCTGAAGATCCAACAGCTGCTTCCCCTGGCCTGGTATAGGTTTATAGATGACATCTTTGTGGTCTGGACTCATGGTGAAGAAACACTCCTTAATTTCCTCCATAACCTCAACTCCTTTTCGAATCTGAATTTCACCTGCTCCTTCTCCAAAGCCCAAGCCACCTTCCTGGATGTTGACCTTCATCTTGTTGAAGCTCACATCCACACCTCTGTCCATATCAAACCCACAAACAAACAACAGTACCTTCACTTTGATAGCTGCCATCCATTCCACATCAAACGCTCCCTTCCCTACAGCCTAGGTATTCGTGGCAAACGTATCTGCTCCAGTGACAAATCCCTCAACAATTACACCAATAACCTGACCAGTGCTTTCCTCTTCTGCAACTATCCTGCAGACCTTATCCACAAACAGATCTCCCTAGCAATACATTCCTCCCCGTCCAACAACAATGTTCCTACCCCCAGACCACACAAAGCATCCCCCTTGTCACCCAATATTATCCTGGCCTCGAATACATCAACAAATTACTCCGCCACGGATATTACTTTCTCAAGTCAACCCCTGAAATGAGATCATCCCTTGACAAAATTCTCCCCACACCACCCAGAGTTGCCTTTCGTCGCCCCCCTAACCTCCGTAACATCCTTGTTAAACCCTACAATATTCCCAGACTACCTTCTCTACCCAGCGGTTCCTACCCCTGTAACCGACCCCGCTGCAAAACCTGCCCCATGCATCCCCCCCCACAACCACCTACTCCAGCCCCGCTACTGGTAAAACATACACAATTCAAGGCAGGGCCACGTGTGAAACTACACGTCATTTATCAGCTGACATGCCTGCACTGCACAGCCTTTTACATCGCTATGACAACAACTAAACTGGCTGAGCGCACGAACGGACACAGACGAACTGTCCGCCTGGGAGATGTCCAATACCCAGTAGCGGAGCATGCCCTCCAGCATAATTCTAGGGACCTAGGAACCTGCTACACCGTATGTGCCATTTGGCTTCTCCCACCCAACACCAGTCCCTCTGAACTGCGGAGATGGGAACTTGCACTCCAACACATCCTTTCATCCCGCCATCCCCCTGGACTGAACCTACGTTAAACAACCTCACTCCCATTTACTCTTCAGTCTTCTCCCCTTTCCCTTTCCTCTTTAGACATTCACACATCTTTTCATCCTACATAGTTGTGTTTATCTTTATACTATATACCTCTTTACTTCTGTATGCATCCTCTTTGGTTTGAAGCTGGCACAGTACTTACAGTAGAATATCTTTGGCTTCCCTCTGACAACCATGCCTCCATCCTTGCTACCATCCCTGTTTTCCTTTCCCTGTTGCTTCATATCCTGGGTTGTGAGTAACTTAATCCACTTTCCCTTCTCCCCTTTCTCTCCTCCCTGATGAAGGAACATTTGTTCTGAAAGCTAGGAACGTAAATTTTCGGTTGTGTTTTTTGTGTATCTATCGGCTGTACTGAGCTGAGGTAAGTACTGGCCAGCCCCTCTATCTCTTTAAAAGCATTGTTGTACTGTTTTGGTTCATTAGTGCATTGTTGCAGTTGTGAAGCCAAGGCAGACACAAGCACAGTTACACTTCTGTGGTGTGTGTGTGTGTTGCCAGAGACAGGCCAAGCAGTGGACATAACAAAACGTAAAGCAAATGTGTATTGCCACCGCTCGATCAACTGTACAGTCTCCTATAGAACCACTCGCAAAAGACCTGCTGAAATTCATGTTGGGCAGTCGACAGAGCATGACCACATTCCAAAGAGTTGGAACTGAAGTGATTTTGACTCATGTTTGTGAATGAATTATCTGGCAACAGCATGGGGCACCATTGCAACCTGCTGTGCTTTGTTTGCATGATTTCTAATTGCCCTGTCTCACTAGAGAGTATTATTTTCAGACAAATGTGCGATATATGGAAGTTTATACTCGAGGAACATGGTTTTGTGGTCTAATGAAAATCCTCATCACGTACAAGATTTGGAAAGGAACCCATCTCCTATTACAATACGGACCAGTGTGTTATCATGATACCTGCCGTCTTTACAAGGGCTTGAGCAGAGATGTCGTAACTTGTGGTCCTATCATTTGAGTTGAGATAAAGAAAGCTTGTGCAGTAAATTTAAAATTACAAATACATACAGGGTATTAAGAGAGTGCTTCGTTTTCTTATTTTATCAATGGCATGCTACGATTACACAACTGTCTTCCCTTAACAAGCTACTTTGTTTTATGCCAGTATTCCCTCATTCTCTAACTCACTATTGCTCAATCTTAAGTATCTCTGTTATCCTGCATTTTTTCTGATTCATTCTTTCAATGTGTCCACAGAAAATTGGCTATCTTTTCTTTACTTATGTTTTCAAAATTTTCAAACAATCTCTTATTTGATCTCAAATGAAAGGTAAATCCATCTGCTATCACTCTATGCAGCCCCGGGATCTTCCTTACAAATTTCTTCTCTTTTTTCTCTATTCCCGAGAGTTCTTTTCTGGCACTCTTCTCTGCTGTATATAAGAATTCAGCATTATGCATGGTGCTTTAGTATTTGAGAATTGCATGGCAAGATAGGGATTTGGATCTTTACGTGTGTTGATCCAGTCTGAATGCTACTTACATCTTTCTAGGTATTTCTTCAACAACAGCCTTCTCGTCAATGTTCAGGATGAGAATCTCAATCGAGTGCCTGAACTTCTGTGTTCTTCTGATGTCACCATACATTGTAACAAAATAAGGGAAATCAGAGCTCCCGTGGAAAGATTAAAGTGTTCATCTTTCTCACATCCTGTTAGTTAGTATGTGGAATGATAGAGAAATAGTGTGAAAGTGTTAGATGAACCCTCTGTCAACCACTTACATGTGAACTGCAAAGTACTCGTGAAGATGTAGATGTCTTCATTGTCCACACTGGATCTTTTGCATTAATATTCCTGTGAACTGTCTTTCCAAAATAAATTTACATCAGATTTTGCATGAAAAATACTAGATTAGCTGCAAACTTGAGGCATTCAAATTTAATATGAATCTTTTGATAACTGAATCTGATTCTGTTTGGGATGTCATGTCAAGTCATTTTTTTTCGCCACTCTCAGATTACCTTCTGCAGGATACAGTTAAATACAGAGGGGTCCAAAAAAAATGTATCCACTGTTTAAAAGTCCATAACTTGCAAACTAATTGACGGAGTTGTCTCATTTTTGGTGAAAGTGTAGCTTAAAGTCCAACTTCAAGATATCAATGTAGGTGTTTGAAATGGTCACCATTAACATCCACACACAAACGATGCCGCCGAATTGCAGCACGAACTACTGACTGCAACGTGTTCAGTTGGATATTTGCACACGAATGTACAATGGATTCTCAAAGTTCATCCAATGTGCATGGCTTTTTCGATAAACGACGTCCTTCAGTGTTCCCCACAGGTAAAAGTCCAGAGTAGTTATGTCTGGGGAACGTGGTGGATACTCCACAGCACTTCTACGGCCTATCCATCTTTCTGGTAGATTTTCATGAAGATACACCCTAACACGATTTTGGTAGTGTTCTGGGGCACCATCTTGTTGAAGGCAAACTCTTCCGTCTCCATACAAGTCTCGGATGGCAGGTAAAATGGATAATACGCTCTCCCAGCTGTTGTCAGTTTTTGTGATCAGAGCCGTGAATTCCCATCGAGTAGCTCCTCAATTGGTCTCACAAGGGCCGGGTACACCCCGTTTGCCAACAGTGCTCGGCAGATCGGACAGTCACCCATCCGAGTGCTACCCGAGCCTGACAGTGCTCAACTTCGGTAACCTGACGAACTGGTGTTATCACTGTGGCACTGTGTTTACATAGCTCTCCTAAAAATTTAACTTGAGTTTGTGTGTTCATTAATGTAGTGCAAGCCCTCTTGTCTAGCCATCTATTACAATTTCCTTCAGCACGTCTCAGTCTATGGGATTACACACCTACTTAATATCAATAAATGTCATGATTACCTTTGTACCTATGGATAGCATTCTGGTTTTGATCAAGGTGCTGATGGTGTAAATCTATCCTGTGTATGACTGTCCCTGCTTGGTACTCTGCTAGTTCCTGATCTCTGTCACACTGTTCTATTCTGTACTGTTTTGTATAGTATCTTGGGTGCAAATGGAAGGAGTGGGATGTCTCTGTTGCTGCTGAAATTTGTTTTGTCCTATTTCTTGTACAATGGGCGACCAATTGCATCTTTACGGGCATCTGGACTGCTCGTGCACCAGAAAGTTTGTTAAGAGAGTGTATTAAGTTTCACTAGAATTACTACCTACTTTTTGAGATATTTACATTTATCTATTTTATGTTAGGGGTGGAAAGGCATTACAAAGGTGTAATTTGATGCACAATTGCCAGATCTGAACTTAATGTTCTCAGGCGTCCTTTGTGTAAGTTGATAGTGACCATTATCAGTTCAGATATCTCTCAGTTTTGAAATTGCCCGTAGATACAGACACAAAAGGGCTCACTGTTTTTCCAGCTATTTTCAAATGAACGTACCACCTGTCTCAGCTGCCCTAGTAAAGTGGGATGCGACAGTGGAATCTCAGCAGAAAGCATTTGTGGACTGATACGAGATGCATCCCCGGAAAATTCTTTTACTGACATAAGAAAGGCATTAAGGCTGCAACAAGCAAAACAACAGTACTGCAGGCATACTATGCACAATTCGACTCACTGGTCCGATATGAGATAGTTTTCTGGGGATACTCAACTCACAGTGTAAAGGTTTTTAGAACGCAGAAAAGAGCTCTAAGAATGATTTGTGGCCTTAAAAAGATGGAGTCTCGTAAATCCCATTTTACGGAACTTGGTGTTCTAAATGTTCCGAGTTTATTCATTTATGAAACTATCTTGTTCACTAGGGACTACCTCCTGAAAACGGGCAAACTGCTACAGAATGAAAATGTACACAACTATAGTACCAGAGGGAAATCAAATATACATCAAAAATATCACAGAACAACCACCTATCAGAGGTGCATAATTAACATTGGTGTAATACTACACAATAAGATACCAGAGGAAATAAAAAATGCTACTCATCCAATATTTAAAGCTAAACTAAAGGCATTTCTAATAAAGCACTGTTTCTATTCTGTCAGAGAATTTCTGAATAAGTAACAAAATTAATTGTAATAGGTACATATTTTTAACTTGCCTACTATTTTGCTAATACTATGTATTATTGTAACTTACCTTTGACCTGTCCAATATCAATTGTACAATTTGTGCTGTATGATAAAACTGGACCAATAAAAAATCAAATCAAATCAAATATTCCACAGAATTTGGAAATGTGTAAGTTGCACTTGTTTTTTTTTTGTGTGTGTGTGTGTGTGTGTGTGTGTGTGTGTGTTTGTGTGTGTGTCGGTCGTGCATTTTCGACAAAGCTCTTGTTGGCCAAAAGCTTATTTGTCGCAGTCTTTTTGTTGTGCCTATCTGTGACTCAGCATCTCCACTATACGGTGAGTAGCAATTTTCCTTTTCATAATACTGGTACAGTCCAGCGTGGATTTTCCATTGTTTGAAAAATGTTTAGTAACATATTGTAACATGTACAACAAACAGTCACTAGCAAGATGAAATTAATACGGTTGGTGTTCAAAATTACTAATGGAGTATTTCCATTTAAAGGTACTACTTCACTGCCACAGTGACAAGCTGAAAGTGCTTACCACAGTGGCGATTCCACTAAGTTTGTTATTAGACTGTAAAAAGAGCATGCACTAGAATAACTACTACCTACTTTTTCAGATATTTATGTTTAACAATTTATTTTATGCTAGGGTGGAAAGGCATTACAAAGGTGTAATTTGATGAACAATTGCCAGATCTGAACTTAATGTTCTCAGTCGTGCTTCACGTAAGTTGATAGTGACCATTATCAGCTCAGATATCTCACAGCATTGAAATTGCCCATAGATACAAACACAAAAGGGCTCACTGTTTTTCCAGTTATTTTCAAATGAATGTACCACCTGTCTCAGCTGCCCTAGTAAAGTGGGATGCAACAGTGCAATCTCAGAAGAAAGCATTTGTGGACTGATACAAGATGTATCCCCACAAAATTCTTTAACTGACAAAAGAAAGGCATTTATTCCACAGAATTTGGAAATGTGTAAGTTGCACTTGCATGAGATTACTATAGGTATTGTAACACAATTGTAGTTATTTATTTGGAAGAGGAAAAATTTATTGCTGTTATGTAAACTCAGGGTTGTACAAGTTTCCCCAAATGAAATTCCCTGATTTCCAGGCAAGTTTTAGCATTTTTCCTGACAAATTTTGAGATCTCAAGTGTAAGTAAAGACATAAGTCGACAAAAAAAAAAAAAAAAAAAAAAAAAAAAAAAATGTAAGTACTTCCGTATTTCTACCCCACGTTCGCAAAAATCTTAAGTACTAACATCAACATCTTTTCGAATGGACTGTTTTTAGATGGAGAAAGCAAGCCAAATTGAATATGTGATTCAGTAAGACCACTGTCATTATTTTATTTCAATAAAACGAAACACATTTGGTAACAAAAATTCGCATTTCCTTGGAGTCGCAAGACAGATTTGAAATACTTTCACCGATTTCAGAAATAGCCGCAAAAAGGAAGTCGGCCTCTTGAAAGAAGTGTAAAAGACAGGGAATAGTTGTGTAAACCAACACTATAGGTGACCACCAATAAAATGTTGGTTCTACTATGTTCGTTATTGCCAATTATCAGTTACTGTGTTACGTCTATTATTTTACAAGTATTGTGTGATTTTTCTTTCAAGAAATATACGAGTACACGGTGTACAAACCGCCAGCGACTGCTAAAATTTTCTGCTTCTTAATTGTCCATACTTTCTAATACATAAATTGTTTTCAAAGTGATAAAATGTACTAGAATAAATAAAATGTCTATAAAACGCTGCAATGTATAATGTACTTGTGGTGGGAC
This sequence comes from Schistocerca nitens, assembly GCF_023898315.1. Lineage (NCBI taxonomy): Eukaryota > Metazoa > Arthropoda > Insecta > Orthoptera > Acrididae > Schistocerca > Schistocerca nitens. Next base: position 153,183,874 of record NC_064625.1, on the reverse strand, counting down.
AGCTGAAATTCCCGAAATCCATCACCCGCGGCTTCCGGCCTGCCGAGGAGCACCGCAGGCCCGGGTCCTCGGATAAACCACAAAAATATATTGCATTATGCCACACACAAACAGACCCGGCCCGCAAGCAGATCGGTGAGACTACGACAGGCAGGGCTCGCATATCAGTGGGAAACGACGAGCTTTAGATCGGAAGACCCGACCGTCAGATACGTGCGCAGAAATGGCCTGCGGTTTTGGCCCGACGTGGAAGTCCAATCGTGTGGCCAGCTATTCACGTGTCAAAGGCACCGTGTCGGTGAAATGAGACCGACCCGTGTAGCAGATAAGTTGCACAAATACTCTGAGAATCAATACTAATGAGGACAGACAGCAAATCACCGTAAGGATAATCGTCGGAGCCACAGATAGGCACGTAGAGAAGACGATCACACCCTCACTACTAAATTTTCAGCCATTGCCTTTGTCGGAAAACGAGAGCATACACATACATTCACACGAGTCACTCAGACACAACTCGTGCACACATGACCGCTGTCTCCGGCTCCCGTGTCAACAATCTCCTTAACTCTCATCGGCAGCTGCTACACAAGAAGTGGTGACAGCACTGACTTCAAGCTGAGAGGAATGGTAGGAATGGGAGAAGCAGTAAGAACGAGGGAGCACGGAAGCGGCACACACACTCGGCTGCGCCCGGCCAGTGACTGTGCACGACATCTCAGTAAACGAACAATTTCATCTACCGAGACAAAAAACACGATTTTTCCAGTATTTTTCTTTTTTTTCCCCCAAATTTGCCAGACATTTTCCTGACACGTTTGAAAATCCCTGACATTGCCCGATTTCCAGAATTGGTGGCAATCCTGAAATTACATATAGCTGTAACAGTATATCTATAACAGTATATTCCAAACAATTACATGCATTATCCATAGCAAACACATTTTTGAAATCTTTATACTCCTGGTGATAATAACCAGATATTCTACCAGTCACTCATTATCATCAAATCTTCTCTTCAACATTATAACTGAAATAAGATATGATGCACAAGGTAAATGCCACACTCCTCAGTCACAATGAAACTACCAGACTGCTCCTTCAGTAGTCAAACTGAAGCAGCAGAAAAAGCAAATAAGTGATGTCACCACTGTCATCTGTGAGCAGTTCCGAAGACAACTGGACCATTTCTCTGGCTGACAACTATAGTCAACTGAAAGCTGTCACTGCTAGTGGTTACGGTCCATAATTGCAGCAAAACAGTGCATTTATAGATCATATTTTGTATTTGTTCATCTCCTTCAAGGGTTTGGTAGACATTTTTTTGTGCACATTTTGCATACTGCAACACATATTTCCATAATTTCAGTACATATTTCTAGCAATTTTGGTGTGCAATGGCATGCATATTTTACCGTATTTAATCGAATCTCAGCCGCACTTTCTTTCCGGTTTTTGTAATCCAAAAAACCGCCTGCGGCTTAGAATCGAGTGCAAAGCAAGCGGAAGTTCTGAAAAATGTCGATAGGTGCAGCCACAACTAACTTCTGCCGTCGAATACGTGTAGCACTACACAGGCGTGCTTAGTAGGCATGAAGATAAATATTGGTGCCCAAACCTCTGCGTCAGTATTTAAAAAAAAAAAAAAAAAAAAAAAAAAAAAGGTGGAAGACGAGCTTTTTTTCTCCGCCCCGAGTTTCGACCACTGCATTTTCGTACATTATCCGATGAAGTCAATATAAATTCCGTATTGCTCATCTACGAATGTAGCAGAATTTCAATGTACTATGAAAATCCGACTGGCAAGACTGTTTGGGATGTTTGTCAATATGTTCAACTCTACGTTCTGAATTTTTTCCTACCTGTGAGAAGAGATGGTTGCTAATAGGAACCTGATGAAATGTGAATCACATGCCATTATTCTCTTCACCATGAGACTAATACGAATATAAACATTTTGCCATGTATTCTTTCGTGTTTGCTGCTATCTCGTTTAAATCCTGTCTGCCTAATAAACTACGAAACTAGAATGAGACAACAGCAAACGCGGAAGAATTTACGTATCGTGTCATGTTTATATTCGTATTATTCTTATGCCTAATAATGATACAGTCAGAAATGAAGCACGGCAACTGACTAGATTTTTAAATCTAAGATGACTCTAATTTCTGTGCAGAATTTGATGTACTAAAGAAGTGGCAGCAAAGATTTTCAAATGGAGAAAAATTTTTGCCTAACTCTCGTTCAGAACATGTTCTATCATACGCAGTCTATTATTTGGTTCTTGTTGATCATTATCAAAGAAAGCAGCTGTGTAAGTAACAACAAATAGCAGTCTCTGGCCACTGTTTCGCTACTGAGACAATTCCTCTCGCTCTTTTTTTTTTAAAGCGGTGGTAGCACGCACAAAAGAAAGCCATGCCGCGAGCGGCGACAGGCCGTAAACACTCACTATCAGAATGCGACAAACAATGCACGACACAGTACAGTAATGCATTTTCAGCTTAGAGTGACATAAACACCTATAACAAAGAAAACGGCACTTATCAGATCAAAGCAAAATAAGCAATCGATTCAAACCAGATGAAGCACGTGAAAAAGGAAGGGTACCCGTATAAATACGGACGGAGCGCCTGACGCATAGCAATGGCTACCTGGTAAAGCTTAACTGCTAAGCTTACGACTCGAACCAAACTACTGTAGCTGTATCGTCATTCATTCGACCTAAATCATGTCTCATATTACAATGGACCAACTTTGTTTCGATTTGGAGGAGTGGCCTAAAACTTTTCTCTCCCCTTGAATTTCGAGTCTCAAATTTCAGGTGCGGCTTAGATTCGGGAATTTTTTTTTTTCCTTTATTTCGAGTCTCATTTTTCAGGTGCAGCTTAGATTCGAGTAAATACGGTAATTTCTTTCAGTGCATCAATATGCCACCTGGTAATGATGCATTTTATTCCACTTTTTTATCATTGTGATCTGTTTCAGACAAGAACGTATGTTCCATATAGTGAGAAGCAGCCACACGAGATTACCTGCAGACGGTGGTTAACGACACGTGACACGGCTCGATCCAGGGCGGCAGTAAACGAGCTGTCACCCAGGAATGCATCAATCACCAGGTCGTGGTACCGCTCCAAGATATTCAGCACGTTACTCACAAAATCTGCAGGCGCTGGTGCTGTAACACAAGTTCCAGATTTAAAATTGCGATCCAGATTCATTGAAGATTGCCATATCAACTCTACGACTGGCATTTACAAAATATTTTGATTTGAGTCAATACTCATAATACTCATCTGGGCAGCAAAACATATTCCTTTGTAAGTGTATGTTATTCCCGTGTTACTAATAATATTTTTTTTTTTTTTAAATCTTACTAGGGATTTAGAAGGACTCTTCTAAAAGTGTGATGTTTGCTACTAATGCAAGTATACAAATGAATAGCTGTAACACATCCGTACCAGATACAGCAAGAAGCGTAACGGAAGAAGCTGGTTCGAAGCAAACAGCTTAACCCTTAATCTTAACATTCATGTTACGTAATTCAAAATAAAACAAAACAGCTTACAGGTACATGAAGCAGAAATCAATGCGCGCACACTAAATTAAACTACCTGTGAAATTCCCAAGCATCAATATACTAACGCGCGGTAACCATACGGTCTGAGGCGTCTCGTCACGATCTGCGTGGCTTCCCCTGTCGGAGGTTCGAGTCCTCCCTCAGGCATGGGTGTGTGTGTGCTGTCCTTAGTGTAAGTTAGATTAAGTAGTGTCTAAGGCTTAGGGACAGATGACCTTAGCAGTTTGGTCCCATAGGAACGTACCACAAATTTCCATCAAGACAGATAATAAAATAATGAAGACCAACACACAGGTGATGATATGATGATATTGTCATTGTGGTTTCAATCTGAACACCAGTTTAACACAGCTCTTAACATCTGTCTGTTCTGTGTAAGCCTCTTTATCTCTGCATGACTATTGACCCTACATCCACTTGAACTTCCAAGCTATATCTCAAGTTTTGGTCTTGCTCCATAATTTTTGTCTCTTGTGTCAAAAATTTCTTTTGTAAACAATTCGATTCAGTTACCATTTCATTAGTTATTTGTTCTACCCACCTAATCCTCAGTATTTTTCTGCAGCATCACATCTCAAAAGCTTCTATTCTCCTCTTTCTTGTATTGTTTATTGTGCAGATTTAATTTTACTTTGGTTTGTGGGGTGCTCAACTGTGTGGTTATCAGTGTTTAATTTCTATGTATGGCTACACTTCAGACAAATTCTTTCAGAAAAGGCTTCCTAGCACACAAATTTACATCCAATGTCAACAAAATTCTCTTCCAGAAACGATTAGTTGCTACTGACAAGATGAATTTTATATCCTCTTCATTTTCATAAATCATCAGCTATTTTACTACCCATATAGTAAAAGTCACCAATTACTTTTCGTGTCTCATTTTGTAATGGATCTGGGAGATGTTATTTTTCTTTACTGTATTTGTCGATACCAAATTGTAAATGTTTTTTTTTTTATACTTTTTGTCAGAATTTATTGTAATTTGCCTTATTATATGTTAATTTACTTATGTTTTTGAGAGTGAAAGCATAATGATTATTATTAGTAAATGTATCGAAGAATAGCAAAGAGACTGATTACAAGTGGAAGCTTGTGTGTTGTGTAAAATATCTTTAACGCTGGAGTCGTCTTTGACTATAGTCAGTCAGCAGGTAACTCTTGGTGTGTGTTGACGGAAGAACAATGTGAAGGTCGCCGTCATAAATAATTTTGAATTATGTTACTATTTTTTTTGTATTAACCATAAAAAAAGAAACTACATTTGAAGAAATGGTATTTGAAACACCAAAATGGGGCAAACACGTTGAACCACGTCTTTTCCGCAGCCGACAAAGATGCATTGTGGAATCATACTTAGACAACTGAAGCCAAGACTAATATCGCCTTGCAAACGTCTAACGGAAAAGGTACTGTCACGAAATATGGCAAATTTAAGTAAATAAAAAATAGTGACCATATTTTCAACTTGTGTCTTAGCCGGGATACAATATTTCAACTGGGGACTGTAGCCGGGATATTGTGTTCACAAGATCTTCAACAGTGCTACGAGGAAGAAAATTTTTGTGTGTTAATACCAGTTTCTTCAGAATGTGTGTTACAGTATTTGTGTTCATCGGTGTAGTAGCCACCAGAAAGATCGCGGGAGGCGCACATTGGCACGGCGCGTCACGGGCGGTAGTTGCCGCAAGTAGAGTCCCGTCCACCAGAGGGCACGCGAGAATTCGGACGCGACCTCTGCCGGCGTAACAACCAGAACAACAACAACAACTCCGGCAGCACGGGCCGTGCCCAGTCAGTTAACATCGGGCACGCCTAGAACACAGTCCCGGTCTACGCTAAGTGAAGTGCGACGTAACGTGAACAGTGTTACTACACAATTGGCGACGAGTAGGGTGGTTCTTTCGCGTGTTGCGTCGTTGTTCCGGTTTCGCAGCTTCTCCACGGCACGGAGGATTTGGTACGGGTTTTGGTGGCGCAGCAGACGGAGCTCATGGCCACCATGAAACAAGTGCTTCCGGCGTTGCTCTCCACGCCGTCTGCTCCGGCGCAGTTCCCTCCTCCCTTTCCCCCGTATGATGAGACGGCGGAGGATTGGGACGCATACGAACATCGCCTTCGGCAGCATTTCCAGGCGTTTCATGTTGCCGATGCGGAGGTATGTCGTGCTCTCTTCTTGTCTCGGATATCTCCCTCGCTGTATCAAGTTTTGTGGCAGCTAGCGTCGTTGCAGGAACCCTCGTCCTTGTCTTTTGACGCATTGTGTTCATTGCTGTCTTCATATGATCGCCGCCGCACGCATGTTGTGGCGGCTAGGGTCGAGTTCTATCAATGCAAGAAACAGCCCCATCAGTCTTACCGGGCGTGGGCCGCTACCCTGCACGGTCTTAGTCGCAAGTGTCATTTTGTCACGGAGCAGTCGCGAGAGTCGTATGCCCACGTTATGGTACGCGACGTCATTGTTCGTTCGGCCCCTGATAGGGAGGTCCGGCAACGGGCCCTGCAGTTAGAAGACCCTTCCCTCGAGGAAGTTCTGTCCATCGCTCAATCGTACGAAGTCTCTCACGCGGCAGGTCAACAGCTGGAAGCGTGGTGCGACGTCGCGGAGTTTCAGGGCGGCGCGGCCGCGTCCACTGTGTCCGGGGTGGACGACGTGCGAGCGGTACAATCCGGCCGTTACGGCCGCTCCCGCACGGCGCGTAAACAGAATTCCGGCCGCCGGCCCCTGTTGCCGTCCTGTGCATCGTGCTATATACATCACGATCGGTCAGAGTGCCCCCGGCGTTGGGCCGTTTGTCGCAAATGTAATAAAAAAGGTCACATCGCTAAAGTTTGCCGCTCAGCCTCAAAGGCATCGAAGGAAGCAAGTACAGAGGACATGGACGTTGACATTCAGGAAGTTTCATCGGGCCAGGCTCCCGACGCGTCGGCACGCAAACTCTTTATCGAGGTGTCGGTTCGGTCGCGCCGGTTACAACTGCAAGTAGATACGGGCGCGGCAGTGTCGTTGTTGAATGCACAAACTTATTCCGACCTGGGATCGCCCCCGTTGGCGCCAGTTTACCGGCGTCTACGCGGTTATGGTAAACAGTTCATTCCCCTACTGGGTCAATTCACTACCGACGTGACTTACAAATCAGTCACTCACCCTATTACTTTTATTGTTGTCAGTGATGCGAGCTCCGCTAACCTTTTTGGCCTGGATGCCTTTCAGGCTTTCGGTTTTTCTATTGCTGACACCATACAGTTGGTCTCCGAAGACGTTCCCTATCACTCATTGGAATCTTTGATCTCAGACTTTCCAGATATTTTTGAGGAGGGCCTGGGGCGTGTTTCCGATTTTGAAGCTCACTTAACGTTGAAGGCGCCGGCTCGCCCGCGTTTTCTACGCGCGAGACAGATCCCCTTGGCTCTCCGCCCTCAGGTAAAGGAAGAGCTAGACCAGCTGACAGCCCTAGGGGTCGTTCTTCCCGTTTCTTCCAGTGAGTGGGCTTCGCCCCTCGTTATTGTCAAGAAGCCCTCCGGAAACTTACGTCTTTGTGGCGATTTCAAGGCCACCATTAATTCCCAATTGGTGGTGGACACCTATCCTTTGCCTCGTGCTGATGAATTGTTCTCCGCCGTAGCGGGAGGCCAATATTTTTCGAAAATCGATCTTTCGGAGGCTTATCATCAGATACCACTTGATGAGGACTCCAAACGGCTGGCGGTCGTCAACACCCCGTTTGGCCTTTACCAATAGCAGCGGTTGGCTTTTGGAATATCCAGTGCCCCGGCGATATTCCAGCGTTATCTTGAGCATGTCACGTCGACAATCCCTCATTGTATTAATTACCTGGATGACATAATTGTCACAGGCCGCAGCACGAAGGAACACTTGCACAACCTTCGCACCCTCTTTCTCAAATTCAGGTCTGTGGGCTTGCGTTGCAACCTGCACAAGTCAACCTTCTTCCAACCGTCCATTGAGTATGTGGGCTACACCATATCTCGGCACGGCATCCAGCCACTAGGAAGTTTGGTCCAAGGTATCGTCAACCTTCCTCGGCCCACTTCGCTGAAAGAGTTACAAGCTTTTTTAGGCAAGATAGCCTATTACTACCAGTTCATTCCCAGGGCTTCCACTATAGCCCACCCCCTGTACTGCCTTCTGCACAAGGGTGTTCCTTTTGATTGGTCGCCTGCATGCGAGCGAGCGTTCACCTCGTTGAAGGGCCTCCTCACTTCAGCCCCTTGTTTGGCTACTTTTGATCCCCGTAAGCCGTTGGTCCTGGCTACAGATGCTTCGCAGTATGGGGTGGGGGCGGTCCTGGCCCATCGCAACGCAGACGGTTCCGAGCAACCACTGGCGTTTGCGTCTAAAACGCTTAGTTCCGCGCAGGCCCATTACTCCCAGGTGGAAAAAGAGGCTTTGGCCATTGTCTACGCTGTTACCAAGTTTCACCCTTTCTTGTATGGCACGAAGTTTCAGTTAATCACTGACCATAAGCCGTTAATATCGTTATTTGGCCCCGCCTCTCAGATTCCGGATAGGGCGGCCCACAGACTACAGCGCTGGGCCTTGTTCCTCTCTAAGTACCATTATGACATTCATTTTCGCCCTACAGGACAGCATGCCAACGCTGACGCTCTTTCCCGTCTTCCGGTGGGCCCGGATCCTACGTTCGATCGAGAGGAGATTATGTGTTTTCATTTGGATGTGGCGTCCCGCCAAGCAGTTGATGGCTTCCCGATCACTAGTTCTCGAGTCGCCAGGGAAACGGCAGCTGACCCGGTTCTCCGGCAAGTAGTTCGCCTCATTCAGCAGGGGTGGTCCTCCCGCCCTCCGGGCCGGGCCTCGGACCTTCTTCGTAATTATTTTCTTCTACGAGACCGCCTCTCGGTCTTGGAAGGAGTTCTCCTTCTGGCTACCGATGATACAGCTCCTCGCGTGGTTTTTCCTGCAGGTTTACGAAGGGAGGTCCTCACGTTATTACATGCGGGGCACTGGGATGTTTCCTGTACTAAAACCTTGGCTCGCAGACATGTGTACTGGCCCGGTATTGACAGAGAAATTGAGCACTTAGTGGCCGCCTGTTCCCAGTGTGCGAGCCAACAAGCATCTCCCAGGGCAGCGTTCTCTTCATGGCCGCCGGCAACCCAAGCATGGGAACGTGTTCACATAGATTTTGCAGGCCCGTTTCTCAATGGCTTTTGGCTCATTGTCATTGATGCTTATTCCCGATTCCCATATGTGGTTCGCTGCTCCTCAACCACTTCAGAAGTTGCAATCCAGGCACTAGCAAAAATCTTTTCTGTGGAAGGTCTGCCAATCACCCTCGTCTCAGACAATGGACCGCAGTTTATTTCGCAGACCTTCCAGGATTTTTGTAGGCGCTTCGGTATTCGGCACGTTTGCTCTCCCCCCTTCCATCCACAATCGAATGGGGAAGCCGAGCGCATGGTGCGCACATTTAAGACGCAGATGAAAAAGTATGTGCACGAATTTCCTGCAGAGGAAGCCTTGACGTTTTTCTTGACGGCATACCGGACCACACCAATGGGCGAATGCAGCCCCGCAGAGCTCCTCCATGGGCGTCAACCTAGGACTCTGCTGCACCTCCTCCGGCCTGGTCCTCGCCAGTCTTCACAAAACGGAGTACCTGGCTTTCCACTGGGTATGTCGGTCTGGGCCTGTGGGTTTGGTCGCAATCCACGTTGGATACCGGCGGTGGTCCTGCGCCGAAATGGCCGCCGGCTCTATACCTTGCAGGCGGGGGATCAGGTGGTACGTCGTCACCAAAATCAGCTACGTCCACGTTCGGGCACCCACCCTCTGACCTCTCGGACGCCGGCTTCCCCATTGCCGGCACCTGTATTGGTTTCACAGGGGACGTTACCTCCTCTCCCCGCTGTGACTCTGCCGCACTGCAATGGTTCTCAGCCTTGGCAGCCTCCAGTAGCTCCAGCACCGGCATCGCCATCAATCGAGATGCCCCAGCGAGAGCCGGCCCCCCTAGCAGGCCCGGTTTCTCAGGGGGCTAGTTCACCTGTGGTCGTCCCTTCCCCTTCGTCCCCGCCACTGGGTCTTGCCCCTCCCGAGGTGGAACAGGATCCGGAGTTCGACAGCTTGTCACCTGTTCTATCCCGAGCTCTGGTTGGGGGACGACGGGGGCCTCTTCGTGTGGGTCACTTCCAGCCGTATTCGAAGGTTCCGGTTCAAGGGTTGGCAGCTCCCCTCGACTCCGGTCATCCCATGGATGTGGAGGTCATCGCTCCTGCCCAACGCTCCACCTTCCGACGCAGTGGATTACAGTGGCTTCACCCCCCGAAGGAGGAGGAGGAGTGTAGTAGCCACCAGAAAGACCGCGGGAGGCGCACATTGGCACGGCGCGTCACGGGCAGTAGTTGCCGCAAGTAGAGTCCCGTCCACCAGAGGGCACGCAAGAATTCGGACGCGACCTCTGTCGGCGTAACAACCAGAACAACAACAACTCCGGCAGCACGGGCCGTGCCCAGTCAGTTAACATCGGGCATGCCTAGAACACAGTCCCGGTCTACGCTAAGTGAAGTGCGACGTAACGTGAACAGTGTTACTACAATCGGGAAATAAAAGTTTTGAGAAGAAATGTTTCAGCAAAAAATATAATTTTCGACAGAAGAAAATACTTCAAGAATTTTGGTCAACAATCACATGGATGGAAAATGTGGATTTGCAACAGTAGAAGAGTGTTCCAGATAAGTCACGAAACCCTCGCATTTTGTTAAAACAATATTTTTGTCTTGTTTTGTATTGTTGTGTATAAATTTTTGTTCTTCACAATGACTTTATGAGATTTTCGAGAGTATTGTGCCTAAAGTAGAAAGTAGTAATTTAATAGACTTCGAAAATCAGGACAGGTCAAATGAAACAGAAAGAACCGATCAATTTGATTTAAAAAGTTTTCTTGTAAATTTCACGAAAGAAATTAAACAATCAGTTGACGACAATAAGACTTACTGGGATGAAAAAATTGATAACATTTTGTTGCAAGTCCAAGCAGTCAATACCCAAGTGGGTGATCTTTCGAACAGAGTTGGCAGTGTTGAGGAAAAAATTGAATCTGTGGAAACAAAAGTAAATGAAATTGATGCTAAATTGAGTGGTGAAATTAATATTGTAAAAAATGAGTTACTGGTAGATAGGGAAAGAAATTTAATTGAATTTAATGAGATAATAGGGGAAATTAAAAATTTGGATGAGAACACAAAAGTTTTAGTAAAAAATGTACAACAAGAAACTGACAATCGTTTGGTTACTCTAGAAAGAAAATAGAGTGCAATGATTTAGAAAACAAAAAATCTGTCAGTGAACTTAGCGAAAAACTTGAAAGTTTTGACATTGAATTTCAAAGCAAAAATCACAATGTCAACACATGCAATCTTGTATCTAATATTCCAGTGAAGCACTTTTCAGTAGGTGGACCCTTACATCCCGTTGATTTTATACAGTATTGTAAGGATTGTTTTTTACCTCACTCACCAGATGATATGAAAATTAAATTTGTGAAAAAATTCTTGGAAGGGGAAGCTTTGACTTGGGCAAACCAGGTTGTAACTTTGGGGATGGCCTTTTCAGAATTTTAATCAAAATTTCTGGAAAATTTTTGGGATGATCTTAAACTAGAATCAAAAGTGAATTTTTGAATGGGAGAAACTATAGAGAATCAGATGGGAACATGAAACAATTTTGCAAAAGTGAACTTCAAAAACTTATTCATTTAACAAAACCTTTGGATGACTTGATCAAAATTGATACCTTAAAGAGAAGATTGCCATCAGCAATGCAGTTGAGTTTAGTTCATTGTCCTGATAGTAATGTAGAGCAGTTTCTCAATTATATTGAAAAGTTGGATAGGGTAACAACAAGAACACACAGTGGGTTTACTCAGAAAGGTAATGGTCAAAATTGGGGAAATGATAACTTTCAAAAAAGGGAACAAAACAAATATCATGGTGTCAGTCAAAATTCATGCGGATATAACAATTTTCAAAAGAGGGACCATAATTTTTATCCAAACCAAGAACAACATTTTCGCGGAAATAATCAACAAAATAGAGAACACTTTAGGGATCAAAATCACAGAAATTTTGTTAGAGATCAGTACAATAGAAACTACCAACAATCAGGTAATGTTTGGCATAGGAATGGGAACAGAAATGTTGGTCAGAGACATTGGCAGAACCACAATCAACAGTTCAAACAGGAACCGGAAATAAAAAACGAGTAGACGCCCCCTTGAAGGTCCGCAAGGTTGAGGCAGAAGGTGAGCATGATGAAAGGACCAATGGATGTGACTATCATAAACCCAAATATGACAGTTCCAAACCTAAGCTATCACATGAGGTCATTAGTTGTTACTTATTGAAGAAATTTCAAGAGGAAAATAATGATGATAAAGATGACATTTTCAGTACACAAGAACACACAGTAGATAAAGTAATTGTGATTCATTTAATTTAACAGAGTTTTACACTTGGGCAGAAAAGAACAACACTTTGTCAGATGATGTAATTTGTAGTAGTTCAGAGATGTGTGTGAATGAAAGAGAGAATGCATGCTGTGAGAATGAAAATATTGGTGAAAGGGATCTGGTAACTTTAGAAAGGGGAAATAATATTTTGGGGGATAATTTGAATGTGTATGACCTGAATATGTGTAATGATAATGATGTTGATGATAAAGTTGATAATGATGGTAATGGTATTGATGATGATGTTGAGGAAAGGTATTTCATTAGTTTAAATAGGGAGTTGGGTATACACATGGTTGAAAATGGATTAAATAGTGAGAATATTATAGAAATTCCCAGGGATGTTACCAGGATGAATAAAGCTCACAAGCTGGATGTATGTGAAAGTGTCAATTTTGATGTTGTTGGTAAAGAATCTGACTACACAAATAACGATGACACATGTATAACTTCTAGCCTAAGTGAAACTTTTACAGATACTAATGATACACACACATTTCTTATGAATATATGGCTGAACAGTGAAACTATTTCTTTTGACAAGAACTTTAGAAAGATGCTTATTAATGTATGTGAAACTGTATGTCCTGAGTGGTGGAAAAAGATGAGATATTTTATTTTTGAAAAGCTGAAGGATAAATACTTCAATAGTATACAATGTGATTTGGATGAAAATTCTTGGCTATTTGAGATAATAGAGAGTACTAATGACAATTTTGTATCTTGTGCAAATTTTATAACTGTGACAAATAATACATGTAATCATATACCATATGATTCTGATAAGTATAGGTTTGGGGAAATTGAAAGTGATTTATTACATGAGGATACAGGTTCTGAGAAAAGTGATCAATTTTGCAGTCCTTATATAAAAGTCCAAATTGGGTCATGGATTGGTAAATGTTTAATTGATACAGGAAGTGAGATCTCGGGAATATCTGAAAGGTTAAGCAAGAAATTGAAAGTGGGGAAAGATTATGTTGAAATGCCAGTTGTTGGGGTAAAGATAAAAGGTGCTACTGGGAAGAGCAGTAAATTGGTAAAAAGCCAGGCTTTAGTGACATTTTTAATTGAAGGCAAGTTGTTCACACATGGATGTTTTGTAATTCAGGAATTTAATGAGGATTTTCTTTTGGGTATGAATTGGATAGTAAAAGTAAATACAGCATTTGATTGGGTTGGAAGAAAACTTTTGATAGAAACTAGTGAAAGGGAATACATTTAGACAAATTTTGTGAACACACTTGGTGATCAGAGTAATGGAAATTTTGACAGTATCAATTTACTAAAAGAAAATAGATTGGAGAATATTGAAACTCATAGATTTGATACTGATGAAGTTGAATTTGGGAATTTAGTAAATTTGAAAATTTCAGAAACACAAAATTTATCTGGGGAGCAAAAACAACAGTTAGAAAATCTGCTGTGGGAATACAGTGATGTGTTCAGTGACATACCTGGTAGGGTAAAGGGTTATCAGTGTGAGCTTCAGGTAAAACCTCATGAACCATTTTTCATAAAACCATATAGTATTGCAATATCAAAAAGACCTGCTGTTGAGAAAGAGCTGAAAAAAATGGAAGGATGTAATATAATAGAAAGGAGTATCAGTGCATATAATAATCCTCTAGTAGTAGTTTCGAAAAAAGATGGTGGAGTAAGATTGGTTTTGGACTCTAGACACTTAAACAAAACTTTGTTCAGACAGACAGACCATCCCGAAAATATTGATGAGTTACTCTATAAATTTACAGATATAAAATATATGTCAAGTTTGGATCTAACTTCGGGTTTTCATCAGGTACCACTTTCGGTTAATTCTAGAAAATATACTGCTTTCTTGTACAATGGTAAGAGTTACCAATATTGTGTTGTGCCATTTGGGTTAAATTCTTCTGTTTCTGAATTTATAAGAGCTTTGGATCATGTACTGGGGCAAGAACTTGCGTCTAAACTGATAATTTATGTAGATGACATTTTGGTTACAGGGCAAAATTGGGAGGAACATTTTTCGATTTTGACGTCAGTTTGTGAAAAACTTAGAAAAGGGGGGATGACATTGAAATTAGAGAAATGTAAATTTGCAGTTTCTGAATTAAAATTTTTGGATCATGTTGTCACAGACAAGGGAATTTTGGCAGATCCAGAAAAAATTAAAGCAATTTCAGAAATTCCTATTCCTAAGACTAAAAAACAATTAAAGTCGTTCTTTGGGTTATGCGGTTATTACCGAAAACACATAAGTGATCAGAGTCTGAATGCACCATGTTTAAGTCAGTTACTTAAGAAAAGCACTGTTTGGGTTAGGGATAAAAGTTGTCAGGAAGAGTTTGATAAAATTAAGCAAGAGTTGAGGAAGCAACACTGATTACACAGACCTGATTTTAATTTACCATTTTGTTTGAACACTGATAGCAGTAATTATGGGCTTGGAGCAGAGTTATTTCAAGAAAGAGTAGAGAATGGAGTTAAGATACATTGTACCATAGCATTTGCAAGCAGAATGTTGCTCAAGCATGAGAAAAATTATACAGTCACAGAGAAGGAACTTTTGGCAATTCATTGGGCTTTTACAAAATTTAGAATTTACCTTATTGGACATAAATCCGTAGTATTTTCGGATCACAAAGCTTTGAGTTACTTACAAGAGTGCAAATTATACCACAGTAGATTGACCAGATGGGCAATACTTCTGCAACAGTTTGACTTTGAAATCAAACACATAAAAGGTTCTGAGAATGTAGTAGCTGATTCACTTTCAAGGTTGCCAATTGGGGGAGAAAAGGAGATTTTTGAACAAGAGGAGGAAAAGCAATTTAAAATTAGATACTTGAAAGGCGTGGAAAATGAAAAAACAATTAGAGCTATGTGTAACAAAATTAGAAAAAATCAAAATTTAGATCAGAGTTGGAAATTAATCAAAGAATGTTTAGGCAAGAAGGGGTATGAGAAACTTGATAAATTTTACAAATTACATAAGGGGATTTTATTTCGGAGAACAGATGTAGATTCTGATAATTGGAAACTGTGTTGGCCAGAGGCAGATGCTGATAAGCTGATCATTTACATACATGAAAGTTTTGGTCATTGTGGGATACAGAAGTGCATTCAAAAGATACAAGAAAATGTTTATTTTTACAATATTGGAAAGAAAAGAATTGGCAACCTGTGACAAATGTCAGAGAGTTAAAGTGAGCAATCAAAGATGTGGTGGAGAGATGCAAAACATTATTCCGGAAAAACCTTTAGAGCTTATCGCAGTGGACTTATATGGAATGTTACCAAAGAGTAAAGGTGGTCACTGTTACATATTTGTTATGGTAGATGTATTTTCAAAATTAATTAAACTATATCCAGTGAAAAAAGCTACTAGCCATGAAATTATAATAAAAATTGAAAGAGATTATTTCGCACAGGTGGGTAAACCAAAAGCTATATTATCAGATAATGGTTCACAGTTCACCTCTAAAATTTGGAAAAAGTTTATTGAAAGATCAAAATTGAAGCATATACTTATATCTGTTTATTCTCCGTCCACCAATCCTGCAGAAAGATATATGAGGGAAATTGGGAGACTTTGTAGAACCTATTGTAGCCATAAACATCCAACCTGGTTTGAGCACATTCAAAATTTTGAAGATATTATGAATAGCCTACAACATAGTTCCACAGGATTTTCACCGTATGAGATAATGTTTAATATTAGACCTCCAAATCTTATATCAGAACTTATTGAATTTCCTAAATGTACACCTTTAACTATGCAAGAGAGAGAAGATATTGTCAGGCAAACTGTGAGGAAACAAGGGGAAAAGAGGAATAAAGACATAACAATAGGGTAAAATTAACCACTTTCAAAATTGGGGATCTTGTTCTGGTCAAATGTCATGAAAAATCAAAAATGTTAACTTCAGAAATTAAAAAATTCTTTGATATCTATATTGGGCCTTTTGAAGTCATAGAAAATCCACACCCTAATGCTTATCGTTTGATGTATCCTAAGTCAAAGAAATTATTTGGTCTCAGGAATGTTGTCTCTTTAAAACTGTATAAACAGAAATCATAATTTCAAAATTTAAATAACCTATTATTATCTAAAACAAAAGTCCTCCACTGGAATATGCTTGTTTGAACAAAACTACGTGTACAACCAAGTATGTATATTTGCAAGTAAATTAATAATTTGAAGTCACATGTTAATTGAAACTGATGAAAAAACACTATTGTAACAAAGAATGAGAGAAAGATTTATATTTACTTTTTTACAAAAAAAAAAAGTCTCCATAGTGAGCATTTCTGAATTTTTCTAATTTTTGGAAGCTAAGTCTTCCCTGTGGGTGAAGGCATGCATGTGAGAACATGCATGCAAAGGTATAAGTTTCAAAACCAATTGTAGATAAAGCCTCATGATATATGAGCAGTGTATTGTTGTTTATACTGATGTTGTGGGGAGCAAAAGTACTCTTCACAAGAATGTGACTTGTAGTAATATTGTAGTGCAAATGGCTCTGAGCACTATGTGACTCAACTGCTGTGGTCATTAGTCCCCTAGAACTTAGAACTATTTAAACCTAACTAACCTAAGGACATCACACACATCCATGCCCGAGGCAGGATTCGAACCTGCGACCGCAGCAGTCGCACGGTTCCGGACTGCGCGCCTAGAACCGCAAGACCACCGCGGTCGGCGAATATTGTAGTAGAGGGGCAAGTGTACATAAATAATTGCAAAAAATTTAGATAATACTGATGTATCTTTAGCTGTACTAAAAGAAGAAAATCATAAGAAAAAAAAAAAAGATACAAAAAATACAAAATAAAAAAACCATGAGTAAAAAAAATTTAAAAAGAAAATCATAAGCAAAAAAATATACAAAAAACATGAAAAAATAATTTAAAAAATTAAAATAATATATATATATATAATATATATATAAGGCAAATATAAAAAAAAAAAATTAATCTTATTCTAGGAAATGAGTTTTACCTTCCTATTATTTTCAATCTGTATGCTGTGTGTTAGAATATTTCTCATGTATGTTTTATACCATATATATTTGTCATGTCAAATAATTTCTTTACTTGAATTTTTTGTGTATGGGATTGATGGGGAAGTATAATTGCAACAACAGCCAGTAACAAGTCCACAGATTCAAAGAGTCCAAATTTGGAAGAGGTTATCAGACTGCATCATTAATGTACTAATTGTGTAATACAGATCCATCACTGAGTGTGGTTGGGATTTTGTTGTATATGTCCATAACAACAAAAGCCCTGGGGAGCAGTTGTAATGGATCTGGGAGATGTTATTTTTTTTACTGTATTTGTCGATACCAAATTGTAATTTTTTTTTTTATACTTTTTGTCAGAATTTATTGTAATTTGCCTTATTATATGTTAATTTACTTATGTTTTTGAGAGTGAAAGCATATTGATTACTATTAGTAAATGTATCGAAGAATAGCAAAGAGACTGATTACAAGTAGAAGCTTGTGTGTTGTGTAAAATATCTTTAACGCT
This sequence comes from Schistocerca nitens, assembly GCF_023898315.1. Lineage (NCBI taxonomy): Eukaryota > Metazoa > Arthropoda > Insecta > Orthoptera > Acrididae > Schistocerca > Schistocerca nitens. The sequence continues at coordinate 153,166,282 of NC_064625.1, read as the reverse complement.
GGAGTCGTCTTTGACTATAGTCAGTCGGCAGGTAACTCTCGGTGTGTGTTGACGGAAGAACAATGTGAAGGTCGCCGTCATAAATAATGTTGAATTATGTTACTATTTTTTTGTATTAACCATAAAAAAAGAAACTACATTTGAAGAAATGGTATTTGAAACACCAAAATGGGGCAAACACGTTGAACCACGTCTTTTCTGCAGCCGACAAAGATGCATTGTGGAATCATACTTAGACAACTGAAGCCAAGACTAATATCGCCTTGCAAACGTCTAACGGAAAAGGTACTGTCACGAAATATGGCAAATTTAAGTAAATAAAAAATAGTGACCATATTTTCAACTTGTGTCTTAGCCGGGATACAATATTTCAATTTCTTGCTTTAATTCCTGATTTAATTCATCTATGTCACGTAATCCTTGTTTCACGTATTTTTAAGTTCATCTTATAACATCTTACAAGACACTATTCACTGTTATCACGTTTCTCCAAGTCCCTGCCGTCTGTGCTAGGGTTACAATGTCATCGGCAAACCTCAATGTCATTATTTCTTCTACCTGAATTTTAAGGCATTTCCAAATTTCTCCTTGGCTTCCTTTACTGCTTGCTCGGTATGCAGACTGAATAAGATCAGAAATGAGCCACAACCGTGTCTCTCCATTCTCAACCGAGTGCATCCCTTTATAATCTCTTCTAACTTTTGTAAATACACTGTGGTTTCTGTCCAAGTTGCAGATACCCTTTCACTTCCAGTGTTTTATCTCTCCTACATATGCTATAAATGTAGATTCGCATTTCTTCAGTCTTTCATGATAAGTAGTAGGGATATCATTGCCTCATATATACCCACATTTCTCTGGAAGCCAAACTGCCCTTCCCTGAGGTTGGCTTCTGACAATTTCTCCACCATTTGAAAATAATTTGTAGTAGTAGTTTGCAACTTATTAAACTGATTTTGGAGCAACATTCACACCTGTCAACATCTGCCTGATTTGGAACTGAGATTATTACTTCTACTTGAAATCTGAGGGTATTTCACTTGCCTTGCATCTACATCTACATCTAGATGGTTACTCTGCAATTCACACTTAAGTGCCTGACAAGAGGGTTCATCAAACTATTTTCATACTACTTCTCTACCATTCCACTCTCGAATGGCGTGTGGGAAAAAGGAACACCTAAATCTTTCCATTCGAGCTCCGATTTCTCTTATTTTATTACGATGATCATTTCTCCCTACGTAGGTAGGTGTCAACAAAATATTTACGCATTCGGAAGATAAAGTTGGTGATTGAAATTTCGTAAATAGATCTTGCCGCAGAGAAAACTGCCTTTGTTTCAGAGACTGCCACCCCAACTCGCGTATCATATTTGTGACACTCTCACCCCTATTGAACGATAACACGAAACGAACAGCCCTTCTTTGCACTTTTTCGATGTCCTCTGTCAGTCCTACCTGGTAACGATCCCATACCGCGCAGCAATATTCCGGCAGAGGATGGACAAGTGTAAAGTAGGCTGTCTCTTCAATGGGTTTGTCGCATCTTCTTAGTGTTCTCCCAACAAAGCGCAGTCTTTGTTTCATCTTCCCCACAGTATTATCTATGTGGGCTTTCCAATTTAAGTTGCTTGTAATTGTAATTCCTATGTATTTAGTCGAATTGGCAGCCTTTAGATTCGTGTGATTTATCGTATACCCAAAATTTATCGGATTTCATTTAGTGCCCATGTGGATGACCTCGCACTTTTCTTTGTTTAGTGCCAATTGCCACTTTTTGCACCATACAGAAATTCTCTCTAGATACTTTTGTACATGGAATTGATCATCTGATGATTTTACTACATGGTAAATTACAGCATCATCTGCAAACAATCTAAGGGGGCTACTCAAATTATCACCTAGATCATTTTATATAATCAGGAACAGCAGAGGGCCTTTGACACTATTTTGCGGAACGCCAGATATCACTTCTGTTCTACTCGATGATTTACTGTCTACCACTACGAACTGTGACCTCTCCGAGAGGAAATCACGAATCCAGTCCCACAACTTATACGATACTCCATATGCACACAATTTAATTAATAGTTCCTTGTGAGGGATGGTATCAAAAGCCTTCTGGAAATCTAGGAATATGGAATCGATCTGAGATCCCTTGTCAACAGCACTCATTACTTCATGGGAATAAAGAGCTAGCTGTGTTGCACAATAACAATATTTTCTGAATCCGTGTTGGTTATGTACCAATAAGTCATTTTCTTCAAGGTGATTCGTAATGTTTCAGTACAGTATATGCTACAAAATCCTACTGCTAATTGAGGTCAGTGATATGGGTCTGTAATTCAATGGGTTACTCCAATGTCCTTTCTTTAATATTGGTGTGACCTGTGCTACTTTCCAGTCTTTAGGAACAGACATTTCGTCAATTGAGCGATTTTATATGATTGCTAAGAAAAGCCCTATTATGTCTGCATACTCTGAGAGGAACCTGATTGGTATACCATCTGGACCAAAAGACTTGCCTTTCTTAAGTGATTTGAGTTGTTTCGCAACACCTAAGGTATCTACTTTTATGTCTCTCATTCTAACAGCTGTTCTGGTTTTGAATTCTCTTTGTCTTCTTTCGTGAAGGAATTACGGAAAACTGTATTTAGTAACTCTACTTTAGTGGCACCATCATTGGTAACATTTCCATCACTATCACGCAGTGGCGGTATTGACTGTTTTTTGCCACTGGTGTACTTTACATACAACCAGAATCTCGTTGGGTTTTTGAGACAATGTTTCATTGTGGAAACTATTAAAAGCATCTCAGATTGATGTCCACACTAAGTTTCGAGCTTCAGTGAAACTTAGCCAGTCTTGGGGATTTTGTGTTGTTCTGAATTTGGCATGCTTTTTTCATTGATTCTACAACAGTGTTCTGATGTGTTTTGTGTACCATGGTGGATCAGTCCTGTCTCTTATTAACTTATGTGATATGAATCTATCTATTGCTGTCGATACTGTATCTTTGAATTTGAGCCATATCTGGTCTACACTTACATAATTAGCTTGGAAGGAATGGAGACACTCTCTTAGAAAGGCATCAAGTGAATTTTTATCTGCTGTTTTTAATAGCTCTTTTTTGCGTTTATTTTTAGTGGTTTTGGTTGATATGGTTTTGAGCCTCGCCACTAATCCCTGCATCTGTCATGACACTCTCTATTAGATCAGGATTATTTGTGGCTAAGAGGTCAAGCGTGTTTTCGCAACTATTTACAATTCGTGTGGGCTCATGAACTAACTGTTCAAAATAAACTTCAGAAAAAAACATTTAGTACAATTTCAGAAGATGTTTTCTGTCTACCACCGGCTTTGAACATGTATTTTCGCCAACAATTTGAGGGTAGATTGAAGTCTCCACCAATTATAACTGTATGAGTAGGGTACTTATTTGTAATGAGATTCAAGTTCTTTTTTAAACATTCAGCAATTATATCATCTGAGCTCGGTAGAAGGAGCCAATTAGTATTTTGGTATGGCTGTCTCGAATATTAGGTATACTGTATTATCACGATTGGCTCTCTCACAGACCTCAATCATTCTGAAGGAAAGGCATCCACTCCAGACGCCTAGTTTCAATTTACGTGTTTCAGTGCTCTGCCAAATTCTTAGTACAGTATCATATCTACCATCTCTTCTTCATTTACTTTCTCTTCCCTTTCTATAGAATTGTCTTCTAGTTCTTTCCCACTGTATTGTCCAACTGCTGCCATCTTTCCCTTCTTTGCTTATTACTGGCTTGTCATTTCAGTTCCTAGCATTCGCTAAGATGTTCGTCTATCCCAGATTTTCCTACAGGTGATGCCTACCTTTCTCCTAACTATGCATGCCAAGCATGCAGCTTTGCATAAGTCCTCTAGCCACTCCTGTTTTGCTACTATGTACCAATCTCATTTTCTAGATGTCTGTGTTCCCTTCTACCTGCTTCATTTGCAATACTTTTATATTTCTCCCTTATTCGACAAACTTCAATATTTTATTTTTTATCATAGGATTTCTGTACATGGCCTTGTCTTTTTGCCTACTTGATCCTCTACTGTCTTCACTATTTCATTTCTCAATGTTGCCTGTTCACTTTATATTTCATTCCAGTTTCCGTCAATCAGTACCAAATGCTCCCTATGAAACTCTCAACAACCTATAGCTTAGATGGATAGATAAAAAAATCTACTCACCTGCGGCAGCAGAGAATACACATGTACAGAGAACATATTTAAATTTGCAAGCTTTCAAAATTATTGGCTGCTCCTTCTGGCTGGAGGGTTGAAGGAGAAAGAAGAGGGGTGAAGGAAAATGACTGGTGCAATTTAGGAAATAGAGATAATTTGGTAAAGTTGCCAAGAAACCTGGGTCAGGAGAGGCTTACTGGATTGGATGAGAAGGAAAGTCTGATTGTAGGGGACTGAACTGCTTGGTAAACAGATTTTTTATCTATTTAATTACATTATATTTTCAAAACTTGGTTATTTTTGTTGATATCTCAACAACTTATGATTCTTTTAATTTATTCAGGTCCCATCTCCTTAACTGGTTTCTTAACTGTTATTTCTTCAGTTTATTCCAATAGATTACAGTCAGAGTCAACATCTACTTCTGGAAATAAACCCCTCTAAAGCTTCCATTCAGATAAGACAGCTCATGTTTAGTACAGGTTTAACAAGAGGAGTTGATACTGAACAAATGCACCACACAGTTAGGTTGCATTACCTTGACCCGAGGCGGGCCACACCTCATTGAGCCCGCGTTCCTTGACGAGCTTCTCTAGCTCCTCCCTCATGACGACAGCACCGGCAGGTACGCCCCTCAGCAGTGGGTACGCAGATCCCAGCGCAACTCTGTCTTCTGCTCGCGTCGCCCTTTGGCATTCCTCCTGCAGGGCAGAAGGAAGCTCGCATAAAACAGTTTCCTGCCTAGGACAAGAAACATAGAACTCACTAATTCACTCACTCACATTTTGATTTCTGTAAATTCTGTCACGAAAGAGGGCCATCAGGGATATGCAAATAATCGAGACATACATTAACGGAGAAGCAGCTACTGCTGTAAAGTGTACTGACAACAAATTGCAACAATTGATTGTATAGCCATACTGATAGCTATGGGAATTACTACTATACAGGGATTAGTCAAAATATGGATATATCACAAGATACATGTTTGAACATAAATGCAGATGCTAGTCAACCCGGCTGGTTGCGCTGTTATATACGACCTCAAACAGCACTTGTGCAATATCCTCAATACATTGCAAGTGTCAGTCACAGTCAGAACAATGTCGTGTTCATTATGTTGGAGCTAAGTGAATTCAAATGTGTGTACATTGTAGGTGCTCATATGGTGGGTGATCCCATAACCAAGACTGCTGAAGTGTTTTATGTTTCAAGAGGCATTGTTTTGAAGATTCATGTCACATACAGGGAAAGTGGAGGAATATCATCTGCTAAGTCACAACACAGATGAAAGTGTGTGTTGAGTGATTGTCACAGGCATTGAAAAGGATTGTGACGAAAAGATAAAGAGGACAAAAGTGGCAAAAGTCCCACGCAACTGAATGGTGCACTTACGAACCCTGTCATCATCGACACAATATGAAAGGAGGTATCCCCAGCAGCAGGGCGAGCTGGTATTCCGATACCACTTATCAATGATGCAACTGCCTCTAACAGGAATATGTGGTGCTGAACCCAAGAAAGCTAGACTATGGAACAATGGAAGAATGCCATTTGGGTGAATGAGTTTGTTTCACACTGTTTCCAACTTATGGCCAAGTTTACGTCCAAAGAGTGAAATATGGCAGGAGTTCACTGACAACTTTGGCAGCCATACTGTGGTAATCCATGGGCCACATGGGTACACTCTGTAAGGTTGCATTACTGCCATGCAGTATGTGACCATTCTGGCTGATAAGGTGCATTTCACGGTTCAATGTTTATTCCCTACAGGTGATACTGTGTTCAAAGACAACACAACTCCTGTTCACAGAGCTCGTATCATTCAGGACTGGTTTTGTGAGCACGAGAAGATGAATTGTTACTTCATCTCTGACCACCAAAATCATCAGATCTAAATATTACTGAGCTCTTATGGTCTACTTTGCAGATAAAAGTCCACAATCACTTTTGCACCCATCATCATTAGCAGAAACAGTACTATTTTGCAGGTAGAATGGTACAAGATTCTCTAGAAAACGATACGGGACCTGTGCGTATCCATTCCAAGATGACTGCAAGCTGTTTTTGAATACCAACATTTTCCTGCACTGTATTAGGCATGTTAATGTGTTGTTTTTTTTGTGTTCTCATATTTTCGTCCACTGACTGTACAGGCCAATTATAATAAAGACCACTGTTTGCCCTCTCCTACTACCCTCCTCCTGTTTTTAAGTGATACTTCATCAATGCATGCACACAACTTTTTCACAAAACACTATCAACTGTCTATTTATTGACAAAATAACTAAAGGTTTAACACAAACTTATGAGTTGAGCCGAGTTTACACTTCTGAAAACCAACATTCCAATAAATTAGAGAAGGAGTATCTAATAAGGTGCACTTTTCTTTTGCAGAAGAACATAGAAGCTCATTCTGAACTATGGACAGTTAATACATAAATTACTTTTATTTGTAATACTGTGGTAGCGAATTTCACAGTTCTTACTCGAGGAAATACAAAATAATTTAGTATCTGAATATTAACAAAGTATGCATATATAGGGAAATTCAAAATGAATGAAGTATATGTAATGTCACCAGCATGACCACATGAGAACCATGCATCCTGAGTTCTTTAACAGTGTTTTTGCAAAGGAGGCACAAACACAAGGTCTGTCACATAATACATAAAAAGAAATCCACAGATGTCCTTATTCAAAAATGACTGTGTCATCAAATTCAGTACAGCCAACCTAATTGTTTGGAAGATGTCTATTATAAACATGCAAACCTCCATACCCCAATCTGCAGGAACTACATCATGCAGAAAGATGTAATTTGTTGAATCTGTATCACACTGAGATATCAGCCATTGTTCAAGTAAGTCCAGGAAAACGTTTGTTGAAAAGCTTACTTAGCTCAATGAAGAAAAATGGACAGCAAAGTTTTTGTACTGACACTGCACAGAACATGTTGCCCTTTGATGAGTCACAGTGACTTCTATTACACACAACCATTTCTTCTGTTTTCCATATCCGAATGTTGTGCCAGGTAACTCTTATAATTATGTGGAAGCTTGTCTCATCACAAAAGTGAGTTGTTGCAGCATAAGTTTCTTCCTCCATAGTTTCCAGCATCACCATAGCAAAATTAAGACATTCGATGTAGACTTCCTGTTTCAATTTCCATAAAATTTGAGTTCCAGTTTCAATTTTTGTTTGAGACCATGCCTAATTATCCGAAACTTCCTACTGGAATTGTACACTGGTTTCTGTGGACTAAGGTCCGACAAAAGACAAATTCTTCCAATGTTTTCTGCCTGTGCACATGGCCAGCTTTTCCTTTGCACAAACTGCTTATGCCAACCACAAAAGTCGTTGAAATTCGGATGGGCTCGATTGTACCCGACAAAATCTTTCCTACAATGTGATGACAAAACTACAATTGTTGACACACAGAGTGCCTTCTGCACAGGATCTGCAATTTTCACTTATGACCTGGAACTTTTCACCCACGCATCACTGAGCATGCCCCATCTTCCGATTCACTGCACTAGCACAATGAACAAAATTCTGAATTTTGTTTTAATTTCTCTGTACCTCTTATTGATCTGCAGCTATGCATTAAATAGTCACAGCCATTTGTAATAGTTATTTTCACTTTGAAATGATCTTTACTTATTCACTCAGATTATTAACTACAAATACTATTATGGGGTAAACGTATTGGCATGTAAAGGTAAGAAAAGATACATATTGAGATGTTCTTTAGCAGCTTCCCACAGTATTCCTACTACACACACACACACACACACACACACACACACACACACGGAGATTAAGTACTCATTCTACCTTGGCTGCAATGCCCCAGCAGATGACGTCATAGGACAGAACTGAGTGAAAGTGTGCTAGGAATTGCATCGGCAGCTCAGCACAAAGATTCTTATCAATTTATCCATCCATATTAATGGTAGTTGAGCTTTGTGGTTGTGGACTGAACTGCCTGAAAAAAATACAGCGTCCAGAAACTTTTTTGTACAGCTTTATTTTATACAACAATGTGTTTCTGGCTTTCACCAATCTTCAACATGTGTTGCACATTCAGGTTTTCATCAGTATATGGTTGCTCTTGATTGCATTTTGATTGCTACAGCAGCTCTTTGTTATGTAATTTGGGACTCTTTTTCTCACTTTTATTTCCATAGCACACTTACTTTTATGTTCACAGATGTTCTGACGCAATGCAACATTTGCCATATTGGAAGTTACAGCTAAACTCAAGTTATGATCTTTTTGCACATTCTGAAACTACTTCAGTAATCATTTATGTGCCATTAAAACCACATACATGCCCCTGTATGATTTTTTATTATTATTATTAATTTCTTTTTTGCTTAATACACTCTCTATGCACTGTAATTACTCATACTAGGTGTCTTTAATGTAAAATGACTATGCTAGCAAATGATTTGAATGGTTATCTACCTAGTGGCATAATTACTGATTACTGTATTTACTCGAATCTACGCCGCACTTTTTTTTCCGGTTTTTGTAATCCAAAAAAATCGCCTGCGGCTAAGAATCGAGTGCACAGTAAGCGGAAGTTATGAAAAATGTGGGTAGGTGCCGCCACAACTAACTTCTGCCGTGAATATATGTAGCGCTACACAGGCATGCTTTGTAGGCACAAAGATAAATACTGGCGCCAAACCCTCTGCGTAAGTAAATAAATTAAAAAAAAAAAAAAGGGTGGAAGACGAACTTTTTTTCTCCGCCTCGAGTTTCGACCACTGCATTTTCATACATTATCCAACGAAGTAAATACAAATTCTGTATTGTCCATCTTCGAATGTAGCAGCATTTCAATGTACTATGAAAATCCGACTGGCAAGACTGTTTGGGATGTTTGTCAATATGGCCAACCCTACGTTCTGAATTTTTTCCTACCTGTGAGAAGAGATGGCTCCTTATAGGAACTTTTATGAATTGTGAATCGCATGCAGTATTCTCTTCACCATAAGAATAATACGAATATAAACATTTTGCCATGTATTCTTTCGTGTTTGCTGCTAACTCATTTAAATCCTGTCTGCCTAATAAACTACGAAACTAGAGTGAGACAAAGCAAACGCAGAAGAATATACATATCGTGTCATGTTTATATTCGTATTATTCTTACGCCTAATAGTGATACAGTCAGAAATGAAGCATGACAATTGACTACATTTTTAAATCTAAGATGACTCTAATTTCTGTGCAGAATTTGATGTACTAAAGAAGCGGCCGCAAAGATTTTCAAACGGAGAAAAATTTTTGCCTAACTCTCGTTCAGAACATGTTCTATCATACGCTGTCTATTATTTGGTTCTTGTTGATCATTATCAAAGAAAGCAGTGTGTACGTAACAACAGAGAGCAGTCTCTTGCCACTGTTTCGCTAATGAGATGATTCCTCTCTCTCTCTTTTTTTAATTGTAAGCGGTGGTAGCGTGCACAAAAGCAAGCCAAGCCGCGAGCGGGGACAGGTCGTAAACACGCATAATCAGAATGCGACAAACAATGCACGACACAGTACAGTAATGCATTTTCAGCTTAGAGTGACGTAAACATCTATAACAAAGAGAATGGCACTTGTCAGATCCAAGAAAAATAATCAATCAATTCAAACCAGACAAAGTATGTGAAGAAGGAAGGGTACCCGTATAAATACGGACGGAGCACCTGACGCATAGCAATGGCTACCTGGTAAAGCTTAACTGCGAAGCTTACGACTCTAACCAAACTACTGTAGCTGTATCTTCATTCATTCGACCTAAATCGTGTCTCATATTACAATGGACCAACTTTGTTTCGATTTGGAGGTGCGGCCTAAAACTTTTCTCTCCCCTTGAATTTCGAGTCTCAAATTTTAGGTGCGGCTTAGATTCGGAAAAATTTTTTCCCTTCATTTCGAGTCTCATTTTTAAGGTGCGGCTTAGATTCGAGTAAATACGGTAACACTGACAGAATGGAATGATATGTAATTTATACTGAATGTTTTTTAAGTGATTTGGGATGTTTTTTTCTCCCCTTGTAAGTACTGATATCACATATTTTACACACAATCACTAAACTGACAAACAATTTAGAGCAGGGGTCTCCAAACTACGGCCCACGGGCCAACCCCAGCCTGCATACCACGTCAGTCCAGCCTACAATAACAGGTCAGGAATATGTCGTACCCGACATACCATAATTTTTTTTATTACACTCGAACCTCATTTATTACACATCTCCCATAACGAATTATTTCCACAATGGGTAGACAAAAATGACTTGCTTAACGAACGATGATTCACATAGAGAGGCTGTTTAGTGTTTTCCTCAGTCTTTAATAACCATTTCAAAAAGCACTTTGTGGCCTCAATCAGTCTCTTTGGCCACTATAAATGAACACAAACTCACACGTTCTCCTATAAGCCACCACTCAGTACGGTAGAAGCTCCGGCAATGCTGCATTCACTCAGCTCACTGCTCACCTTGTGCCACTATTGTTCTCATCTGTACCACAGCTCTGGTTTCCGCGATGATGTTGCAATTCGCTGCAACGATTTTGCAAGATTGTGGTAATTCTTTCCCTTGCAGTATCTGTTTATGACTTGCAATTCTGATTTGTCATCGTTAATGAACACGAATTCATTACGCACGCCCGTAAGGCAGTAGCTATGCGTGCTACAAAAGCTGTCTCTTTTCTGACAAGTTTTGAAGCACATGCATAAACAAATATCTTTAGATATCTTTCTCATAAAACAGAATGTACTGTACTATAAATTAAAAATTACAGTACTGCATTGTAAATCTGTTTCAGTGCCCATTTTTTTCATAATGGAACACTCTGACCTTTTCTACATGGATTCCTATGGAAAAAGTGTTCACTTACTGAGTGTTAATTACAAATAAGATGCTGGAATGAATCATGCTTATGAAGCGAAGTAGCAGTGTAAAATTACTGTCCAAATAAATCACACAAAATATAGACAACAATCAGTCATTTTTAATTTGTGACCAATTAAGGTACACATTAAATGATATATATAATGTGGCTGAACATTTTGACCGTAATTAATTATATGAGACTTCCTGAAAATTTACCATATCTAAGTGACGTAATTCAATTCACATAATGAAATTAAGCACAGTAATTATGATTAATGAGATTTATGTAACTGTAATTTCCCACTTACAATTGTGGTTGTGGATCAAGTTTATTAGTGGAAATCATCATCAGCAACTTCAAAAACTCATCTTCACAGATACATAGTGGCAAAAGTGGAACAAAAGACATGTGTTAACTTATGCAACTGATGAAACTGTGTGTGTGTGTGGGGGGGGGGACTCAAAGTTACAGCAAAAAGGACTTCAAATATTTATCTCTATAAAAAATCGCTAAGTTGCAAATAAATCCATTTCCAAAGCTGTGTAAAGAATTGGATCCTGAGTAAAGAATTACACTGGATTAGTTTTTAATGCAATTTTATTTAAATTACTCATTGTTACATACACTGTATCTTCACTAAGAAACTGTAGTCACAAAACACACTACTCCCATTATATTTTGCTTTTCAGATCATACATGTTGCCTACAAGATGGTGCTGTAGGTCAGCACTTCATTTCTCTACACTTCGTAAGACACCACCACTATACATTTCACATTGTCGGAAGTAGTTATAACGATATGTAAAACGCACAACATGCACATCGGCTATCATCACGGTAATGAAATAACATTGGCAGTTGGCCGTAAGTGCCAACAGAAACCCCCACCCACGGTGCCGTAGATACCTGAATCACCTTCCACTCCTGAAACCAAAATTTATGTGTACTTCGACACTACAGAATGTCGATCGGTCCAAGTTTTCTTTAGTCGTGCCTGTGGTGACTGCAGGGAGAACTGAGGTAACCACTATCACTGCTGCGTGGCAGAGAATGTTATGCTGAGAAAAATATCCCACAGTGCTAATACCATAGCAGCTTGCACTTTGTTCTGACTACTTGCTGTGACGTTAATTGACATACCGAAGTAACAAGGTTTCACGAAAGTGCATTACAGTAAACTTCATGCACGATATTTATTTGTAGTAAAGTATATAAAATTAAATCAAGGCCACAGCTCAAGGTCAAACAATAAGCTGTTCACTGCAAATGACTACTGCTGTACCAGCTCAGGAAGGCTGGCTGCAGTGGCTAGCATTACAAAAGCTTCTGAATTGTATCAAGTAATCCCAGAAAGTACCAGGGTATCAGGCCTCAAGAGAAAAAGACTACTGTAAATCAGGTCTTGGCCCATGGGACTTCATGGAAGAGCTAGTGTGGCCCATACGCTAAAATGTGTGAAGATCCCTGCTTTAAGGCATCAAATTCTCACCTATAAAACATCTGGTTACTTTATACAAATGAGTTAATGTATTAAATGTAGCCTTTAAGCACATAAGCAAGAAAAAGTTTAAGAAAGATTTGAAATTAAGCTTGAAGTTCATTGAAAGTCACTACATGCTCTCATTATGAAGCACTGGATGGATGTAAACAAGATAATTTGTGCCCCATTTTAAGCAAAATGATATTTTTAATTAATTTCAATGTTAATGATACCATATCTCCTTAACCATGTTTTCCACAATGACATAATTTTGCAGATACATTCAGTGATACATGTAAATACTGTTTTGGAAGTATAGTTAATAGTGAAGTAGTAATAAATCAAACATCATGTCTGACGCTGTTGTATTACTGCACGAACAGTAGAAATTTAATAAGTGATAAACTTTTTTCCTTTCATCATTTTGTGGAGCATTTTAGAGAGAAAAAGTTTTTTAAAGGTTTGAAATTATATGTGAAGTTTGTTGTAAGTTGCTAAGTGCTGTCATTCTCAGACAATGGAAGAATGAAGTCCAGTCGTATGGCACAGTCAACTACATTGCCTCGAGACAAATGTACAGTTTATAACTGTAATACTTGTCTGTGTTAAACTTTTTAATATAAGATAACTCTTCATCAGTAGATTATGATAGCATCTTAAATTTTTAAATTCTGTGAATAATTACATGAAATATTTAAAACCAAATTTTTGTTGCCCCTGAAAGCCGTTATACAGGCAACTTGCATATGGGAATGCATACTGTGCTTCAGTAATATAGACAGAGCAAAAAATAAATAAGATACTTCCACTACACACAGTTATTAAATGGTCATATTGAGAAGGAGAAGAGAAAATTACGGTAATTTATTATTACTATTAATAGAACTGTATTTGACATGTAGAGATTGCTAAGTGAAAGCACACAGAAATTGCTCGCTGGAATGGTTACAATTGTTTTAATTAATAATTTGAAACACAATACGCACCTGAAGAAACTGCAGGTGGTCCGAAACGAGGTGCTGCTCGCAGCGCTGGCGGAAACGAGACACAGATGTCTGGTGCAGGAGGCGGCGCGCTCGTTCCGTCTCCTCCCTCAGGAAGGCGGAGACGGCCTTCACGTAGTGTGCTGCGTCCCCGTGCTGCAGGAGCTTGGCAGCCCTCTGCCGGTAAACTTGGGCACTTGCCTCCAACAGCCTAAAAAACAGCAATGTGAGCTCGATACACAAATGTTCTAGTTACAGGCCTACAGTGCATCATCTCAGCTGTTCAATTGGATGTGAGATTTTCTGTCAGAAAGGTCACAGCTTATATTAAGTGAAGGGAAGTCACTTAGTGAAACTGAAGTTATACCTGGAGTTTTCAACCAATTCTTAATGTACATAAAAAAGTTTAGAAAACCACGGAGCAGTCCTCTTATGACTGTTTGCAGATGATGCTGCCATTTACCATCTTACAACTTTACAGAAATACTTAGATATCTGTATGGTGCATAAAGGGGCAACTGACCTTGAAAAAACAAAAGTGCAAGTTTCTCCAAATGAGTACTAAAAAATTCTGGTAAATTTTAGTGGCACAATAAATCACACAAATTTAAAGATTGTCAGTTTAACAAAATACCTCAGGATTACGATTATGAACAATTGAAATTGAAACCATTACACAAAAAACAATGTAGGAAATGGGAAATTTGAACCAAAGAATGTGTTTTACTGGCAGAACATTTATGGAGCAAGAAATCTACTAAAGAGAATGTCCACACTTCGCTTGTCATCTTCTTCTGAAGTGTACTGTACGAAATAAATGAAAGATCCATTCACTACATGAAGTGAGCAAGTGCCACAATGAAACATTTGTGGTTGATTTTCTTCTTCACTGATTAGAAATGCTTCCAAATCTGCAATAACTTCAAGTTCATATTTGGGACATCCGTTGAAATTTGAATTATATTCTTAGGTGACAAATTCAAATTATTCACGCCCTCCAGGAAACTTCACTGTAAATCAGTAGCTGTATCAGAATTCAAAAACATAGATATTAAATGTCTTGTATATACAGAATTATTTTGTCCATTCCGGAAATGAGTGAACCACCATATCAACCTGCCCCTTTTGGGCAACTTTGTTTAACAGTGATGATAGTGAGGCAGACGCAAGCTGTGGTTAAGAGTTCCAGAATCAATGGTGCGACAGCTGGGGGCTTGTGCTGAAAATTCTAGTGCCACTACAAATAAATGGAGCAACTGAAGTCTGCAAGGAAGGCTGTCCTTTAAGCCTGCTAGTCAATGTGATCAACACACCCACCTATCATCTGACAAAATATGTGGTCCACAAATTATGCTGCCTGATTGGCCATATGGAGTCTTGTGTTGAAGTTGCTACGAGTCTCGTGTTAAGGATCCTACACATTTCATCGAGCTTATACATGAACGGCAAATAGTAACTAAGGATCTTACGGTCAGCTTTGACACAACATCTTTGTTTACCAAAGTGCTTATAGCTGAAACCATCAACATCCTACAGGAGCAAATACAACCAGTCATTTGTGATCTAGGGAGATTGTGTTTTGTTGTTTAGTTGGCAAAGCAAATTTGATGAGGAAACATACGGAATGGCTATACGCTCCCCCCCCCCCCCTCTTACCTGTAGCAGCTGACATATTCACAGAATCCTTCAAACAAAATGCATTACATTCCAGGTCACTGCGCACTCACTGCTGGCTGCGGTACATAGACGACACATTCCTCATAACGCCACATAGGGAAGCAGAACTATGGAGATTTCACAAGCCCCTCAAACAGCTTACACACAAACATACAATTCATACTAGAAATGAAAAGCAATGGACAGATTCCTTTTCCGGATGTGGAGGTCTACAGAACATGAAGCAGGAAACTAGGGCATAAAGTCAACAGGAAGCCGATGCACACCATAGAAATAAATAAAGCAAAACATGCATAACCTACCCTACTGCAGAGAGAAAGAATTAATTCTGTAAACATTTACACTTGCCAATTTACAATGTCAATGGCGCAATTCCATCCAGTTCTCCTTCACTATCATCGGAAGTGGTGCCAAAACCATTGTCTTCGTCGTCATCATCATCATCATCATCATCATCATCATCATCATCATCAAGAGAAATCATTAATTGTTTGTTTTCATTTATAATGGTGTCTATAGTCTGTGACTTCTCTTATGAGTTTAGCAACATAGTCTACTTTTTTCCTCCATTAGGTAGCGTCTGCAGTAGCAAGACCTTCATGTAGCAGTCTTCCCACGTCTGTTATAGTAATAGTCTTACTGTTATTTCCAATGTATGCCTCGAGTTCACTCAAACCAATTAAACTGGATTGAAATGGCAGTGATAAGGTGGCAGCCTAATTACCAACTGACCCTGTTTGCTTGCAATTTCATCTACAACGTATTTAGGCGTCACAGGCTTATTTTGTTTTACGAGCAAGTATAGCTTTGTCATGCTCATGTCCGCAGCAATGTCTCTCGCCTGCAACCATTGCACCATAGTTTCTTTACGGTCACTAGTGGTGGGAGTTTCATCTAAAATCACGGAATGGTATGATGGATTGTCCATCACAAACACTGTCGGAACACTAAACTGGAGCAACAAATTTTTAAACCACTGTAGAAACCGTGGTGTGGTCCATATCCTCATGATAGTCAGCAGTTTTCTTAGATTGAAAAACTAAAAGTCCTTCAGGCACAAAGCCGTTTGAAGATCCTGCACGGGCCACAATTAATTGGGATCCTCTCCCTGTCGGATGATGACCGCTGCTATTCGGAGTATCAACTGTCCAGCATTTCTCAACTGATTCTCCAGCGGTGACCCAGGTTTCGTCTAATCGTATGACTGAATGTATGTCCTTTCCTACAATTTTGTGTAAGAAAATGGTATGAGCTGCAACAACACGAGCTATTTAAAGTAACAGTTTTCATCAATCTAACTTTTTAAAACAAAAGTCCATACTTTTTAATATCATCTTAAGTGATGTTTTCCCCTCTGGGAGAAGTTAACTTTCTTTTACAGAAATTAGCAGCTTCACTATTGTAGGGTATTCTTTCCTTCTATAGTATCCGTATATGTGCAAACGAATTGCATCAGATTGGAAAGAATCAATATCTGTAACAGGACGAGGCTGCTTCCCCCCCCCCCCCCCTTCCCCGAGAACTTAAAAGCACACTGTTTCTCCCACAGGGGCTTTCTTCCACACAGTTTACTTCACTGTCTTGTAAGTCTTGAAGTAGCAACCCTTTCCTTATAACTGTTCTTTCATCGAGTCCTACCGTTTTCGAGGTACGCTCTAAAACTTTATCGACAGGAATCGACGCGTGCCCGTGAACAGAAACAATTTCTTTTTCTTGCTTGTAAAACTCACGCGTCCTCCATAGCAATTCCAAAGCCTGACTATTTAATGGCACTCCACGGTGCAACGGATTGTTGCTCGGTGAACGACAAGCATTTTGGTGAGATAGTTTAACAAACAAAAACTGTAGTTGAGGCAGTAACACAACACAACAGTAGGCATTCGCACACTAACATACAGTGTTTACGCGGAAGCCGACAACATGGTAACGTCAACGCCAGAACCGGCTTTTGTTCGGTGCTGTTACTGGTTCAGAAGACGCGGCACCTCTTCGGCGCTCGGGGAGTGACCTTGAAGTGACATGTTTCAGCGGCCCAGGTATATTAAAGTCCACAGTTTAATATAAGTAATTGTACTACATAAAGTTTCCATTTTTTTGGCAAAAAAATCCTGTTCTATGACAAAGGTCTGTGCCCCTGAACTGTACACTTGATGGCTGAGTCCTTATGCTCGCTGGGACATCTGCTGGTAGTCACAGCAACTGCCATTTTTGCCCCCCCACAAGCATAAGTATTGCCCACTGTTGAGCAGAACAAGCATGCAGGAATGCAGCAGTAAGCTGAACGGTGTGATTGTACTCTGGAGCTAAGAGTGTGTCCTATCAATATTCTAACAGTGACTAACTCAATGAGGTTCAGTCATGTGAATACATTATTCATTTCACTTCTTCAAGGCACTGATAGTTCTGGAAAAATGTCAGTAAAATTCTTCAGTTGTGTGTAACACTAGTAGTAGCTTTTGGAGTAACAGTTTTATTAATTTACTTCGAATAACACTTTCCGAGTTTACGATAAATCACCATTGTTTCTGCTTCTTCGGTTTTGACTGGCATTTCCTTTGGGCCCAAACTTCTTTTATTCTTTGAGAATGTTGTTCCTTCTCTTCTCATGCCTACTTTCTTCCAGTTTTAATCAAAAACTAGTCTGTTAATACCAGTACTCTCCATGCAACTACTGAAATGCCAGAATGACTCTTTCGTTTTGCAGGGGAGTTTGTGCTGTTTTTGAGACTTCCTAACATGTCAAAAGTTTGTGGTGGACCAGGACTCCAACCCAGAGCCTCGCTTCTCACGGGCAATACCCTTAACGAGTGTATCAAGTTGTGTATTCAAGTACCAGTCTGGCAAACAGTTTTAATCTACAGAAATCTGTTTTTTGCCACAGTAAAAGTGTTTTTTTCTTCATTTACAACATCATCAATGGTAGGGTTCCTCACCTGTTTCTTGCTTAGAATTTGGGTGTTATATCTGAATGCGCAATCCACTACAATTTTTCCCTTCAACAATGATGTTGTACATAAAATATAAAAGAAAATGGGAGACCGTA
The DNA here is from genome assembly GCF_023898315.1 of Schistocerca nitens. Lineage (NCBI taxonomy): Eukaryota > Metazoa > Arthropoda > Insecta > Orthoptera > Acrididae > Schistocerca > Schistocerca nitens. The sequence continues at coordinate 153,147,983 of NC_064625.1, read as the reverse complement.
AATGGAGAACAAAGAAAAACAATGACACTGGCCATATATTTCAGATGGTCAGTATCACTGACCGTGAGCATCTGGGGGCAGAAGTGAGTGGGGAAAGGATTGTTTTCCTGCTCCCCACCTCAACCCCTGCACACATTCTTCTCAGCTGCCTACAGCAGTCAGTACAGATATTAGCAATACCGTAAGAGGCTTACAGCCACACCGTACTCTCTGCTGGATACACACACTGGCCCATTCGAAATGAACTCTCGAGTCTGAGCAGGTTGGGAACATCTCAGACCTCTCTAAAGTTGTTCTGCAGCCGCCCGACGAGTGATCGAGAGCAGTATAAGAGTAGTCGAGGGTAACTATTAATGACAAACCAGTGTCCACAATATGACTTTCCCGTACCTTTTCTCAAAGATGGTCCTATAGAGGTGCAGCGAATCGCGATTCGAGGCCGGGGCAAACTGTTCTACAGCGACCAGAGAGCGCACTGCTGCCGCCAGTGCGTCGGAATTGCGGCCGTCGCCGTCACGGTCGGCCACGTACGCTGCCAGCAACTGCGGGATGAGGCGCGACTCCGTGGATATTATCATCTCTCGGCGCCACAGTTCCATTGCCAACTCGCCGACCTATCGTGAGAAAATGTAATTTCATTTTGTGCGACCCTGCAGTTGAGAATTATGTTAAAGTAAATAATAAATTACATTTCTGTTTAACTGAGTGCAGAGATGCGCACATTTACAAAAGATAATAATAACTAATTATTGCTGTGGAAGTGTATGACAGAGAGTAATAGAGAATTATGCAGAATATTACAATTAAGTATTGCGTCACAAAATGTTATCCACTCTGAAATGTAATTTGGTGACCCCTCTGGAAGATAATTTAACCCTATTCACTACAAAGTGCTTTACGGTGTTTACTGACAGACAGGTAGTAACCAAGTAATATGAACAGAAACAGTTATATACCATTCACTGAGCTATGTAAGTACAGATTTATGGTTAAGTTCTAGCTTTGTTTCAAACAAAAAGGCCATAATATGTTTTAATTCTGAAACTGCGTACATGGAATTGACACGGTGAATGAGGCTTTGTCTTCTCTATAGTGCAACGAAGATGTTGGTAACATTCCCAAAAATCATTTCCGCACCAAAAACACTCATTATTATCAAATGGCACTGATTTATTCACTTAAATAGGCATATTTTAGTTATCAGAAGCATTAACAATTAGCACATAAATTTTGTCACACTGAGTGATGAACTTGCCAGATATTATTAACAATTTCAAAATTCCTTTACTCTTATCTTTATAGTCTTAAAATGGTGAGCACTGGTATTCATACTAAATGTGACAAATGTTAACTTTCATTTTATATAGCCAAGTAACCAAAATCAATAGCATTTCCCACAGCCTACAAGCAGTTCTCATTTTTCAAGACACATCTAGCAAAAATATATAATGACTTCACAAGGGGAGGTCCTCAGCAGTGGGATAGACTTTTTGACTATCTATATAGTATAACGTAAATGGATAGATAAAAAATCTACTCATCAAGTGGTAGCAGGGGAACAAACAGACAAACGTGTATAACTTTTGCAAGCTTTCGGAGCCAGTGGCTCCTCCTCCTGGCAGAAGAGTTGAAGGCAAAGGAAGAGGGGCAACGAAAAGCTATTCTAGGCATGATGGGCAAAATCTCACGACAGAATGGATCTCATTTCAGGCCACGATTTTAGGAAGTCATAGTTTTGTCGAAGCAGCTGATTAATACATTCGAGACCACTATAATACTGGGTGACAAGTGGTGTACTTCGAAGTTTTATTTTGGAAGGTTCAGCAGTACCAGGATTGGATGTGATGGCCAGAGAAATCTGCTTTTGAACTAGGCTGTTGCGATAGTTATGTCCAGAGAAGGCTGAAGTGAGAATGGTGGTGCATCTCCATAAAGAGTCTACATCCGAACAAATATGTTTGTGCCAAATGCCAAGGCTGTATGGGAGTGAACATTTGACATGGAAAGGATGGCAATTGTCAAAATGTAAGTACTGTTGTTTGTTAGCAGGTCTCCTGTGGACAGGAGTGTGTAGCTGGATTCTTCCCCCAGACACCAGTTTCACGGAACTCCTCAGGTGGAAACTAGCACTACAACATGTCTTCGGTTCTCGCCATCCACCTGGCCTTAATTTAGTTAATTCCTTCCGTATCAGCATTTCTTCACAGTAACTACTCCTTTCTTAACTCCAGTTTAGTTTTCTACATCTTTCATTTTCTGGCCTGTCTATTTTTTGCCATCCCCCTTCCCATTTCTGTTACATATAATGCACTTAGCTTTTCACTCTTATTAATTTGTGCATGATGTTTTAGTAGTAATCTCTGTCTAGCATATTACCCTTCCTACCACCTTTAAGCTCTCAGGTTTTCAAATCTCATCCTGTGCAGTCTTTCCTTCTCATACCGTCCGGTAAGTCTTCCCCGACTGGGGATTTTGGGTGACTTTTCAGAACTGTACGCCTTTCCCTAAACATCACCAGTCCTTTTCCTTTGCCCCTCTTCCTTCCCCTTCAACTCTTCCACCAGACGAAGGAGCCACTGGCTCCGAAAGTTTGTAAAAGTTAAACCCTTTTGTGTGTGTGTGTGTGTGTGTGTGTGTGTGTGTGTGTGTGTGTGTTCCCCTTCCACTACTTAGTGAGTAGATTTTTTTATCTATCCATTTACATTATATCATTTGTGTGTGTGTGTGTGTGTGTGTGTGTGTGTGTGTTCCCCTTCCACTACTTAGTGAGTAGATTTTTTTATCTATCCATTTACATTATATCATCAATAATTGATGATTTTCGTTGTTATATCTACACAGTATGTATATTAAGGTCCCAGATATTACACCATGCAACCATTCACTCTGGTAGGTCCTCATTTTCAAGTAATCAATGGAAAAAAAAATTTCATAATGCCACATAATGCTCTACAGTTTTAAAAAAGAAATATTATATTATATGGTTGTGTAGCACAATAGTTATAGTAGAAGCCCTATATGCGTGAGGTTATGGATTTGAATCTTATGAAGTACAGCAGAACCCCCCCCCCCCCCAATCCGTCGCCTTCGGGACTGGGACCATGGTCGGACCGAAAAAAAGGTCGGATTATCCGAAAAATCTAATATTTATTGCAAAAAATATAAAAAGACATTTATTACAAAAAATTAAATGATTTAAGAACTAAAACACATCTGCAGTAATATAAAAAGATGTTTTTTACACAGTGTTAAACAATATATTAACTAAAAAATGTCTACACACACTATAATATGAATTGGTTTTAAAAGGAAAAACGACAAACAAATTACAGTACTGTACTGTACTTAATAATGTATAAACGATATATACTGTAAACTAAAAAATGTTTATTGCACTGTATATAAAAAAGAAATTTTTTACAAAGAAATAAACTACTATCTGTATAAACTAAGAAATGATTATACTGTATGCATTGTTTTTACAGTAAAAACGAAAACAAATTACTCGGAAAAAAAGTCAGTGATACATTTTTGTTTAGCAGATATTATTCTAGATTTAGTTGCAGTGTCCCTCCATTTTTTTATCCACAAAACGTCCATTGGAGTTGAAGTTGGATTCTGCTCGATGTATTGAAGGACGATGTCAAAAGCGTTTTTTGCATTGTTGTGTGAAATCCGGGTGGGGGGGTTCGTCTTCGCCGTCCGAGTCCTCATTCACAGTTTCCTGGCTAACAGCGGCAACAATCTGGTCGTCCTTGACCTCTTCAAAAGTGTCACAGTCCTTATCACATTCGTTGATCCACTCTTCAACTACATTGGCAGGGACGTTCGGCTCCAGAGTTTGTACATCTTTAACAATTTCCAGTGTGTCGTCGTTTCGCTCATCTTCAGTATGCTCATTTTCAGTCATAACTTGTGGCCAAAGCTTACATCACGATTTCCACAGTGTGTCAGGTTTCAGTTCATCCCATGCTGCAGCGATTGTGTAGATTGCATCTCTGATGTTCAGGGATTTCATTGCCTCAAATAAGTTATGACCTCCTTCAGATTTTTCCAAGATTGAGCTGATATACTTTCTGCGATATCGCCTTTTTAACCATTCGATAATGCCTTAATTCATTGGTTGGACGAGTGAGGTCACATTAGGAGGCAGAAAGAGAGCTTTTATGTCCCCTCAGGTGGATGTGATGGTGCGTTATCCAACAGCAGTAGAGCACGAACAGGCAGATTTTTTTTTGCTTCGAGTCTTTTTCGACCGATGGGACAAACTTGTCGAAAAACCAGGATTGAAAAGGTTGCAGTCCATCCGAGCAGATTTTTGATAGCGGTAATAAACCGGCAAGAAAGATAAGTTTATATTTTGAATGCCCTTGGCTTCTTAGATTTGCCAATGACGAGCAAGGGGAGCTTGTGGGTACCATCCGTGTCGCTACAAGGAATGACTGTTATTCTATCCTTTATAAGTTTTGTTCCTACCACGGCTTCATTTGAAGCTGCGAGCATTTTTGTTGGCAACATTTTAAAGTTCATCCCTGTCTCGTCGATGTTATACACTTGGCACGGTAACAGTTCATTTTCTTCTACAATTTCTTGCAACTTAACAGAAAACTCCTTAGCAGCTGCGGCATCGGGAGATTTCACTGGAAATAGAAACAAATCTGACACCATGACAAGTTTTCCAGCGATTAATCCAGCCATCACTGGCAGCAAACTTACTTTCAGCTTCCAGTTTTTTGTGCAAAACTATAGCTTTCTCTTTGGGAATTGGTCCGGATATTGGAGTTCCTTTCCTTCTTTCTTGACAAAACCACATCCACAATGCGTTATCAAGCAGTTCAAGTTTAGGCTTTTTTAATGTTTTGAAATTCTTCAGAGTGTTTTCACCGTCAATCGTAATTGTATAGGATTCAATGTCTCTCCGATTCTTCCTCCAATCCTTAACTGTCGTTAACACCTACATTCAGTTCCTTCTGCCAGTCTTTGTAGCACTGTTAATTTTTCATTTAGTGAAAGAGTTACATGTTTATGTTTGGATCCATACATGTTGAAAAACAGACAAGTGTACACACAATGAATCTACAGTAATAAGTACTGTAGAGAACACGGAATAAAGCAAAGAACAACATTTTTTAATTCCAACAAAGGATAAAACTGCACAATAACGTACAGTATAACAATATGCACAGCAATAGACTCCGCAACAATGGCCCGACAGGCGTCCAGTCAGTGATAAGTCGGCACAGGCTCGCGAGCCTGAGCATGGTCGGACTAACCGGAGTGACGGATCATCCGAGGTCGGATTAGAGGGGTTCTACTGTACTTTGAAATTTTTTCACCTTTAAATGTTTATCGAAATGCCTTTGATAATTATTTTCATTCAATTAATGGATTTGATTGTATTTTTTAAAATTTTTATTCCTTTCTTGCTTTATTTTCATCACCACAGTAACTTTTTCAATTTTGCTCATTTCTTCTTTCTCTCATTCTTTTTCCCAGTTCGAATCTTTGTGAACCTGAATTTAATTATATAATTATTTTTATGTATTTATCAAAATATTTAAACATCTAAAAATGCCAGCCTATTGATTAAAAGCAACAGACAAAATAATCTATTTATATATGCAATGGCATCAGAATGTAATTTTTGTTAAAAGAAGTACATCATCTTGGTCGGTATCATCGTATAAGCATTTAAATCATAAATTCTTATTGCACTAAGGACAAAATAACGCAGATGAAGATTTGAACGAAAGAAGGGATTACTCTATAAGAAAAATCAAATTCAAGCAAAATGAGGGATAGAAATAATGAATGCATTATCAAAAACTAAAATGTATTATGATGAAACAGAAGAAATGAAATTGATCTTACTGCATGTAAATAATTAAAATCACATGCACAAAGATTCCAAGTGGAAAAAGAATTATAGGAAGAAAAAAATGAGAACTGGAAAAGTTAGATCAGTGATCAATAAGACATGTAAAAGGCATGGAAATAAAAAAATACATTTAAACCTCTTAACTGAATAAAAATAATGATCAAAGTCGTTTTGATAATGATTTAAAAATAAAAAAATTCAAAGCAGCTAATGAGATTTGAACCCACAATCTCCTACCTATAAGGCTTGTACTACACTATACTTTGCAACCCATCTGTGTAACATCTCTCTTTTTAAAACTGTAGAGCCTCATGGGAATTTCCGATTTTTTTCATCAATTATTTGGAAATGAGAGATCACCAGGCTCAATGGCTGCAGAGTGCGATACCTACAATACCAAACAGATGGTTTCAAAATATCAATCCCAACACTGGGATCTCTGCTTGTCAGTATTGACTACCATAATAGAAAGAGAAATTTAATTGAAACAGTGGGAAGTTTTAATTACTGACGTGATGGATGGTACACGATTCTTGTAATAGTTTTGTTCAAACTTTGAAATAAATGCAACAGGCCACTGTTTTTTCTCTAACATCTCAAGTCTCACGCATTTTGAAGAAATGGACTAAAAAGAAATTTATGTAGGGAAGAGTACCCACAGTTGTGAGGGTCAAGAAGTAATGAGCATGTGGCGATGTTCATTAAGAACTTTGCACTGGAAGTCCAAAAAACCAAATACAAACAAGTGTGAAACTTCCTGGCAGATTAAAACTGTGTGCCCGACCGAGACTCGAACTCGGGACCTTTGCCTTTCGCGGGCAAGTGCTCTACCACTGAGCTACCGAAGCACGACTCACGCCCGGTACTCACAGCTTTACTTCTGCCAGTATCTCGTCTCCTACCTTCCAAACTTTACAGAAGCTCTCCTGCGAACCTGCAGAACTAGCACTCCTGAAAGAAAGGATATAGCGGAGACATGGCTTAGCCACAGCGCACACTCCGCTGCAGAGTGAAAATCTCATTCTGGAAACATCCCCCAGCTCAGTGGTAGAGCACTTGCCCGCGAAAGGCAAAGGTCCCGAGTTCGAGTCTCGGTCGGGCACACAGTTTTAATCTGCCAGGAAGTTTCATATCAGCGCACACTCCGCTGCAGAGTGAAAATCTCATTCTACAAACAAGTGTATTTTCAACATTATTACGAAAAATATAGATTGCTACTCAGTGTGTCATCTTAATAATGAGTAGCACTCTATCCTTTTCATAATACTGTTGATATTCCAGTGTGGATTTTCCCCCGTCTGAAGTACATTTTCAGTCCTTTGGAATAAAGCAACAGATGTAAACAAGAGTCAATAAGAGCTCTTTTGTGGCCATGTTAAGATCTTGCTTTTACACTAAATGTTTTGAAGAAGAAGGTGTGGTGAAAGGAGAAAGCTTTAATATGCAAATTTGAACAAAACATCGAATGAAATAGAGAATAACAGAAAGAGAATATTTTTTCCTTTAGAGTAACATAACGGAAATGCAGTGCACCGATAGAAGAAAGAAAACAGAGCGGGGAAGAAAAGAACAGATAAGACAGCACAACTTGTGAGGAAGTACATAAAAAAAGAAGTGCACCTATCTTCTCCTATTCGGTAACGAAACTTGGGCGTGCCGAGATTGCAACTTTACCTACAACTCCTATACGTCGTGTCAACTGCTACACATTTCGGTGGCTGCACTCGGGGGTCCTGCTGCCACGGGCTGTCATCACGGGCACCATCGTCGAGCAGTGCAGTCGCTACGACGACAACCGTAGGGACCTGTTCCAGAATTATCAACCGGTGGGTTCTATTTCATTTACAGGATTGGCAGTGTACCGGAACAAAGTAAATGTATGATCTGTGTACAGTAAGCACTGTATGACTGCAATTGAGAACTGACTGTACTCCCATGTGTAGTTTCAAAAATTTAGTGTTCTGTTAGATTAATTAATTTTACGAGACTACAAAGTTACCAAATATTGCTAATGGCAGTTGTTGACGAAGGCAAAGCAGGGAAGCTAATATTTCATGTGGTTGAGTGCCACCGAGGGCAATTTCATACATTTCAAAGTAGAATGGATCAATTTCAAACTTAAATCCTTTCAGATCCTCTGGCTACAATTGTGCACACTAACTTTTACTATGTTTTAGCTCCAATTGAAACCTGAGGTACACATCTGTGAATGTGCTGCAAACTGCTGGGCATCACTACGAAAATATTAAGCAAGTCAGTGTAGCAGTGCACAGCAGCTTGTGACCACCAGAATATATGGATTTGGTTGGTTTGCTATTTTGCACGGTAATTACTGAATGATTATTTTTCTATTTATTACAAAATAAAATATTTCATAATTAGTTATTTCAGTCCACAAAATGAAGCCGAGTGTACAGAGTACGTTTTAAAATTGGGTACATATTTTTGTGTAACTCTTGCATCTAAAATCATTTTAAAAAATCACCCAAGAGCATTGCCACACAAAGAAAAATTTTCCTTCCTCCAGAAAACATTCAGGTTCCAGAAGGGTTATGTAAATACTAGGTTTGAGAGTCTCGAGCCGTGCCTAGAAGACACTAAGACTCAGATGGAGGGTCAAGCTGTCTAAGAAGATATACAAGTAGACAATATTACTACAAATGGTAAAGTTTTGAAGTGTGATTGGAAACTATTGAAGATACAATTTTCAAAGAAGTGGAGCAAATTCACGATTTATGGCCGAAAACCGTTAAGACAAGTTGACTGTGATATATTTCAGTTGGCATAACAGCAAGACTGACAGTGAAGAAGTCACATAATGCGAAGTCCAGCATGGAATAATAACGATATGAATCACCGTATAGAGGAGGCATTGAGTCGCAGAAACACACAATTAAAAAGACTGCTGCTAAAATATTAAAGCTTTCAAAGTCCTCCCCCAAGTGAGAGAGTGTTTGTTTTCTATTGCAGAGGAAAGACTTTGTGTGAAAGTTTTAAAATTTTAGCAGTCTTTTTTCACTGTGCCTGTCTGTGACTCAACGTCTCCTCTATATGCTCTCCTTTACATATTGGTGAGAAGAACACGGTTAGACTAGGCAAGAGAGACCGTGATACGGATATAACTCAAGGATGACTCAATGAAGTTGAAAACTTTGATAAAAGAAAAACTGATGCTCATTTTATGGCATCTGAGTGTGTAGGACATTTAGTACAATCATTAATGAATCCAGAAGATAATAAAATTGGTAAGAACCTTACAGAGCATTTTATTCAGTTGTTGACTGGGAGTGATGCAATTGGCCTGGCAATAAAACTTAAATATAAGAAGGTGTAAGTCAAAAAATATATACTGGAACACAAAGAGAGTCTATGGGAGGAAATAAAGTTTGAGTAGGGAAAAGTGTAGTGCACGGATTCTCCACATTTAAGTCGAATGGAGGAACATCCCATAATTTTACTTAAACACTTTAAGGGAGCCTTTCCTGAATGATCTGTGGAGGATTCACTTTGTAAATAGTCATTTAGAGGGTGAAGCACTCCACTGGGGATGTTACATTGTGATGAATTTTGAACATAAACACCCACAGCCACTTGAAATGTAGGGTAAATAATCCTACGTTTCCAAAAAATTAATAAGAGTTGTTTTTTTTTAATTAACTGCCGACATAACCCATTTTAGTCAATATGGTGTTATTAAATCTTATTCTTGCAACAAAATCAATGGGAAGGATGAGACTGCTTCTTCATCAGCAGCTCTTCACATCTCAGCAAAACTTGGGAATTGTGACTCACATCTTTCTTCATATTCTTTTGTGATCTGTTTTTCCTGTTGATGTCTGCTAAATGTTGCAAAGCAATCAACTTCTGGAAAATACTTCAGAAAGTAATCTCCGAGTTCGGTTAAATGAGCCACAAACACAGACTTCCATCCTTCACTCAACCGAAAAACATGGTCTTATAAAACTGTGCAAAGAGCAGAGAGAAAGTAACCAGTATCTTTATCATCCAACTCTTCCTTTCATAATACTAGACTGCCATCTATAAGGTGCTATAGTATTGATAGTTACTTGTAGGTCCACCAGATACCACTAATACAGCACACATTGTTTGCTTACTCAGAAAACCAATAAACCAAACTATTATTTTTATAAAACCACCGTGGTGCCCCTATTGTACAGCCGTGACATCCCTGGCAGCCACCATGCACAGTTTGAAAACCCCTGATCTATAGTGAATTGGAGAGACAGTTTAAAATTAATTATTGGTCAGAAGGAGCTCAGTGTAAGCTAAGGTTGGAGCTGCATGTTTACACACCTTACCAGCCAGAGTGTGTAGGTTTCTGACAATTTTTAGTGTGGCATTTAATCAAATTAAAATATGGGGATGTGCCAATATGGGAATATGATTAGAGGAAGTGGGTACCAGTAGGCTATTTTTTAATATAAAGGAGAAGCTATTACAAGGAGAAAGCACTAAAGTGTCAGCAATATCAGATTATAACAAAAATGCAACAAAAGATGGAAAATGAGAATAAAAAGCAATTGCAGCCTCCCAAAGGATGTAACAGGGATAAGGAAATCAATGGAAATCCAACTAGCAGTGTGATACCAAATGAAAATAAAATACAGGTAACACAGAAAGGACATTTGGGAGAGTATTCACACTCGTGCCAAGATAGAAATTCAACTAATGCGAATCATAATCAGAATTCAAAGGTTTATCTTAAGAATAATGGTGACCGAATATAGTAACAGTAAATGTGAACATAACAAAGAACGAAAGATGATACAGTTAGTCAGATTCCAAGATGGGCAAAAGCTGAGAGATGAGCTATTGGATGAACCAAAGGGAGTGTGAGGAAGGGAGAGGATTACATACAACTGTTTAAACCAATCACTGCTGGACAAACAGGACAGAAAAGAATTAATATTGTACTCAAGTAGTGATATAGGTACTATTAATAACAATACTAGAGAAGGAAAGTTGCTACTCACCATATAGCGGAGATGCTGAGTCGCGATAGGCACAATAAAAAGATTCACACCAGTAAAGCTTTCGGCCATTAAGGCCTTTGTCAGCAGTAGACACACACACACACACACACACACACACACACACACACACCTACCTGCAGTCTCAGAGAGCTGAGACCACCTGTCGAGTATAAACACTGGGTGTGGGCCGAGTGTGCTGGCCGCCGCTGGGTGGTTGGATGGATGGAGGCTCTGTAATAATGTGCTTCCATAGGAGTAAAAAATAATAAGGGAGGATAATGGGAATAAGATGGATAGCAGCAGGAATGTACTGATGTGTGAGATAATGTAGTGAGCAGATCTCATATGCATTACCTGAATACAATTAATAACAGTGAATCCACATTATGAAGTACAACTTGGTAATTATTGGTATTTTAACAAAAGTATTCAATTTGGGCGCAACTGTGAATAAAGGATATGGACGAGGTTCCAGGATGGAGATTAACACGAAAACAATGTCCGCATAACACATATCGAGACATAATAAGCATTTCCTTTCCTACAACTGACTTCAGGTGCTCATTCCATTCACATAATTTCATAACACTATACCTTGTTTCGTAATCGACAAGATAGAGTCTAGCAACATACCATTAATGTTACATTCGAATATTAAAGCAATGTTTCTACACGCATACACATTAACTTACATTTACCCCACATCTAAAGCAGCACACCAAACAGAAATTCTGTGTGTTATGGTGTTAGGGACAGGTAAATAGCACAAATGTTAAAAGCCAACCAACCTACTGACCTCCAGCGGACACTCCAGCTGTGTGAGGTCGGCATCAGAGGAATACATGAGATCCGGCTCAACTGCACGCCTCTTCTGGATATGTTGCTGGTTCAGGTATCGAAACAGCTGGTTTAAGTAACTCACGCCCGTATTGTAAAATTCCCATGCCTGAAAGCAATTATTATTCACTTATCAGCCAACTCATATAAACTTAGCCACATTAGTATTTAATTTTTTTTATTTAAATTTGTTAGAAGAAGTCATTTTCCAGTGCAGCCTGTTCTTTTGTTTCAAAATAAACAATTTATTTCACTATTACCAATCGACAAGTTTGCCCCCTAGGGCGTTATCACGTTACATCACAACAAATATTGTTACACTCACTATGGACGTCACATCTGTGATAGTTGTGCCTGTGGATACTATTATTGTGCAGAAATATCATTAGGGATGCTATCACATGTTGCTCCTTTATTATTAACTAAAATCTATTTGTATTAACTAAAATCTACCACAAATAATCACTGTCATGTGTTCTATTGAAATGAACACTGATAGGTACAAAATTTCAATTCTGCACACAGTATTTTTAATAACAAAAAGCAAATGAAGTTTGCTTTGAAGTGCAAGATTTCAACATTCTGCCATCAAGCAGAACACGTATCTGACAAACTGACAGGGCGCAACCATATTTTTGTGGCAGTAAAAGGCTGTTCGTGTTGTTCTGGTAGTGGCTGCACTATGGCTAATTTACTTAATGTTTGAGCTAAGAAAGCTAGTGATGTTGGTAGTGGGAATCAGAAAATAAAAACAAATATTTATGAATGAAAAAAAAGCAAAACTGGAGAATTTAATTTTGAGCAAGAGTGGAATGGAACATATTTCCATCTCTAAAGGAATGATTCCCTCAAAGAAGCTCAGTGATATTGAACAACGATGTGTGTAAATAGCAAACTAAGACTTTGACAGTGGACACGACTGTACATGGCGAGACACAGACAGTATGAAGAAATTGAACATAATTTTCTCACACACTCTCTTCATACGTTGCAACTATTGCTATGATCGAAATCAGGGCACAAGTAGTTTCCTGACTGGCCAATGCACTGAACTTACAAATAAGAGAAGAGTAAAGAACACCCACACAGCCATCAAAATGAGGACTGAGATCTTTAAGGAATTTACTAACATAAATATAATGTTTCTAATAATAAATGTGTGAACAGGTAAGTAGAAAGAGTGTGTAAGGCTTATGTTACAGCTTCCATTTTACTGCTTTGTGTGTGTGTGTGTGTGCGCGCGCGCGCGAGAATGTCGACTGTGACATCATGATGTTTCAAAAGACATGTATGTTTTCAGATTTTTATTATTCATACTGTCTTTATTTCTTGTGTGTTCTTAATGCGGTAACACTGAAGAATGGCAGTTATAAGAATGAATTTTCAGTCCGTAAATCTTCATGTAATTTGACATTTGCGGTTTACGTGAGGGATTTCAAAGGAGACAATAAATGTTAAATAATTACACAAACAACTAGTGTAACCTCTAATTCAGCTCCAGGTAATTTGATGGTTTAGTTTTGCAACTGAGTGCCAGAAAGTAATTCTTAAAAACTTGTGTGTGCTAAAAACAGAAATTTAGTACACTTGCATTATTTTTTTAACCATCATTTTGATTTGCAGCTCCTTGTACTGGCCGTGTTTGCAGTTAAAATTGTTGGATGTGAGGTCCGCCAGTTAGGCAAAACACTGTTTTTCTCAGTACCCAAACATGTTTTGGCACCACTGTGCCATCATCAGTGGGTTTTCGTTTTTATTTATTCTTTACATTTGGTGCGCACGAATTTTCTGGATCACTTGTGTGTTAATTACTACAGGTAGCTTTTCATGTTTTCGTGTGGCAAGCACTTCCATTCTCCGCATCATGCTGAGGTGTTGTAATGCACACGTAACTGTAACAAGTATTTTCCACAAATAACTTAGTAAAACACTTCACTACACTGTGTTCTGGTGAAGCGAAAAGTGTTTTACTACGTTATTTGTGGAAAATACTTGTTACAGTTACGTGTGCATCACAACACCTCAGCAGGATGCGGAGAATGGAAGTGCTTGCCACACGAAAACGTGACAAGCTACCTGCAGTAATTAACACACAAGTGATAGAGAACATATTTGGTGAGCATATCGGAGTGAGTTTCACGCTTACGGACGACAATGTGAGCCACCATCGACACAATCTTGTGAATACTTTCCTAAAATGACATAGAATCAGTCAGATGGAATGGCCTCCATATTCTCTTAATCTCAACTGCATCGAGAATGCACGGGCCGTGCTAAAACGAGTAGTCGCAACCGTCCGTTCCTGCAAGAGACTGTACAGAGCACAAGAGAGGCCACTGTGGAGGAATGGGACGAGTCCCACAGGCTTATCTGGACAATTTGATAGAGAGAATGCCCAACTGCATTCAAAAGTGTCTTCAATTATGCAAGATGATGATGAAACTGTAGTGTTTGCGATGGAATCTTCTGTACAAAGAGCGACGTGCGAAGCATACGACCACCACCACCGTCATACCTTAGCAAAAGATCTTGCTGAAAACCCAAGGAAATTCTGGTTTTACGTAAAATCGGCAAGTGGGTCGAAGGCTTCCGTCCGGTCACTCACTGATCAGTCTGGCCTGGCAACGGAAGACAGCAAAACGAAAGCTGAAATTTTAAATTTAGCATTTGAGAAATCTTTCACGCAGGGGGATCGTACAAACATACTGCCGTTCGAGTCTCGTACAGTTTCCCGTATGGAGGACATAGTGATAGACATCCCTGGGGTTGTGAAACAGCTAAATGGGTTGAAAATAAATAAACTGCCAGGTCCTGATGGGATTCCAATTCGGTTTTACAGAGAGTACTCTACTGCATTGGCTCCTTACTTAGCTCGCATTTATCGCAAATCTCTTGCCCGACGTAAAGTCCTGAGCGACTGGAAAAAAGCGCAGGTGACACCTGTATATAAGAAGGGTAGAAGGACGGATCCTCAAAATTAGAGACCAATATCCTTAACATCGGTTTGTTGCAGGATTCTCAAACATATTCTCAGTTCGAATATAATGAATTTCCTTGAGACAGAGAAGTTGCTATCCATGATCAGCACGGCTTTAGAAAGCATCGCTCCTGCGAAACGCAACTCGCCCTTTTTTCACATGATATCTTGGGAACCATGGATGAAGGGTATCAGACGGATGCCATATTCCTTGACTTCCGGAAAGCGTTTGACGCGGTGCCCCACTGCAGACTCCTAACTAAGGTACGAGCATATGGGATTGGTTCCCAAATATGTGAGTGGCTCGAAGACTTCTTAAGTAATAGAACCCAGTACGTTGTCCGCGATGGTGAGTGTTCATCGGAGGTAAGGGTATCATATGGAGTGCCCGAGGGAAGTGTGGTAGATCCGCTATTGTTTTCTATCTACATAAATGATCTTTTTGATAGGGTGGATAGCAATGTGCGGCTGTTTGCTGATGATGCTGTGGTGCACGGGAAGGTGTCGTCGTCGAGTGACTGTAGGAGGATACACGATGACTTGTGACAGGATTTGTGATTGGTGTAAAGAATGGCAGCTAACTCTAAATATTGATAAATGTAAATTAATGCAGATGAATAGGAAAAAGAATCCCATAATGTTTGAATACTCCATTAGTAGCGTAGCGCTTGAGGCAGTCACGTCAATTAAATATTTGGGCGTAACAATGCAGAGCGATATGAAGTGGGACAAGCATGTAATGGCAGTTGTGGGGAAGGCGGATAGTCGTCTTCGGTTCATTGGTAGAATTTTGGGAAGATGTGGTTTATCTGTAAAGGAGACCACTTATGAAACACTAATACGACCTATTCTTGAGTACTGCTCGAGTGTTTGGGATCCCTATCAGGTTGGACTGAGGGAGGACATAGAAGCAATTCAGAGTCGGGCTGCTAGATTTGTTACTGGTAGGTTTGATCATCACGCGAGTGTTACGGAAATGCTTCAGGAACTCGATTGGGAGTCTCTAGAGGAAGGGAGGCGTTCTTTTTGTGAATCGCTACTGAGGAAATTTAGAGAACCAGCATTTGAGGATGACTGCAGTACAATTTTACTGCCGCCAACTTATATTTCGCGGAAAGACCACAAAGATAAGATAAGAGAGATTAGGGCTTGTACAGAGGCATGTAGGCAGTCATTTTTCCCTCATTCTGTTTGGGAGTGGAACAGGGAGAGAAGATGCTAGTTGTGGTACGAGGTACCCTCCGCCACGCACCGTATGGTGGATTGCGGAGTATGTATGTAGGTGTAGATGTAAAGTTTTTTGTGTCTATCCAGTACAAGCACATTTATTTTTGTTTTCTTATGACTGTACCTGACCGAACAAAAGCAATTTTGTTTCCTGTTATGTCCAGTACTGACAATGAACCAATAAGCAACATTTATTTTGAGCACTGTATTTTGCTCATAAAGCTAATGTATGTGGACATACTGTGCACAATTTCCATCACCAAAAACTAGTATCCTAGCCACAAATGAGATCACTGAACGGAATAAAAAATTGGATTGATAGTGAAGTATGTCATGCGTGCATTACTGGAAATAATCAATCAGGGCAGGGTTTGTTTCCAATCAGGAAATAGGGCCTAGGGTGGGCCAAAGTGTAAAATCTGACCTAGAAACAACACATTTTTGAAAGGAAATCAGTCTATTGCTTTAGAAAGCAAAACAGTGTAAATTATGAACTCACTTTTGTAGTGTATGCCTACGAAGATTCAACTTTCCTGAATGAAGCTGTTTTATGTTTGAAATACGCACCAATATATTGGCAATTAGCTACTTTCACCACTCTTTTACATTATCAAAGAGCATCAGACAGAAGTAAATTATTTACTTCCATTTGTCTGCATTTCATAATCCATACAACAGTTATGACTTCATGTATACAGACTGAAGCAGCGTGTGAAAATTTGTACCAATGCCAGGAATCAAACCACAGTCTTCTACTCACTAGGCAGATGCGCTAGCCACTATGCCACCTTGGGCACAGTGGTTCGCACAACTGCACGGATTACCCTGGTGTGCCTCCCTCCTTGATCCAAATTCTCACTGCTGCATCAGGCTACTTTCAATGCCGCCTTACACATGAACACAATTGCCGAGGCTCTCTATGTTATGGAATAGCACCTCAGCATTGTACGTACCATATTTTACAGACTATAAGATGTTACGGACTATATGAAGCATCTTAAATTATTTTTTAAAAAATAACATCTTTACAATTTTTATTATCAGACTGTAAAGACAGACTGTTTATAAAAGTGAACTGACCTTTAAAATCCCTGAAATCAGTCATCTGAACTTTCTTCTTCTTCTTCTTCTTCTTCTTCCACTTCATCATCATCGTTGTCCTCTTCATACATAATATAGGCCTCACTACCATTGAGAGTGTTGCTTATGCCGCACTTCTTGAAAGATTTAACAATAATGCAGCAACCAGTCGCAAAATCATGTTTTATTTATTCACTTTTGCAAATCGATTTCAACTGATTAACAGCCATCATCGATTACTACTCAGGGCACATACTGGTTGGAAGCACCGATGATGGCTGTTAATCAGTTGAAATCGATTCGCAAAAGTGAATAAATAAAACATGATTTTGCGACTGGTTGCTGCATATTTGGTAATTTTATGATTTACGGTTGCTGCAAGACTTGGGAACCACATTGAGGCCATCATTCATAATAATGTCTTCTCTCACTCTAGACCACAACTGTTTTACTCACTGGCACTCATTTTATTGTAGGTCGTTTTAATGCTCCTTTCAGCTTGAATTCATGTTGGTTTTCATCCATCATCCATTTGTTCCATTCCTCTATCAAATAACACTTCAAATGGTTTATTTATCTGGACATCAAAAGGTTGCAGTTGTGAAGCAAACTCTGTATCTTCCTGTCTCAATTTCTCTTCCACAGAATTTTTCAAATGACCACCGAACTGATCTAGCGCAAGAACAGAACTCTTCTTCAATGAAGCACCTTTCCTTCTTTCACACTTAATTTCATACCAGTCTCGTCCATCCAAACCTTGTCATGTACGCATGTAACAACACATGGCAGTACCTCAGATGGTTTTGGCATTGTTTTGCACTTGAAAATGATCATTGGATTAAGTTTAGTACAACATGAAGGGGCAACACTGAAGTGCATTTTTCATGTCCACTTGTTTTTATAGTTAAACTTTTAGCACCTATCATGGTAACAGTTTTGTTACTCGGCACATCAAATGTCAGAGAAGTTTCGTCCATATTCGCTACTTGGCTTAGTTCCACACTGGCCTTCTTTTGATGGTGAATAATAAAGTGATGGAAAGGTAATATTTTATCTCGTACTCTTGTGGCATTTTCAGAGATATTTTGGTTTTGGTTCACATACTAAGTCCGTGATGCTTCATAAACCTGTAGCACCAACCAGTTACACCCTTAAAGTACGTAATGTTTCACTGTAGCGCTTGCTTACGAGCATGCATTTGAATCATTTTTGCATTAATTCCAAAGACATTTTGACAGTGCCCTTTAATCCATTGCAATATGTCATCTAGTTTTGGCCATTTTGCATTCAGTCCTCTATTTGCACAGTCTTTTTCATTTTTTTTAAGTTCTTTACTAGTCTGTGAATCACGAATGGTTTTCTCTGCTGCTCTGTTTCCATGTTGTTCTGCCGTTACTTTCAACTTATAGCCTGCATCATATGAATACCAACTAGCCACTAATAAAACTATTGTACTGTTACCAATAACATATATCACTGTCAATGTACGTTCACTGGCACTGTGACTGCAATGACACATCACAAGCTACACGAAGTAACACATTTGTGATGGCAGGGTGGGAAGGAGACAGTGTTAGCAAGCCTGTGAATCCCTGCAACTCGTGTCTGTTGCATCGGTGCACCGTTGCTACCAGTTGAATCCAGTGTTGCCAGATACTGACAGGTTTCCAGTAGTTTCGAATATACGGCCATTTTTAAGACTGGCAGGTATTTTAAATCAAAAACTGGACATTTTTACATAAATTTCGAGTATAAGAAGAACCTGAATTTTTTAGGCAATTTTTCGAAGAAAAAAAGTGTCTCTTATAGACCGTAAAATGCCAAATGGGGATCCAGCCTGAAACCCAGGGGCAGATGCTTATACAAATGAAATGACACAATTTCAGAGACTCTACTTGTGTCATACAGACTGATTTTATATTCCACTTCAGTCTGTATACATAAAGCCATAGCTATACGTGTCATTTAATCCAAATTCTCACTGCCACTCCAGTCTACTTTAAATTCCCCCTTCTACACAGACAGACTTGCTGTGGGCAGTAAAGTCTCTGAAACTGTTGTCATTTCATTTGTGTAAGTTGTTGCAACTGGGTTTCAAGCTGGATTCCCCATTTACATTCGATGCTGAGGTGCTATTCCAGAACATGGAGAGCCCCAGCAATTCTGTACATGTGCAAGAGGAAATTTAAGGGGCACTGATGTGGCAGTGAGAATTTGGATTCAGGAGGGAGCTGAACCAGGATAATCTGTACAGTTGTGCGAACCACTGTGCCAACATGGTTTAGGAACTAGTGCACCTCCCTAATAAGCAGGAGACTGGGTTCCATTTCTGGTCTTTGTACAAATTTTCAAGCGCTGCTTCAGTCTGACCTGCCTACATTGTGAAGCGTTCTATGTGGGAATGACCAGCAACAAACTGTCCATTCGCATTAACGGACACAGGCAGACAGTGTTTGTTGGTAATGAGGATCACCCTGTGGCTAAACATGCCTTGGAGCACGGCCAGCACATCTCGGCACAGTGTTACACCGTCCGGGTTATCTGGATACTTCCCACTGACACCAACCTATCAGAACTCCGAAGATGGGAACTTGCCCTTCAATATATCCTCTCTTCCCATTACCCACCAGACCTCAACCTCTGCTAATTTCAAGTTGCTGCCGCTCATACCTCACCTGTCATTCAATAACATCTTTGCCTCTGTACTTCCGCCTTGACTGACATCTCTGCCCAAACTCTTTGCCTTTACATACGTCTGCTTGTGTCTGTGTATGTGCGGACGTGTGTGTGTGTGTGTGTGTGTGTGTGTGTGTGTGTGTGTGTGTGTGAGCGCGCGTGCGTGAGAGAGTGTATACCTGTCCCTTTTTCCCCTCAAGTAAGTCTTTCCACTCCCGGGATTGGAATGACTCCTTACCCTTTCCCTTAAAACCCACATCCTTCCGTCTTTCCCTCTCCTTCCTTTTTTCCTGATGAAGCAACCGTGGGTTGCGAAAGCTAGAAATGTGTGTGTGTGTGTGTGTGTGTGTGTGTGTGTGTGTTTTATTGTCTCTATCAACATACCAACCCTTCCGTTTGATAAGTTACAGAATCTTTGTTTTTAGATATATTTTTCCCATGTGGAATGTTTCCCTCTATTATATTCATATCATTAATTTGAACCCAACAATTACGTTTGTTATTGTCACTGTTGCATTTCGAAATCTTTTCTGTCATCTTACTTTCTCTTTTTGTTTGTGCAAGTAGTTTCACTTTGTATTCACCTTCTCCTTTTTACCGTAATCTACCATACAATTTTATCCTGCATATATATACTCAATAATACGTAGCTTACTTCCTAACCATAACAAAAAAAAAATTTTTTTTTCCACTTTCAACACTATCGCTGCTATAAAATCCACCGTTCCCAGTTCACAAACAGTTCCTTTCACCTATTAAACAACCATTTCAGGTAGTTCTAACAACTTTCGCTATACTTCCATTCCTGTTTTTCCCACATCTCTGATCATTTTTTAGCCGCTTCCCACTGGTTTTAACATCGTTATTTCTTTGTCACGCAATTGTTAGCCTCATTTTCATGATCTGTCACCACCAAACCACTCCTTAAAATACATTTACACGCAGTTTTTTCGAAATTTACCCGAATTTCTCCACCCTTTAACGTGTTTTGGAGGCAACACAACCACCTAACCTTTGTGCACATCATTGTTTACCAACCTAAGTTCACCACAGGATCAACATAGCTCAGCTTTAACCAACACTTTTTCGTCTTTTTTCACACCAGATCTCCAGTTGCTTTCGAGTTCACCTTTATCTCTACCCATATATATATACTTTTATTTTTATATCTAAAAACAAACATGATGTGACTTACCATACGAAAGCGCTGGCAGGTCGATACACACACAAACAAACACAAACATACACACAAAATTCAAGCTTTCGCAACCAACGGTTGCTTCATCAGGAAAGAGGGAAGGAGAGGGAAAGGTGTGTGTGTGTGTGTGTGTGTGTGTGTGTGCACGAGTGTATACCTGTCCCTTTTCCCCCTAAGGTAAGTCTTTCCGCTCCCGGGATTGGAATGACTCCTTACCCTCTTAAAACCCACATCCTTTCGTCTTTCCCTCTCCTTCCCTCTTTCCTTATGAAGCAACTGTTGGTTACGAAAGCTTGAATTTTGTGTGTATGGTAAGTCACATCATCTTTGTTTTTAGATATATTTTTCCCGCGTGGAATGTTTCCCTCTATTATATTCATACTTTTATTTTTATTTTCATTTGAGCCCCATGTTACGCTTTCCACATTCTAATACCATGTCACCCTCGCAACATCCCCACAACGACCCCATTAAGTTTTATTTACATTCCCTCCGCAAACATGCCTTCGCCCTAGCCAGATTACGCGCCTGTATTTTATTTACTCAGGCTTGTCTGACATTTGGCATTACCCCCAAAGGACTCACACTTAAAGTTCCCATCTCTGGCTGCAACCCTTCTTTCCATCAGTCCCTATACCAGTTCCAAACTGAACAATCCATTGCCCTCACCCACCTAATCCTTCACCTACACATCAACTCAGCCAATGAACACACCCGTCAACTCCTAACCTTAATAAAAGTCCTCAATCTTTCCTCTCCCACATCCACACCGGCTGTTCAGAGCATCCTCCTACAGGCCAACCGCAAATTAGAACAGCATGCCACCCTCCACCTCAGAAAACTATCCAATCTCCTGGTTTCCCACCTCCGGAAAGGCAACTCACTCACCCTCCACAACCTTTCCAGCAAACCTCAACCTCCTCTCATTGCACACAGACCCAGTCTCTCCCATCTACTCAATCTCCCACTTCCAGCTCCACTCCCCCCAAACCCTCAAAATTCCAATCAACAGTATCTGGAACCACAACACCCCAATTCAGTAGTTAACCTTTCCTCCAAACCTCTCTCCCAATCTGAAACCTCTGTCCTATCCAAAGACCTCACCTTCAGCCCCACTCCCAGATTCAACCAAACAGCCCCCGTCAAAGATTTACTGTCCTACACTCGTACTCTCTGCTGGAAATATCACTTTGCCACGAAGACAAATAATCCTGATCCTACTCCCCAAGACACTATCCAAATTGAACCCTGCCTGGAACAGTTCCGTCCTCCGTCACAGCGGGACCCACCTCCTCTTCCTCAAAATCGCCCTCTCCAAACTTTCCAGGAATTTCTCACTTCCAGCCTTGCCTCTCAATCCTCCTTGAAAAGCCTTAATCCTACTCCCAACATCACCACAGCTGAAGCCCAGGCTATCAATGATCTGAAGGCTGACCGGTCCATCCTCATTCTTCCGGCGGACAAGGGTTCCACGACCGTGGTACTTGATCGTCGGGAGTATGTGGCTGAGGGACTGCGTCAGCTTTCAGACAACACTACATACAAAGTTTGCCAAGGTAATCCCATTCATGATGTCCAGGCAGAGCTTCAAGGAATCCTCAGAACATTAGGTCCCCTACAAAACCTTTCACCTGACTCCATCAACCTCCTGACCCCACCGACACCCCGCACCCCTACCTTCTACCTACTTCCTAAAATTCACAAACCCAATCATCCCGGCCGCCCCATTGTAGCTGGTTACAAAGCCCCCACAGAACGTATCTCTGCCTACGTAGATCAACACCTTCAACCCATTACATGCAGTCTCCCATCCTTCATCAAAGACACCAACCACTTTCTCGAACGCTTGGAATCCTTACCCAATCTGTTATCCCCGGAAATCATCCTTGTAGTCATTGATGCCACTTCCTTATACACAAATATCCTGCACGTCCAGGGCCTCATTGCAATGGAGCACTTCCTTTCACGCGGATCACCTGCCACCCTACCTAAAGCCTCTTTCCTCATTACCTTAGCCAGCTTCATCCTAACTCACAACTTCTTCACTTTCGAAGGCCAGACATACCAACAATTAAAGGGAACAGCTGTGGGTACCAGGATGGCCCCCTCGTACACCAACCTATTTATGTGTTGCTTAGAGGAAGCCTTCTTGGTTACCCAGTCCTGCCAACCCAAAGTTTGGTACAGATTTATTGATGACATCTTCATGATCTGGACTCACAGTGAAGAAGAACTCCAGAATTTCCTCTCTAACCTCAACTCCTTTGTTTCCATCAGATTCACCTGGTCCTACTCCAAATCCCATGCCACTTTCCTTGACGTTGACCTCCATCTGTCCAATGGCCAGCTTCACACATCAGCCCACATCATACCCACCAACAAGCAACAGTACCTCCATTATGACAGCTGCCACCCATCCCATATCAAACGGTCCCTTCCCTACAGCCTGGGTCTTCGTGGCAAACGAATCTGCTCCAGTCCCGAATCCCTGAACCATGTATATAAAAAAAAATCATATCTGTACAAGATCAGTTAACCTCTGAAATTGTATCACTGCATTTCCATACAACAGGGTCAAAAAATTAACATGTAATTATGGTTGATGTTATTGTAGAATGGGGCACTATTTTATGATTTTCTGCGAATTAATATTTTTTCAATTCAGTGGTTACTGTAGCACATTTAGTACTTGCTTTCTTCATTTTCTTACAATCCATCATATTTGCCAGACTTCTCACCATATCCATATCTCTACTGCTTCTAATTTGTTCCTCTCCCATTTTCCACTAATTCATCTTTCATAACAATATAAACATTCTAAATAAATGACTCCACAAATTTCTTGTTTACTTCCATGTGATGACAGGAGTGCGCTAATATTCTAATTTATTTCAGAGAGATCTTGTGATCACAGTAAATCTGCCCCCCCCCCCCCCCCCCAACCCTTCGAGTCCACACACACACACACACACACACACACACACACACACACATCTTATGGTTGTTCAAGGCATTAGCCAAACCTCTTAACACAAATCATGTCCTTTCCTGAATCTGGGAAGATTAAAATGACATTTGCAGATAAAATTCAATGTATTATTTCCTTACGAATACATTTTCTCCCTATTGTGCTCTGTTTATACCACACTTACACTAGACAATTAAATACATGTGGCTGCACTCCTTCGTATTTTTAAATTATGAAACTGACTTTCTGGCCAGTACAACATATAAATAATGGAAACCATCCAATATTTTGACACTATTAGTTTATTCTTCATCGAAGGAATATACCCCATTTCATGCTTGAAGAAGGAACTAATAGTTCCGTAACTAAAACGGTTTCTTGTACTCTTATATGTCAATCAGTGCTAATAATATCGTCTCCACAAGCTAAGTACTGAATAGCAGTTATGTCTTTAAAGTTTTATTATTCAGTGTAAGCTCCCCCTTTCTGTTTCAGGCTTTGTCTTACAAATTCCTACACTCTAAAGGTATCATAATGTGGAACAACAAGCATGCAACAGGAAACACTCCAATTTCTACAGGAAAAATGAGACAAACCTGGTGGTACTGTTGCAACAGCTCTCTATCAGGAAGTTTCGCCAACTTACGCCTCAGTGCAGAGACATGTTTCTGCAACAGCTCCTTCAGTTCCCTATAGAGCCGATCGGCGAGTGGTTCGGGCTGAGCAACACACAGACTGTACACGTCAGAGAAGCGGCCGTTCCATTCTGCCCGGGCCACGGGCCGGAGCGTCAGCACAGCCTGCACCGTCTTCGAGAGGCCGGCCCACGTCTCATCGAAGTTAACTTGCGTCGGTCTGAGCGACATAACTACTGCTTACTGTGCACTTTCAATTCAATCCATGGCAATTGGCACTGAAAATAGAGCAATAATGTTAGCATGTTGGTAGAGAAATTTCAAACAGCACAACTGTCTATAGCATTCAAACCTAAGGATGGTTTGCAGCAGTATGCTATTCCTCTTCATTTCTTAATTCATTCACACATCATGTTCCATGAATCCCACCATGAAAGAAATGTGAATCAAGTGAAGGTGTAAACTGATAAGCCAAAACAATGAGACCATATCCCGGTGCAAGACTGAATGCTATCTTCTGGCACTGCGGGTACGTGAAGTGGTTAGAAAAGTAGGTGGTGTGATGAAAATATATGGAGAATAATTTTATTAGGAACATGGAATAAGCTTACATGTCACTTGATTTAACCTCCTTCAAAGTACTGTCCTTGGCGAACATGCACTTATCCTAAGGTTGAATCCATGATTGGAAGCATTTCTGGAAGGCATCTTTCGGAGGGGCATTCAGCTGTTCTGTCATGACCCTCTCAGTGTCAGGAATGGTGTCAAAACTTCTTCCTTTAATGTATGGTTATAATTTTTGGGAAGAGCCAGAAGTCGCATGGTGCTATATTTGGTGAGTTAGGGACACACAGGAATACTGTTTCTGGCAAAAAATTCACGAATCAAAAGCGAGTTGTGACAGGACTCATCATTATGATGAAGAAAGAAGCCATTGGCCCATTTTTCTGCTCTCTCTCTCTTTGTACATCATTTTGCAAATGTTGCATTACGCCCTTATAAATTTTGGCATTTACAGAACAAACGCTGATCACACTATGTCCTCAATACCGAGCGGAAATAATAATAATAATGATTGAGCACAACTTTTGACACTTGATTTTGATTGATGCACCTTTTTATGGTGGGAAGATTCACTGGTTTTCCATTGGGAACTTTGAATTTTGGTCTTGTGGTCACATCCATAGACCCTAGTTTAATCTTCAGTTACAATTCTGGACAGGAAGTCCAGATCTGAATGAAGACAATCCCTCAAGTCCCTGCAAACTGACACATGATCTTCCTTTCGTTCATCATTTAAAAGTCAGGGAACAAAATTTTGCACTCACTCAGCTCATTTGAAAATTATCATTTAAAATGCTGTGCACAGACCAATACGAAATGCGAAGTTCTTCGGTAAGCTCTTGAGTAGCTATTTCCCCTCCCCTTCCAGGGTAATGCATGTCCCGAACATTGCTCGTCTTCTATCAACTCGTTTCAGTTTTTTAATTGCTCATACCACTTGTAAGCAGTAAGCAGTCTTCAGAGTTACAAGATTATCACTATACACCAATTTCACCACATCATGAGTTTCTTTGGCACTTTTTTGCAACTTGAAACAGAACTTCATGTTTACGCATTATTGAAGGTCCACCACGGGCAGCAGACATGCTAAACACAACCTTACTCTAGCATCTCTGGATGCTGACTGATAAGTCAGAATAGATTCCAACCTGTCTCAACGGAACAGGCTATTGGACAAATCACATCAAATGGTTGTAGCATCAGCAGCTACCACTAAAAAAATTCATTCATTGTACGTTTTGATCACACCTCATAGAATATGGAAGTCAGAGGCTTGCCCAGTCTGTTGAGCATTATAGAAGATGTTCTGTGGCAGCCCCACAATAGAGCACAATGCTGGTGCAGGCAAATTTTTCGGAGCACATCATTCGAGGCATATTGTTGGACACGAGGATCCACAGCAGGTGACCACTACGTGTTCCCATGTCGATCCAACACAATCGCAAGTTACGATTACAATGACCACGGGATCATAGAGATTAGGCTGTGGATCAATGGAAATGCGTCACCCGGTGGGACGAATCTCGTTTCTTGTTACGCCAGATCACGGTCACGTCCAGATACGCTGTTCAGACTGCTGGGAAGGTGCACCGTGCCACAGATCAGGCCGATGGGGGCTGTATATTACCGTGAGGACAGTTCACCTGGGCTTCAGTGCGACCTGATAGTAATGAAAGTCATTGTGACAGTTGTGGCATCTATCAGGAAGATAACTGTCCATTTCATAACACCAGAATTGTGCTACAGTGATCTGTGAAGCAAGACAGTGAACCTGCACTGATGTCTCGGCAGCCAAACTTGAATGATCTGAACCACACGGAACATAACTTTGACACTATGTGGTGTCAGTTCCGTACCCAAAAACCAATGGCCCATAATTAACAGGAATTACATGACTTGTGCAAAGACACAGAGTTTCATGTACCTCTGAAAACATACTGAGGACTTATCGAGTCCATCATGTGCAGGTGGGGCGACATGCTATCGAGCAGGTGGTCACAATGTTTTGGTTGATCAGTGTATGCTAACAGGCCAAGGCAGTCACTGTAAGATACTTACACATAGTGTAGTAACAATAGTTTATGAATAGTGCTCATCTACTCAGACTTATTGACACAATATCATGAAAAGGATAGATTGCTACTCCACCATTTTGAGGAGATGTTCAGCTCCATGCCTATCTGCTAAACACGCAAGCTTACAGTCAATAAACCTCCTTCTAAAGTGACAACCAACACACACACACACACACACACACACACACACACACACAGGTGAGTAGCAATCTATCCTTTTCATAATATTTGTCATTATTCCATCCTGCATCTTCCACCCTTAGAGAGATCATTTCTAGTTAGGAGAAAAGCAGATACTTTGAAAAAATCCATTGTTCCTCTTCTTACACTTTCAGCTGCAGCTTTTATTTGTTACTACACACTAAGCATCTACATAAGTATAATTGCTATATACTTGGAAAATCAGTGCTGTTTAAAACTAGCACTAGAGTTAGCTAGATTTTACATATCAGAATCCCAGCTGTCTGATAAATAACAGCAGTCACTTAAACTTTTACTTCTACTACAGAATGCTCAAAAATATCTCCAGTAATCATTTTGACTCTGTTTTAACAATAAAAGAAAAAGATGCATTGCTACTCACCGTAAAGGTGACACATTGTGCTGCAGACAGGCACAATGAAAAGAAGCTTACATATTAGCGTTCGGCCAAAGCTTTCTTCAGAAAAAGAAAGACACACACACACACGACCACCATCTCCAGCAAATTGGATTCCAGCCCAAAGAAAGCTTTGGCCGGAAGATACTGTGTTAAGTATCTTCACGTTGTGCCTATCGGCAAGTCAATGTGTCATCCTTTCAGTGAGTAGCAATCTATCTTTTCATTACTCATTGATATTCCAACCTAGAGTTTCCATTATTTGACCATTTTAGCTAATGAAAGATTCATTAATTATCATCTTTCTTCCTTCAGCACTTGAACTTTGATGCCAATTTATTTATTATTTATTTATGAAGTTTTGAAATGGTCTCCTGTTCATGCCAGTTAATGTTTGGGTAATTACTGATCAAATACTGTACAGGACAACCATAAAAATGGCAGTTTTTTATTCGATATGACAAAGATTGAAATGAAATACATATCAGTTGGTTACAATATTGGTACTAGATAACACTTAAATATTTTGAAGTTTCAATACACGTCTCTAGCTTCATTATATTCAACCACAAGTCTCTAGTTTTCCTTTCCTCCACTTTTGTGTTAGCTGTTGTTTGCTACAGAGAATAGTGTACATTTTATGAAGAACTGTGAGAAAAAATAGTTTGATAAGTATCCAGACAGTTTTTATATTCACTTATTATGCTGTAACAGCATAAATAACAATAACTTTGTCTTTCCATACTTAACTATACAAATATTTGATTTTACAGATTATGGGAAACAGAGAAGACATTTCTCCGTGGAAACAAGGGATGATTTTGGAACTCAAAGTTGAAGGACTCTGGAAACAGGAAGTTGCTAGAAAATTACCAATTGATCACAAAACTGTGGAAGTCAAAGTTTGTAGTATAAATGTGGTCAGAAGAAAATCTGCAGTCCCACATTCGCCATGTCAAAGAAAATTACAACAGTGTAGGCTTGGCAGCCAGAGACTGTGGTCCTGTGTCTGTCAGTTGTGTTGGTGTTTGCATTTGTGCGAGTGTGTGTGCTTGATGCCTCTTCTGATGATGGCCTGTCTGACCAAAATCTTTGTTTGACAGTCTTTTTGTTGCGTCTATCTGTGACTCAGCATCTCTGCTAAATGGTGAGTAGCAAACTATCCTTTACATAATATTGTCATTACTCCATCCTGTAGCTTCCAATGTTCGAAAGTGGCAGCAAAGCATGATAGAACACCGAGTTCAACGCACACTGCTTTTCAGATTGTGCAGAAATTTGGGATCCCAACTACTCATCAAACAGTTTTAAAACGCCTTTTTGATCTCAACCTTATGAATAAAAAACCTGCAGAGAAATTCCACCTAAAAAAAAATTTAAAAAAAAACTTGCTGAAGAAAGAAAAAGGTTTTCCAGCCGGCTTCAACACTGGACATCCAAGGATTAGAACAGGGTGATTTTTTTGGATGAGAAGAGATTTCATATGGATGGCAATGACAGCAGTTTGAAACTGTGGATGGAGCCAGGAGAGGAATTGAAGAAAGATTCTTTTGTCGAAACGAATAAGTTTCGTGAAAGTGTAATGCGGTGTGGAGCAATGTGTTCTAAAGGAGTGAAAAGTATTAATGTTTTTGCAGATTAAAATACTGTAGTATCTTTCAAAATAAGTTATTAAATACTGCAAGGGATCATTTCAGTGGCTAAAATCTTCAGCCATTCATTTTCCAAGATGACATTGCTAGCAGTCACTGCGCTAGTGTTGTCCAGGAGTATTGTGCAGGTCTGGGTACCGATCAGTGGCTTCCAAATTTTCCACACATGAATCCTATTGAGAATTTACGGGTAATTATGACTAAAAAATTATGTAAATATTGTTGTACCAGTAGAACAGAGGTAACTGAGAAAACTGTTCAGGTCTGGTACCATGAAACTGAACACTGTACATATAAAAAACTTGAAGAGTCAGTGACAGATCAAGTTCAAAGTCCTTAAAAAGGCACACAATAAATTGATTTTTATGCATCATGTTCTGTACAACTTAATTTCATTTCACACAAAAACAAAAATTCAGCAAAGAAATGAAAAACATATTCTTTGTTGTTGTTGTTTTGACATACATTAAGTAAAATGTGTAAATGGCTATTTTATTTTGGGCAGTACGGTGCTCTCGTTTGAATTGCACATTTCACATTAAATTAAATCATCTTATTAATTGCCACCAGGCAGTATACAGGCTAGCATATAAGTATATGAATGTCTTGCTCCCTGATGAGGCTTCTGCATGATATTTGCTTCAGCCTATCAAATTTAGACAGTATTCTTATCGTAGACTTCTGTAAAATAAACAATTTTCTTCCAGTTTAGCTACAATGCCCCAGAATGTTATGCCTAAGGACAGTATTGGGTGAAAGCAAGCAATGTATGCTAGCAGTACTGTCAACAAATCAACACATTGGGGGGGGGGGGGGGGGGACAACTGAACTTTACAGATAACTTATCCTCATGTTGGCGCCACCTCTGTTTTTTATCCATCTCATATCCACGAACAATCTAAGGAAAAGATAGACTGCTACTTACCATAAAGATAACATGTTA
Source organism: Schistocerca nitens (assembly GCF_023898315.1). NCBI lineage: Eukaryota > Metazoa > Arthropoda > Insecta > Orthoptera > Acrididae > Schistocerca > Schistocerca nitens. The sequence continues at coordinate 153,117,681 of NC_064625.1, read as the reverse complement.
ATTTGCAGACAGAAAGACATTTACACATTAGCTTTCGACCACAGCCTTCACCAGAGAAAAAGAAACACACACATTCATTCACACAAGCAAGCACACACAACCGGTCAAGTGTGCTTCCTTGTGTGAATGAGTGTAGCTGCATTTTTTTTAAATTTTTTGGTAAATCTTTGAAGAGATGGTAGTATAGATGAATTGCAATAAAAATGCCATACGACACCTGGCTAACTTTTATTGGGTACAGAGATATAGTTAAGTTCAATGCATTTTTTCTTTTTCTGTTGGTACACCAATTGCTAAGGGTTGCTATGGGTGCGTTTATCAAATTTCAGCAGTAGAGTGTTCATGTTCACATTATGTGTGCTCTAGTTTACACTGAAGTTTTCATTGTGACTTGTTGGTTCAAAATGGCTCTGAGCACTATGGGACTTAACATCTGAGGTCATCAGTCCCCTAGAATTTAGAACTACTTAAACCTAACTAACCTAAGGACATCACACACATCCATGCCCGAGGCAGGATTTGAACCTGCGACCGTTGCGGTCGCGCGGTTCCAGACTGTAGGGGCTAGAACCGCTCGGCCACACCAGCCGGCTGTGATTTGTTGGCCAAGTCTAATGTACTGTAGTGTGTAAATATGCCGCACATATTTACACATGCAGAGTATGTCGATATGGTATTTGTGTAAGGGTTTAGTAATGGGTACATGTTCAATAAACTGTGTGACACTGGTACAGCGCCCATCAGTCATATTGCATCTGAACATGGAAATGAACAAACTGTGGATGAAGCAGAACACATTATTCAGTCAGTAGACTGTATTACTTCAACAAGCACATGTAGAATTTCTGCACATATCTGTGTTCCACATACAAGAGTATGGCAGACAATTGGTATGCACTGGTTCCATCCATATCATTTACAGCTCATTTAGCACCTTCGAGCAGGAGATGAAAATGCATGACTGGAACTTTGTCATTGGATACTTGAAAACTTCCAGGTAATTCCACTTTTATTCTTCACTGATAAAGGCACTTTCACTCGTCACAGTATCAATAACACTTGCAATTAACATCAGTGGTCTGAAGAAAACCTATATGCCATTGTGGAGACACATTTTCAAGAACACTTCTCTGTAAATGTGTGATGCGGTTTGATACACAATCAGTTGATTGGGCCTGTTGTGTTACTGCATCATCTTACAGAACGCTATTATCTACACTTTCTTGAAAATGAGCTTCTAGCATTAGTGAAAGAGAGTCCTTTGGCTACAAAAATGTGTATGTTCATCCAACTTGGAGGGGTTCCTGCACATTTTAGTCATTACGTGACATCATCTAAACCTAACGTTCCCCAGAAGATGGATCGATAGATATGGGCATGATTGTTGCCCACTGAGGTCCCCAAACATTACCCCTTTCAATTTTTGCCTGTGGGGACGGTTGAGAGATGAAGTCTACAAATAAAAAGTAACCACAAGAGCCAATTTCATCATTCAGATTACAAGTAGTGCAGACCTCAAAAGAGCTACATACACTCCTGGAAATTGAAATAAGAACACCGTGAATTCATTGTCCCAGGAAGGGGAAACTTTATTGACACATTCCTGGGGTCAGATACATCACATGATCACACTGACAGAACCACAGGCACATACACACAGGCAACAGAGCATGCACAATGTCGGCACTAGTACAGTGTATATCCACCTTTCGCAGCAATGCAGGCTGCTATTCTCCCATGGAGACAATCGTAGAGATGCTGGATGTAGTCCTGTGGAACGGCTTGCCATGCCATTTCCACCTGGCGCCTCAGTTGGACCAGCGTTCGTGCTGGACGTGCAGACCGCGTGAGACGACGCTTCATCCAGTCCCAAACATGCTCAATGGGGGACAGATCCGGAGATCTTGCTGGCCAGGGTAGTTGACTTACACCTTCTAGAGCACGTTGGGTGGCACAGAATACATGCGGACGTGCATTGTCCTGTTGGAACAGCAAGTTCCCTTGCCGGTCTAGGAATGGTAGAACGATGGGTTCGATGACGGTTTGGATGTACCGTGCATTATTCAGTGTCCCCTCGACGATCACCAGTGGTGTACGGCCAGTGTAGGAGATCGCTCCCCACACCATGATGCCGGGTGTTGGCCCTGTGTGCCTCGGTCGTATGCAGTCCTGATTGTGGCGCTCACCTGCACGGCGCCAAACACGCATACGACCATCATTGGCACCAAGGCAGAAGCGACTCTCATCGCTGAAGACGACACGTCTCCATTCGTCCCTCCATTCATGCCTGTCGCGACACCACTGGAGGCGGGCTGCACGATGTTGGGGCGTGAGCGGAAGACGGCCTAACGGTGTGCGGGACCGTAGCCCAGCTTCATGGAGACGGTTGCGAATGGTCCTCGCCGATACCCCAGGAGCAACAGTGTCCCTAATTTGCTGGGAAGTGGCGGTGCGGTCCCCTACGGCACTGCGTAGGATCCTACGGTCTTGGCGTGCATCCGTGCGTCGCTGCGGTCTGGTCCCAGGTCGACGGGCACGTGCACCTTCCGCCGACCACTGGCGACATCATCGATGTACTGTGGAGACCTCACGCCCCACGTGTTGAGCAATTCGGCGGTACGTCCACCCGGCCTCCCGCATGCCCACTATACGCCCTCGCTCAAAGTCCGTCAACTGCACATACGGTTCACGTCCACGCTGTCGCGGCATGCTACCAGTGTTAAAGACTGCGATGGAGCTCCGTATGCCACGGCAAACTGGCTGACACTGACGGCGGCGGTGCACAAATGCTGCGCAGCTAGCGCCATTCGACGGCCAACACCGCGGTTCCTGGTGTGTCCGCTGTGCCGTGCGTGTGATCATTGCTTGTACAGCCCTCTCGCAGTGTCCGGAGCAAGTATGGTGGGTCTGACACACCGGTGTCAATGCGTTCTTTTTTCCATTTCCAGGAGTGTATGATGTTATCAAGAGAAGTCAAAATTGCACTGAAGTTGGTGGGGGAATTTTTGAAAATCAACTGTGAAGTCCTCGTTTGCCTTTGCTTTGTTTGTTAGAGTTACATACTAACATCTGTACCTCTGTACTCAATAAAAATTGGACACATGTTAATTGGCATTTGTTACTGCAATTTGCCTATACTACTACCTCCGCAAAACATTTAACATTCCTACTAAAACACCCTGTATAGGTCAAACAACACACAAAAATGTACAGGGGAGGGGAGAGAGCACTACATACCTGCATCTACACCGATACTCTGCAATCCACTGTGAATTGTATGGCAGAGTGTACATGTCACTCTTCCTGTTCCCCATTCCATTCACATACGGAGCACAGGATGAATGATTGTTTAAATGTCTCTGTGTGTGCTGTAAATAACCTAATATTGTCCTCACGACCCCAATGGGAGCGAATTATAGAGACTTGTAGTTATCACCCGAGTCATCATTTAAAGCTGGTTCTTGAAATTTTGTAAGTAGGCTTACTCGTGATACTTTACATCTATCTTAAAGTGTCTGCCAGTTCGGTTTCTTCAGCTTATCTGTGACACTCTCCCATGTAGCAAACAAATTTGTGACCGTTCAGGCTGCTCTTCTCTGTATTCATTCATCATTCCCTGTTAGTCCTATCTGATATTGGTCCCACACTCTCAGGTAATATTCCAGGAAGGGTCACACAAGTTATTTGTAAGCAATCTATTATGTAGACTACTTGCATTTCCCCAGTATTCTAACAACAAACAAAAGTCTACAGCCAACTTAATCCATGACAGCTTATGTTATAATTCCACTTCATATCCCTACAAAGTGTCACACTCAGGTATTTGCACGAGTTGACCAATTCCAACTGTGACTCATTCGATTACAGTCTTAGGTGATAATACATATTTTTCATTTTGCAAAGTGCAAAATTTTACTTTTCTGAACATTTAAGGCAAATTGCCAATCTTTACTTATACTTCTGTAAACAACTTATATCCAACATCCTCTCTGCAAAAAAACTCAATCCAGTCTCCAATTTTTGCTTTATATCCCATATGATCATTCTTTGACACTGAGTCAAACACTTTTCAAAAATCACGAAATACTGCATCTACCTGACTGCCTTGATCCAAAGCTTTCAGCATGTCATGTGAGAAAAGTGAGATTTGGGTTTCACACAATTGACATTTTCGGAATCCATGCTGGTTGGCACTGAGGGGGTCATACTGTTCAAGAGACCTCATTATGTTTGTGCTCAGAATATGTTCTAAGACTGAACAACAAATAGATGTCAAAGATATTAGATGGTAGTTTTGTGGGTCACTTCCACTACACTTCTTGTAGATGGGTGGGAACTGCTTTTTCCAAGAACTGAGCATGGTTTTTTGTTTGAGGGATCTATTATAGATTACAGTCAGGAGAGGGGCTAACTCAGCTGCAAATTCAGTATAGAATTTGACAAGAATTCCATCAGGCCCTGGAGCTTTGTTCATTTTTAATGATTTTAGCTGTTTCTCAACACCACTGACACTAATACTTATTTCATTCATCTTTTCAGTAGTACAAGGATTGAATTGGGGCAATTCTCCTGGGTTTTCCTTTGTGAAGGAACATTTGATAATGGAGTTAAGCATTTCAGCTTTTGCTTTGCTACCCTGTCTCATTCGCTACGGACTAGACACTAAATTTGCTGCCGCTAACAGCGTTTAGATTTGAACAGAATTTCTTTGGGTTTTATGAAATATTGTTTGACAATATCCTGCTACGGTTGTCACTGACAGCATCATGCAGTGCTCTCTTGATAGCCAAACATGCTTAATTCAGTATCTCTCTATCTATAACCGTATACTTTGTTTTAGACCTATTACGCTGCAGTCTATTTCTTTACAGTGACTGTAGACCATGGCCCCTACCTTTATGAATTATTCTACTTGGTTCAAATCTATCCAGTGCTTGTAATTATTCTTTTAAACTTGAGCCATAGCACCTCAACATGCTCCTGTCCTGTATTAAAATTTCTAATTCTTCACAGAGTGAGACAAAACACTACTACTCTTTTTTATCTATGTTACTGAACATACGTATCCTTCAGCTGGTTTTAGTTGCCTTTTGTGGTTTGGTAATCACTGCTGCCACAACCGCATCACGAGCACTTATACCAGTTTCTATGTGGACACACTCAAAGAGATCAGGTCTAACACATTTAGCATTTGTTGACAGTTATCAGCATGGAAAATTTCAATAAAGTAGATTGTGTCTACTGTAGATAATGACACATACTTTTAGTACACTGAGCGAAGTGGGGTAGTGGTAAAAGACTCTACTTATATTCAAGATGTTAGTTCAAATCCTTGTCTGTCCATCTGGATTTGGTTTTTCTGTGATTTTCATCAATTGTATAAGCAAAATTCCAAGATGGTTCTTTCTCCAATCTGAGTTAGTGCTCCATTTCTAATGACCTTGTCACTGATGGGGCTTTAAACCCTAATGTTTTGTTTCACTTGCTACATAACAGTACAGCAGATAACATTCATTACCTCAGCTCAACACATCAGCTGAGTGACATATACATGCTCCAGGATTTAAAACTAATGGGATGGAGGTCAAAACATGAATGACTGCAGACACTGTCAAGCTCTACTGGTAACACACATTATGTTACAAAACTTTTTCATGAGCTTTGCAAGTAGGCCTGTAATTAAAACACAAATTTTTTCCTTAAAAAAAAAATAAATCTAGTTACTACTTTCCTTCACTGGTTGTATTAAAGGCAGGCCATAACAGAACAAAAAAGATGATGTGACGAATGTCAGACAATTACACAAAAATAAAATAATGCCTAGTTATTAAAGATCTCTTTTTTTGAAAGAGAATGGACAATACACACGCACACGCACGCGCGCACACACACGCACGCGCACACACACACACGCGCACACACACACATGCGCACACACACACACACACACACACACACACACACACACACACACACACACACACACACACACACCTATTTATTGCCACTGGGCCTCAGCCCAACCTCTTTAATCTGTCACTTCTATACTGCCAGAATATGCTATGAAAATATTCTCTACATATGTAGCAGACTGATCACAGTTCTTAACTCAATACTGCCTCTCACAAACAAGATAGCAACTGAACAGATCTAAGATTATGACTGGTTCACTGCTTTAGGGAACCACTTAATTCCACCCATTTGCTTTAACCCGTGATGTCATCAACATGATGGAAACGCCTACTTGCAACATATACAAAACAATGATGATATTGTCACTACATGCAAATGCCAACAAACGGAAACAAAAATAAAAACACAAGAATGCTTCACTCCAACCATAAAATGAAACTAACAGGACAACCATGGGAAATATGGGGTTTATATTAGGGACAAGCTAAATACATAATGATACAAAACACACCAGCCAAATAATAATAATAAGCAGAAATTACAAGCATTGGCCAAACGACTTAGAAGACATGGAACACTTCTGGACCAACATATGGTCAAACCCGGTACAACATAACAGGCATGCACGGTGGATACAAGCAGAAACAGACACATACAAGATGATACTACAAATGCCTGGAGTGATAATTTTGCAACATGAAGTCACCCAAGCAATTAATTCTACTCACAATTGGAAAGCCCCTGGAAAAGATAAAATAGCAAATTTCTGGCTAAAGAAGTTCACCTCAACACATTCACATCTAACTAAATTATTTAACATTCCACATTGGAAAAATATATTAAAAACAGAGATTCCATGACTTACCAAACGGTAAAGCGCTGGTAGATAGGCACAATAAAAAACACACAAAAACACACAGACAAAATTTCGAGCTTTCGCAACCCCCGGTTGCTTCGTCAGGAAAGAGGGAAGGAGAGGGAAAGATGAAAGGATGTGGGTTTTAAGGGAGAGGGTAAGGAGTCATTACTTTAGGGGGAAAAAAGGACAGGTATACACTCGCGCACACACACACACACACACACACACACACACACACACACACACACACACACCTATCCATCCACACACATACAGACACAAGCAGACATATTTAAAGACAAAGAGTTTGGGCAGAGATGTCAGTCGAGGTGGAAGTGCAGATGCAAAGATGTTGTTGAATGGCAGGTGAGGTATGAGTGGCGGCAACTTGAAATTAGCGGAGATTGAGGCCTGGTGGATAACGGGAAGAGAGGATATATTGAATGGCAAGTTCCCATCTCCGGAGTTCGTATAGGTTGGTGTTAGTGGGAAGTATCCAGATAACCCGGACGGTGTAACACTGTGCCAAGATGTGCTGGCCGTGCACCGAGGCATGTTTAGCCACAGGGTGATCCTCATTACCAACAAACACTGTCTGCCTGTGTCCATTCATGCGAATGGACAGTTTGTTGCTGGTCATTCCCACACAGAAAGCGTCACAGTGTAGGCAGGTCAGTTGATAAATCACATGGGTGCTTTCACACGTGGCTCTGCCTTTGATCGTGTACAACTTCCGGGTTACAGGACTGGAGTAGGTGGTGGTAGGAGGATGCATGGGACAGGTTTTACACTGGGGGCGGTTACAAGGGTAGGAGCCAGAGGGTAGGGAAGGTGGTTTGGGGATTTCGTAGGGATGAACCAAGAGGTTACGAAGGTTAGGTGGACGGCGGAAAGACACTCTTGGTGGAGTGGGGAGGATTTCATGAAGGATGGATCTCATTTCAGGGCAGGATTTGAGGAAGTCGTATCCCTGCTGGAGAGCCACATTCAGAGTCTGGTCCAGTCCCGGAAAGTATCCTGTCACAAGTGGGGCACTTTTGTGGTTCTTCTGTGGGGGTTTCTGGGTTCGAGGGGATGAGGAAGTGGCTCTCGTTATTTCCTTCTGTACCAGGTCGGGAGGGTAGTTGCGGGATGCGAAAGCTGTTTTCAGGTTGTTGGTGTAATGCTTCAGGGATTCAGGACTGGAGCAGATTGCCACCCATTCCATATCAAACGGTCCCTTCCCTACAGCCTAGGCCTTCGTGGCAAACGAATCTGCTCCAGTCCTGAATCCCTGAACCATTACACCAACAACCTGAAAACAGCTTTCGCATCCTGCAACTACCCTCCCGACCTGGTACAGAAGCAAAGAACGAGAGCCACTTCCTCATCCCCTCAAATCCAGAACCTCTCACAGAAGAACCCCAAAAGTGCCCCACTTGTGACAGGATACTTCCCGGGACTGGATCAGACTCTGAATGTGGCTCTCCGGCAGGGATACGACTTCCTCAAATCCTGCCCTGAAATGAGATCCATCCTTCATGAAATCCTCCCCACTCCACCAAGAGTGTCTTAACGCCGTCCACCTAACCTGCGTAACCTCTTAGTTCATCCCTATGAAATCCCCAAACCACCTTCCCTACCCTCTGGCTCCTACCCTTGTAACTGCCCCCGATGTAAAACCTGTCCCGTGCACCCTCCCACCACCACCTACTCCAGTCCTGTAACCCGGAAGGTGTACACGATCAAAGGCAGAGCCACGTGTGAGAGCACCCACGTGATTTACCAACTGACCTGCCTACACTGTGAAGCTTTCTATGTGGGAATGACCAGCAACAAACTGTCCATTTGCATGAATGGACACAGGCAGACAGTGTTTGTTGGTAATGAGGATCACCCTGTGGCTAAACATGCCTTGGTGCACGGCCAGCACATCTTGGCACAGTGTTACACCGTCCGGGTTATCTGGATACTTCCCACTAACACCAACCTATCCGAACTCCGGAGATGGGAACTTGCCCTTCAATATATCCTCTCTTCCCGTTATCCACCAGGCCTCAATCTCCGCTAATTTCAAGTTGCCGCCACTCATACCTCACCTGCCATTCAACATCTTTGCCTCTGCACTTCCACCTCGACTGACATCTCTGCCCAAACTCTTTGTCTTTAAAGATGTCTGCTTGTGTCTGTATGTGTGTGGATGGATAGGTGTGTGTGTGTGTGTGTGTGTGTGTGTGTGTGTGTGTGTGTGTGTGTGTGCGCGCGCGAGTGTATACCTGTCCTTTTTTCCCCCTAAGGTAAGTCTTTCCACTCCCGGGATTGGAATGACTCCTTACCCCCTCCCTTAAAACCCACATCCTTTCATCTTTCCCTCTCCTTCCCTCTTTCCTGACGAAGCAACCGGGGGTTGCGAAAGCTCGAAATTTCGTGTGTGTGTTTTTGTGTGTTTTTTATTGTGCCTATCTACCAGCGCTTTCCCGTTGGGTAAGTCATGGAATCTCTGTTTTTAATATAAATTATTTAACAGTTACATTGCAGACCCATACACATTCCCTGATACACTTACACATGGAATAACTTATCTGAAACCTAAAGATCAAGCAGACACAGCAAACCCAGCAAAATATTGCCCTATAACATGCCTACCAACAATATACAAAATATTAACTTCAGTCATTATACAGAAATTAATGACACATACAACACAGAACAAAATTATAAATGAAGAACAAAAAGGTTGTTGCAAAGGAGCATGAGAATGTAAAGAGCAACTGATAATAGATGCAGAGGTGACATATCAAGCTAAAACTAAACAAAGGTCGCTACACTACGCTTACATTGATTACCAAAAAGCTTTTGATAGTGTACCCCACTCATGGTTACTAAAAATATTGGAAATATACAAAGTAGATCCTAAATTGATACAGTTCCTAAACATAGTAATGAAAAATTGGAAAACCACACTTAATATCCAAACAAATTCAAATAATATCACATCACAGCCAATACAGATTAAGCGTGGAATATACCAAGGAGACTCATTAAGTCCTTTCTGGTTCTGCCTTGCTCTGAATCCACTATCCAACATGCTAAATAATACAAATTATGGATACAATATTACTGGAACACACCCACACAAAATCACACATTTGCTATACATGGATGATCTAAAACTACTGGCAGCAACAAATCAACAACTCAACCAATCACTAAAGATAACAGAAGTATTCAGCAATGATATAAATATGGCTTTTGGAACAGACAAATGTAAGAAAAATAGCATAGTCAAGGGAAAACACACTAAACAAGAAGATTACATATTGGATAACCACAGCAACTGCATAGAAGCGATGGAGAAAACAGATGCCTATAAATATCTAGGATACAGACAAAAAATAGGAATAGATAATACAAATATTAAAGAAGAACTAAAAGAAAAATATAGACAAAGACTAACAAAAATACTGAAAACAGAATTGACAGCAAGAAACAAGACAAAAGCTATAAATACTTATGCTATACCAACATTGACCTACTCATTTGGAGTAGTGAAATGGAGTAACACAGACCTAGAAGCACTCAATACACTTACACGATCACAATGCCACAAATATAGAATACATCACATACATTCAGCAACAGAAAGATTCACATTAAGCAGAAAGGAAGGAGGAAGGGGATTTATCGACATAAAAAACCTACATTATGGACAGGTAGACAATTTAAGAAAATTCTTTATAGAACGAGCAGAAACTAGCAAAATACACAAAGCAATCACTCATATAAATACATCGGCTACACCACTGCAATTTCATAACCACTTCTACAACCCTTTAGATCACGTAACATCAACAGAAACGAAGAAAGTAAATTGGAAAAAGAAAACACTACATGGCAAGCACCCGTATCATCTAACACAGCCACACATCGATCAAGAAGCATCCAACACATGGCTAAGAAAAGGCAATATATACAGTGAGACGGAAGGATTCACGATTGCAATACAGGATCAAACAATAAACACCAGATATTACAGCAAGCATATTATTAAAGATCCCAATACCACAACAGATAAATGCAGACTTTGCAAACAACAAATAGAAACAGTAGATCACATCACAAGCGGACATACAATACTAGCAAATACAGAGTACCCCGGAAGACATGACAATGTAGCAAAAATAATACATCAACAGCTTGCCTTACAACATAAACTTATAAAACAACATGTTCCCACATACAAGTATGCACCACAAAATGTACTGGAGAATGATGAATACAAATTATACTGGAACAGAACCATTATAACAGATAAAACAACACCACATAACAAACCTGACATCATACTCACCAATGAAAAGAAGAAATTAACACAACTAATCGAAATATCCATAGCCAATACAACAATTATACAAAAGAAAACAGGAGAAAAAATTGAAAAATACATCCAACTGGCTGAGGAAGTCAAGGACATGTGGCATCAGGATAAAGTTGACATTATACCAATTATACTATCAACTACAGGAATCATACCACACAATATCCACCAGTACATCAATGCTATACAACTACATCCAAACTTATATATACAACTACAGAAATCTGTAATTATTGATACATGTTCAATTGCCCGAAAGTTCCGAAATGCAATATAACACATACCGTACAGTTAAAAGGAAGTGACACTTGATCAAGGTCCGTGTCACTTTCCATTTTTAACCAGACTTAATGCCTGAGAAAGTAAAGAAGTAATAATAATAATAATAATAACAATAATGTCTCTACTTACGACATAACACTGCAGCCAAAAAACCAACAGGAATCGTACATTACACTTGACCTATGCAGCTCAAACCAAGCTCACGGTACCAAAAAACCAACACCTCCAACCCCAAAAAGTGGAATCTGATACAGCTCAAACAAAGTCCTTGATACAAAAAAACCAACACCTACAATCAGTGGCAGATACAGAAAAACCTCAAGGAAGGGGTGCTAAAGATATCTTGAGCTACCTTTACTTTTACCGTAGTAAAAAAATAATCAAGTCACATGCAAAGTTTAAGAAAGTTTTATTTAAACTGATTACACACACACATACAAGACAATGCCATCTTATGACATAAAAAAGTTACAATCGTGGTGCTCTTCCTTAAATGATGAATTCTATACGCCTATTCTTCCTGGCAAATTGGTTAATTACAGCATCAATAGGACAATCAATATCAGGGTGAGCGTTCAACTGAACTACGCCATTAAGACAATCCTCCTCCGTTGTCGACCTCAGCCAGGTCTTTTTACCCTGCAATGTTGAAAAACTTTCTACTGTAGCAATAGATGCAGATATGTGTTAGCTATCTATGTGCCAGACAGAAATGTATAAAAAACGATCATGTAGATGCATGTGCTGCATAGGAAAGTACAACTACTCGTTAACTCGATTCAGTCGAGTTGACTGAGGAAACTAACGAACAAATAGTGTGCAGGCTGACTGGTGGGGGCGGCGCAGTTGACCCCGAAAGGGGGGGGGGGGGGAGGAGAAGGGGGCACGCCACGTGAGAGCCGCCCATATAAATCCGCCAGTGCCTACAACAGCAAAAAGAGGAATCGGACTTTTCCCTTGACCTATATAGCTCAAATGCAGCTCTTAATACCTACTGGCAAAAAAAAAAAAAAAAAAAAAAAAACCACAACTACAAACTTCACACCCCTAAATAACTCATAAAACACCGCCGAAACCAAAACCCCCAAAAACTAAAAAACCCATATTCACTAGTCCAATTAAACCAAAACGAAAATACCATCAATATAAGACAGACAAAACTTCAGAATTGCTATAGGATAAAACCAAAACAAAAATTACTTACCAACGGAAGCCTCCGGCAAAATCACCTAGATTAGCCCACACACACACACACACACACACACACACACACACAGAGAGAGAGAGAGAGAGAGAGAGAGAGAGAGAGCAAAAATGCCACACACATAAACAAAATGGAAAAACCTCAATAACTCACTGAAAACAAAGCAAATACATCCAAATCCACATTACAGCACTAACAACACAGACTCAAAAAACCCATGTTACAACAGTGATAACCAAGACTCAAATGAACCCACTACCACATGTTAAACTCCATACCAACATCCACAACCAGAGGGTGCCATGAAATACAGAAACACGACATCTACAAAACACGAATCAACTCAAAAAACACCGCATCATAATTACATCACACACTGTAACACCAATGTTATACCATGTGTCAAAGCAGACAGGTGGAATCTGACGCTTCCAATGCTACATATACCTAAGAAGTTGTTCAAAACATAAATCACCCAGCTTGCACAAGCATATTAATATTTTATGTATATGTCAACATTATTTTTGGTAAGGGTGTCTGTAATGTAACTTTTGAAGTACTGCATACTGAAACACCAGCATGATCTCTTGGGTACTACAAAAATGGTGCAGTTAAGGTAATGCTAACAATACTTATACTAAATCATGACAATGCAAAAATTTAAACAATCATCCCAATCTCTTCATCCAGCACAGGCTTAAATTTTAGAACAGCAAACTAACTTTATTGTGTCCTGAACACAATAGTACCACATACAACTAAGATAACAACTGAACAGCTCTATGAGTGGCACACAGTGAAGAGTTTATTCAAAACAAAACAAACTTCTAATATGTAACTTCGCACAAATAAAACTGGCTACAGTATATTACCTACCTACAACCATAAATTTAGGTTGTGTCGAAAGACTGACCTGCAGGATAGCCCACAGTCTAGGCAGTATTGGAAAGTGACAAACTGATTACAAGTTGCCAAAGTTAATAAATGAGATTGTGAAATAAAGATGATTGTATGAAGAGACTGGTCTGGTCCCCAATGACCCCTCCACCACCATCACTGAGGTACAGGAAATACACTAAATGAATTATGTCTAAAATTTCTTGAAGTCCACTTAGATAAAAGAAAATCAATCACATCAGCACACTGGTAAGCTAATCCGCTACCAACAAGCTTGGTTTGACGTGTTATGTACCAAGACGTCTCCCTCTGCCAAAAACGTTGAAATTGAATAAAACAACAAATACACAAGTAGGCTTCCATCATTCAACAAGTGAGGTAGAAATTTTCACAATGGTGATCCTTACTATGTACTAATCAATATGATAATCTGAACATATCTTGATGTGCCCTTCAATAACCTCAAAGACCATTCTCCATATTCCGACCTCGTCCAACATAACCATATATTTATGTTTAATGATTAGTCGCCCCCAATACTACATAAAAGTGAGGTACCAGCTAAAGCTATTCATATATGCAATGTCACACAAAAAAAATAAACAGAAGTAATGGATGTTCTAAAATGACGATCGCACACAAATCGTGGGGGTTAAGTATAAAGAGCAGAACTGAGGAAATATATATTTTAATCTAATTTGTTTCAAGCGGCGTCGGCACCACTTTGGAGTTTTCGTGGGGACAGGATGGCGCAGCACTTCACACTAACAAACATTGTCATTTCCGTAAATACTTTTTTTCTCAACACTAAAGAAAAATCTACATACGCTTAACAAGTTGCTCAAAACATGAATTTTCAAGCTTGCACAAGCATATTAATATTTTGGGCGTATGTCAATATTATTCTTGGCAAGTGTGTCTTTAACACAGTTTTTGAAGTACTGTTAACAAAATTCAATTCGAGCTCTTAAGTAATGAAAAGTCTAATACGTTTAAAGTAACGCTAACAATACTGCAACTAAATTATAACAATGTCAAATTTAAACAATCATCCCAATCTCTTTATCCAGTGAAGGCTTAAATTTTAGAACAGCAGACAAACTTTATCGTGTCCTAATTGCCGATATATGATATCACAAAGAAACAGTTGTGAATAATCAAAAAATCGTTTCATGTTAAACACTCACTTCTTGTTTATTACGGTAAATACAGTACCTAATTATTCATACAGCAGTAGACTATAGAGAACACTTCTTTTCTATTATATTTTTGGCTTCGATTAGTCTTCAGTGTTGATTGTTTGCTATCGATTACTGTCAAATTAAAGTTCATTCAGCAATCCGTAACAATAGTATGTCAACAATTAAAATTAGAAAACTATGATTATTAAGTTTCACCATTACCAGCAAATTAAAAACTGAACGATTGCCAACCTTGGAATTTTACGCCAACGAGTAAACGCATACCAAATGTTTTAAGGTTTAGGAAGCTAGACCATAAAAAAGTAATATAATTAGATTAATTTTGAAATGAAAATACTGTTTACTGCAAACACATTGGTTGTACACTACGAATTTCCGTTTATAAAATGCTAACGAAGTCACGAATTTCAATAGTGGTATTGGTACTGCTATGGCCGATAGTCAATTGACCCGGCCATGATAATGCGCGAATGGGTGAGTGTCGAGTGACAACTGACAAGTGAACTGATGTTCATTAGACGCAGAGAAGTACGTGGAAGCTTGATACACAAGGATCGATTTGTAACACTTTAACTGTAATTGAAGCAATCAGTATTTGACATCTCAGTGCAGAAGCTGCATATTCAGTTGTAATATTAAAATGCAAAAATAACAAAGGTTCCGCTGTAAATATTACGCCGTTGGGGGCTGTTTAGGGTTTCAGAAGTTCGTAGTAGTTACACTATACCACTTAAGACGATATTTTTCAGGAATTTACCTTCTGCCCGCACTCAAGTTCCGAGATGCGTTAAGTCCGAGGTAGGGCGCAAGCTGCAATAATGTTGGCGTAGCTACTAATTTCGACCAGTAAATGATCAGTAAAACGGCACTTACGATGCTGCCAAACACTGGGAGGTACACAATTACTACAGCACGGACATGCAACCCACATCAAAAGAGAAAGTGTAGTAATTCTATAAAACATTGTAAAAATGTTGCGGTCCCTTAAAGAAGAATTACAAAGAAGTTTCGTAAGAATAAAACAGTTAACTAAGTATATAGGACCAATTGTTCATGCAATACGCACACGTTTGAGAAGAGTGGGAGCAAATCTATTTCAAGTGTTCCATCATGTGTGTTCCATCCTATTCCTAAACATGGTAATTTGAGGGCTAACACACTTAATTAGACCACAGAGCACCCAGCACTACTCATCAGCTGAATGATGAAACAACATTTTCATCAGCAATAACACCGATGGGTTCATTTTGCGGAAGCATGGCATCATTGATATTTCTCCAAGACTTGATTCAGTTGTGCAGGCTGCGTTCAAAGATTGTGATTTTAAGCATGATGTTTGCCAAGGGGAGTTGGACAGGCTCCACCTTAGTAAGGCTTCATTTGCAGGTCTGCCCAAGTCTACAATATGCACAACAATAAATGTGTGTATTTAGGAGAGAAAGCTATCATACTGATAATTCAAAGTTGGCCATCAGGAAGTTGCTCTTGCAGGTTGCATTAAGTCTATGTCAAATGAACCAGTCTACATGAAGAGAGGAGAAATAATTTGTGGAGGTGTCAGTCTTGAGGGTGGTGTTGGTTTCATTAGGCTGCTTGATATTTGCCATCGTATCCATAAGGTAAACTGTGCTGAAAGTACAACAAAAATTGTGTATCATCTCATGAAGATCAATATTGGTATGTGCTGAACAGCTACAAGAGAAATACAGAGGCATCCAGAGCTGGAGCATACAAAGATGAGTTGGCACCAGTTAGTGTTCCACAGAAGAATGGGAAGGCAAACAGTTATTTCTGAAAATTAAGAATGAAAAAGGATGGACTTTACTAAGCTCACAAAACTTAAACCAGTATTTCATAGAGAGTATAGCACATGAACTACTGGAAATGAACGTACACTGAATTATGGAGCAGCAGCACATTTCCTCATGACAGAATCTGCTCAGGGAAGAAAACCTACAGATTTTCCATTTGCACTTGCTTTTGCTGTTCCACAGTTGCTGGAGACTGGTAGTGTGAAAATATATGATATTGTCTTTTGGGAAATAAAAGATCTAGGCCTCGACCCAACCAAAGTCAGTGTGCTCATCACTCTGTAGGCATGCCTGAAGCTCACATCTGGTCAAAAAGGAATGGCATCCATATGGTGGAGCTTCCTCAGTTTTAATATGAGGAAGAATGAACATTGGGAAAGAAAGAAACTGAAGAGTAATTGAGAGGAATCTATTCAGTTATTTTAATACACAAGAACAACAGAGAAGTTCCAGAATTTTTAATCTTTTTCTGCCATTTTAATCATATCATTATTCCAATTGTTGCTAACCAAAATGTTTTAAGTATTATCTTTGCCAGTTATAATCTCTCAGGACCATATCTGGTAGATCCAGGTGACAATCATAAACTATATTTTCAATTGCCTGCCTTCAGTTTTATATTCTTCTTTATAACAAAAGGATTTATAATGCTTTTAAATTGTCCCAGATTCATTTTCTTGCAAACAACATTTGAAGCTAGTGTAAAAGAGTAACCAAGTCAAATTACAGTAATTGTTGAGAAGTCAAACCAGTAACCCTGAGTTTTCTTAATGATTTATTTATATTCCGTGTACAGATTGTTTGTGTTTTACCCAATAAATTGCTGTATCTTACCCAGCCCCAGTATATTTTTTATAGACAATAACAAAGCTGTATGTGTACCAAATTTAACTGGTATGTCCCCAAGTTATGCTTTACATCTCTCACTTTCCAGCCACTACTAAGATCCTAGAGATTATTTACTGTCTACAAGCCCCAGCAGGAACTGTTAGAACTTCATTAAGTAATTGAATTGGGCTCTTACAAGACATAGTACAAAAACTGGGAAGCTATTGTATGTGGTAATTTGAAGATTGACGTTTGATAGTATTGTTCGAGGACAAGTTACTGCTCAGCTTTATTCATTCCCCACAGTAACATTTCTAACAAGAATCTGTACTTTTGTTTCAAAATCCAACAGTCTGTCATGCGATAGATGCGAATTCCAAAATAAATGGTTCATCTGACATGATGGTCAAATGGCAGCAATAAAGCATTCTCATCAGTCGGATTTACCTAAGAAGAGCAAAGTACAGTTTCACAGGACGGTAATTATGAGCGCAGTTGCACTACTCAGAGACACTTTATTGACTGAACCATAATTAAAAGTTTACCGAGGGCACACAGTAGGCCTAAATGAGAAATTGAATCATCACCTACTGTGTGTGCCCTTGTAAACCTTAAAATATTCTTACAACGCCATGATTCCAGTTTTCTCATCAGCAGTTCAGGGACAGTTACATTGGAATCAAAAAGAAAAAGTGGCAAATGTATGCACTAAAATTGATGCTGCAAAAATTTTCACCATGTCACCAGAAAGACCAAAATATGCACTGTATAGGCTACTAAAAATAGAAAATTCCAGATCAAAGCAAAAACAGTTTTGATCATTATAAGGCAAGAGATGCATAAAATCTGTTAGGGAAACATCATTCAACTTACTGATGGCAATAGAAGCAAGACAGTATTAAATTTGAATCATGGACCATTAAATTCAGTTAATTATTCCTGACTAGTTGAAACACAGTGACAAAAAATGGACCACTGAAAGCACAGCCATTAGATTAGCTTATGTTGGCATTGTATACTCCACCGCCAAGTGTCTATGTTACTAAATCATCTGTTAAAGAGATCACAAAAATTATTTCACGTGTAATAAGTTGATGAGTCTAGTAATATTTCCTGAAGCATTGAAATATGCAACAGTAGTGTGTACTTATAAAATGTGGTGATAAACAACTGATCTGTAAATACAGATCCTTCTCCATCCCTACCGTGCTCTCAGTAACCCTTTAACAACTGCTCGGCTTGGCTTCTGTAAAAATTCTGTGCAGCAGAAGCAGTATTTTAGTCTTATGACATTTTCTTTAACACTGCCAAGGCCTTTGATTATGTAGACCATTACAATGCAATAGGGAAGCAAAAGTGGTGTGGTGAAATTCCCTACTCACGGACGGAGTCTTGTCTACGTAATCTACATCCACATCGATACTCTGCAAACCACCGTGAAGTGTGCGGCATAGGTTATGTCCCATTGTACCAGTTATTAGGGTTCTGCCGTTTCATTCATGTATGTAGTGTGAGAAAAATGTTTGTTTTAATGCCTGTGTGTGTGTGCTGTGATTATTCTAATCTTATTCTCATAGTCTCTATGTGAGAGATATGTAAGGGGTTGTACTATATTCATAGAATCATCATTTAAAACTGGTTCTTGAAATTTTGCCAGTAGATTTTGTCGGAATAGTGTACATCCTCTTCAAGAGTTTACCAGTTCAGTTTTTTCAGCATCTCTGTAACACTTTCCCATGGTTTAAACAAATCTGTGAGCATTCATGCTGACCTCCTTTGTACATGTTCATTATCATCTGTTAGTCCTCTTTGGTACGGGTCCCACACACTTTAACAATATTTGCATGACTGATTTGCAAGCAATCTCCTGTGTAGACTGTTACACTTCCTCAGTACTCTAGCAATAAACTGAAGCCAACACCTGCTTTACCCATAACTGGACCTATGTGATCATTCCATTTCATATCATATCTGTACAAAGTGTAACACAAGGTATTTGTACGAGTTGGCCAGTTATAGCTGTGACTCATTGATATTATAGTTGTAGGACACTACCTTTTTTTCATTTTGTGAAGTGCACAGTTCCACATTTCAGAACATTTAAAGCTGACTGAATACTTATGCAACTTCTTTGAGACAGTACTTCATTATAAGTAACTGTGTCATCTGCAGACAGTCTGGAGTTACTGTTAATGTTGTCTGCAGCAATAGTAAATAGACGCACACATTAAAAAACAATATCATAGGAATGAAACTTAAATTCGTAGTGGAGAATGATTAAATATAGTGTCCATGGTTTCAGCGTTAAGTGCACTCCTGTTCTTAGCCCATACAGACAATTTATCGAGGTTACTGTACGATTCTTCAAAAACAGTATCCGTTGGAAAATTCTCGTAGGGAAACAATAAAATTGCAAGACTGAATTGCTGGCCAGTACAAATTTCAGGAGAAGTGTCAGCACTGCTAATAGACTCATTAAAAGTGCACACACCATCAGAGTTTTAATAACTAGTTGTTCCTTCCTCAGGGAAGAGAGAGGGCAAGATTGGGGAAGGTAGTAAAGGAAGAGCAGATAATTCAGACCCCTGGGTAAGAAGTCCTCATAGCGGGTGACTCCATCTCATCCTGGGGTCTGAACAACCTGCACTTCCTTTTCTGCTATGTTATAACAGGTTGTCAGTGGACATTGGGTAGGAAATTGTTAATCCCCAGGTATTCTGAATTGAAGTGATAGACTATCATATTAACCACTTGTATAGTACAATGTTCAGTGGGAAGTATCTGGACAGGCATTAGTGATCATAATTATGGGTGTGTGCCCACTCTTCGTCCGTATGACAACTTTAGCATTGCTGGGATACTGACAATGAGGCGTCGATGTCTGTGGAGCAATGGCAGTCCATTATTCCTCAAGAGCCAAAATTAGAGACGGTACTGATGCCAGACCCTGGCATCTGGAGCAAAGTCAATGTTCTTACATCCCGAATGTGTTCCACTGGGTCCAGGTCAGAAATCTGGGAAGGCCAGTCCATTTCAGAAATGTTATTGTCCACAAATCACTGCCTCATAGATCTTTTATAACAGGGTGAATTGTCAAGTTGATACAATCATTGTCTCCGAACTGTTCTTGTAGTGTATGCATAGCAGAATGCGTCCATATTTTGTATTATCTTAAACACTATAAGGGGACCAACATCTAACCATGAAAAACACACTCATAGTGTGACACCACTTTGTATTTCATAGTTGGCGCTGTAAGTGAAGACAGGTAACATTCTCCAATCATTCGTCAAGTCCTTCCATCAGATGTTACACCACACCAAATCAGTTGTTTCCAGTGGCACCAATCTTTACATGACCTCTGGCATGACGTAATATCAACTACAGAAATGTGTGCTCATGGAGAGTGCTCAACTATTGTACACAATTTGTTATAGTTACCTATACACAGTCATTTTGCTAGCTGGACTGCTGATAGGAAGACTGAACTCTAAAGTGATTCCTTCCACTGATTTCTTGCATTTTATTTATTTACACTACTGGCCATTAAAATTGCTACAGCAAGGAGAAATGCAGATGATAAACGGATATTCATTGGACAAATATATTATACTAGAACTGACATGTGATTACATTTTCACACAATTTGGGTGCATAGATCCTGAGAAACCAGTACCCAGAACAACCACCTCTGACCGTAATAATGGCCTTGATACACCTGGGCATTGAGTCAAACAGAGCTTGGATGTCGTGTACAGGTACAGCTGCCCATGCAGCTTCAACACGATACCACAGTTTGTCAAGAGTAGTGACTGGCGTATTGTGATGAGCCAGTTGCTCGGCCGCCATTGGCCAGACGTTTTCAATTGGTGAGAGATGTGGAGAATGTGCTGGCCAGGGCAGCAGTCAAACATTTTCTGTATCCAGAAAGGCTCCTACGGGACCTGCAACATGTGGTCGTGCATTATCCTGCTGAAATGTAGGGTTTCGTAAGGTTCGAATGAAGGGTAGAGCTCCGGGTCGTAACACATCTGAAATGTAACATCCACTATTCAAAGTGCGGTCAATGCGAACAAGAGGTGACCTAGGCGTGTAACCAATGACACCCCATACCATCACATCGGGTGAGATGCCAGTACGACGATGACGAATACACGCTTCCATCGTGCGTTCACCGCAATGTCGCCAAACACGGATGCGACCATCACGATGCTGTAAACAGAACCTGGATTCATCTGAAAAAATGACGTTTTGCCATTCATGCACCCAGGTTCAACATCGAGTACACCATCGCAGGCGCTCCTGTCTGTGATGCAGCGTCAAGGGTAACCACAGCCATGGTCTCCGAGCTGATAGTCCATGCTGCTGCGTATGTCGTCGAACTGTTCGTGCAGATGGTTGTTGTCTTGCAAAGGTCCCCATCTGTTGACTCTGGGATCGAGACGTGGCTGCACAATCCGTTACAGCCATGCAGATAAGATGCCTGTCATCTCAACTGCTAGTGATACAAGGCCATTGGGATCCAGCACGGCTTTCCGTATTACCCACCTGAATCCACCAATTCCATGTTCTGCTAACAGTCATTGGATCTCGACCATAACAAGCAGCAATGTCGCGATACGATAAACCGCAATCACGAAAGGCCACAATCCGACCTTTATCAAAGCTGGAAACGTGATGGTACGCATTTCTCCTCCTTACACGAGGCATCACAACAACGTTTCACCAGGCAATGCCGATCGACTGCTGTTTGTGTATGAGAAATCGGTTGGAAGCTTTTCTCATGTCAGCACGTTGTAGTTGTCGCCACCGGCGCCAACCTTGTGTGAATGCTCTGAAAAGCTAATCATTTGCATATCACAGCATCTTCTTCCTGTCGGTTAAATTTCGCGTCTGTAGAACGTCATCTTTGTGGTGTAGCAATTTTAATGGCCAGTAGTGTATTTATTTTTTTACAGTCACCCTCCACAATGCTCGACAGTCCCTGTCCATCAGTACTTGAGGTCTGTCTGGTTTTGGTTTAGCTGAGGCTGTCCCTTTGTGCCAATTCACAATAACGTCACCAACAGTCAACTTGGGCAGCTATAGAAGGGTTGAAATGTCTCTGATGGGTTTGTTCCTCAGGTACATCCAATATTCTCTGATATCTTCCAACTGACTCATTCTGCTGTTACTGCTTCTCTGCTTACAACACAGTTCCCCTCACCTCCTTGTTGGTGGGTTTGCCTCGCATGACACACACTGATCAATTCCGTATTATGTAGGGGTGTGTGGATACTTTTGATCTGACAGTATGTGTCAGAATATTTGGTCTTCGGGATGTAAATTCTGGTTAACATAATTTTTTTATGCCAAACAGATCCTTAACTTTTTTTATATGTAGATGGCTAAGGTAAAGCCTGGAGATTGGTTTGAACCCCCAGTGCTTTACTAGACACTATCCTACTGTTGGAAATACACTGTTGCCGTGTTGGCGTAAACTGGCACCAGCACACCGGATGACGTAGAGATCCTGGCAGATTAAAACTGTGTGCCGGACCGAGACTTGAACTCGGGACCTTTGCCTTTCGCGGGCAAGTGCTCTACCAGTTCTAGTTCTGCAAGGTTCGCAGGAGAGCTTCTGTGAAGTGTGGAAGGTAGGAGACGAGGTACTGGCGGAATTATAGCTGTGAGGATGGGGCGTGAGTCATGCTCGAGTAGCTCAGTTGGTAGAGCACTTGCCCGCGAAAGGCAAAGGTCCCGAGTTCGAGTCTCGGTCTGGCACACAGTTTTAATCTGACAGGAAGTTTCGTATCAGCGCACACTCCGCTATAAAGTGAAAATTTCATTCTAGAGATTGACAGATGCCGATGACAGACTCACTGGATTTATGTCGCCAATGCCCTCTCAGCTACCAGTATTTAGGTTGCCGCCACAGACCAGAGGGGCCTCTAGCTTACAATCAGGCAGCACATAACGAACATAAGTATTCGTAGCCGACTTTGTACTTCAACAGCATTGAGGCTAAAGTGGACTATATAGGAGAGCTTGTGCCACAGCAAATGGAAGCTTAAGCTAAGTAACTCTTTGTTCACGAATAAAGAACCCAGTTAATTATTGCGTGCAGCTTGTGTTACAGAACGAGGATACTGGCGGCCAACCAACATCTCTCCTTGCTTCTCACGGTACAGCTCTACAGAGACAATGAGAAGATATAAAAGTAAAGCAGCTAACAAGGATTCAACAGTTGCCTTCCTCTGACCTTTCAATCGACTTACCAATTAGGGGACCTATTGTTTCACACAGGCTCCAAACCATGGTGCAACTTGACACACAAAATTCCTAGTACTGACCAGGGATGGAACTTGAAATCTTTGGATGGCGGCTCTGCCAATACACTAGCCTCTTATACCTTGTGTACACAATATTGCCACCATCTATATACGTGCATATTGCTATCTCATGACTTTTGTCACGTCAGTGTGTACCTATTTCACTCCAAATTTCGAAAAATCTCTCAAGGACTGCACCTCAAATCAGTCGGAATACTTCACACCGTCGTAAGTGCTTTCAGTGTGCTCCGAAAAAGGCTTTGACCTAGCTACGCCCTTCAGTTGTGGCAAGGGATTTATATCTGTGAGGAAAATGCTGTGGTCATTTGCAGGTGGTGAGGAGGAGTCCCACCTGGCCTATCCTCGAACGATGGTCCTGTCACTGTTGTTTACAGCTGGCTGGAAGCCTATGGGTCCAGCCTGTCAGAGATGCGACTTATTTCAGCTGGATATCTGTCGTTTTTTGGTGAATGACCGAGTCTTCTGGGCCATGTTGATGGTCAATGGACATTGTAGAATCAACCACTGAAAATTCATGGTCTTGGAAAATCTTTCTGTTCAATGGATACAGCCTAGTCACTCTAAAGCCATTTTCTATTGTAGCTACTGTGGCTGACTTTTTGTAAGCTTAAGCTTTGCAACATGGAAATGAGTGACAGTTTTTCAGAAAATTTACTATTTCCTGTGCATAGTAAATTTTTGGGGGCTATGGTAGTTCTCTTGACAGAGATTGCATCTTTTGAGAACTGTGAGGCAGTAAACCATATGTACACTGTTTTTCTTGGCTGACTCAAGTAAGGGTAAGCATTTCCTGTGCAAATCTAAGACCAAGATCACAGGGTCTTCCATGGTAGGTTCCACAATTTCTAAAAATTGATCTATAAACCATTTAATGAAGCTTTCAGATTCTATCCAGCCCTATTTATGATAGATAGCTGTGCTTCCGTTTGGTGCCCCATCTACAAGGTGTCATAAAAAAGTAACTTGAATTTTTGTTTTTCTTAATCGGTCTTTATTCAACATTAACTTCATCCCCTTCAGTGTAATCCCTCTCAGATATAATACACTTGTGCCAACACTTTTTCCAATCTTGGAAGCTCTTTCAGAACTCTCTTTTCGTTATGGTGTTCAGCTCCTTCACTGAACCTGTTTTTATCTCCCCAGTGATGGCAAAACAAAGTCCTTTCATGGCTCTCTTCAGCCTGGGGGATAGAAAGAAGTGACATGGAGGCCGTATCTGGTGAATAAAGTGGCCGAGATGACATAAGGATTTTGTTTTTGCTAAACAATTATGAACAAGCATTGAGGTGTGAGCAGGGGCAGCAATCGTGATGCAGTTTCCGTAAACAGCTTTGCCACAATTCTGGTCATTTTCTTCAGACTGCTTCAGGCAAACTTCCATGTAGTATTCCTTATTGGCCATAAGACATGAAATCGTGATGCAGTAATCTAAGAAAACAGTGAGAACAACTTGCACACGTGACTGAACTGGTCACATTTTTTTCGGTCTCAGCTCTTCAGGCAGTTTCCACTGAGACGATTTGGGCCTCGATTTTGACGATATACCCCTATGCCCGTGTTTCGTCATTTGTTACAACCTTCTTTAGAAGTTTTCAGTTATTGTCAGCTTCATTCAGCAGTTCCTGAGTAATGCCCATGTTTCGTCATTTGTTACAGCCTTCTTTAGAAGTTTTCGGTTATTGTCAGCTTCATTCAGCAGTTCCTGAGTGATATCCACGTGATGTCATTTTCAGTCAAAATTCAACAATTTCAGAACAACTTTGCTGCTGCACATTTCATGCCCAAAAGTCGAAAAAAAATTGCATCGTATAAGTCAAAGGATATGCCAACATCATCAACAACCTCTCTGATGGTGATTCAGCAATTTTCCACAATCATTTTCTTTACTTCTTCCACATTTTAACCAGTAACTGATGTGCTAAGATGTCCGGGGCAGTGCCAGTCGTCTTCAACATCTTATTGACTATCTTTGAAATGTTTATATCACTTGTAAACTCTTGTCTTACTTGTAGTAGATTCGCCAAAAGCCACAGTCAACATTTCGAATGTCAGGCTGCAATTTATTCCATTCTTTAAGCAAATTTAATTCAAATTTTTTGATCCATCTTTGTTTAAGTAAAAGTTCACTGAGCACTCGTACACGTGGTATCATCTGATGTCTTTAATTATCTTTGGCAAAAAATCACAGGGCAAAATATGGTAAAATTTGAGTAAAAATGACTTATTGCTCCTTTCTTTATTGCAACCAAAAGTTACACCGTAACCGTAACGACAAAACAAAGATATAATTTTATAATGTCACAGAACAAGGCCGCATACAAAATGAACATAAATATCTGGTTCACACACACACAAACCCTCAATACAACAAGCTTACTGCTGTCAACATAATCTCTTTGACTGTCAATAAACAAAATATTCGAAGCAGCTAAAAATCAGGTAACACGTGTACCAACAATATGAAAAAAAATTGAAAATCGTATGTATAAAGCCTGCAAAATAAAACAAATTCTGTTACTTTTTCATCACACCTTGTAACAACTCTGTACTTTGATTTGTTTGTGGAAATACAGATAAAGGAGGTATAAAGTGACCTGTTGCACTCGTGCAAGTAACAGCTGTTATTAATGATCCTCTCTCTCTGAGGGTACAAATCTAATTGGCATTTAGCTTTCACTGCAGTAACTTCTGTTATCTTGCTGTAAACCAGATATTATCTTGCTGTAGATATTGTCAGACCAGTCTCGTCACAATTGTGAAGGCCCTTAGGGTCAAAACCAATCTTTTCTAGAAAGCATTCATGAATGTCAAAAAATTGTTGAACATTTTCTATGCTAAACCCTCTAATATGTTTCACTGATGTTTGTTGAGATTTTGTCAAACTAAGCTCTATATGGCTCAACATAAATGAGGAGCCACTTCCAGCTGGCTATAGTTCTCTCTCCATTATAAGAGGTCCATAAAGAATTTTTTTTCTGCCAGATCAAAAGCCATTTTCCTTGCATTTTTTTGCAGTTAAACCATAAAATCTGGCCTCCATATCCAGACAATATCTGACAAGGGATTGTTTTAGCTTGCATTTTTAAGCACAGGTTTTCTTCCAAGTTTATTTGACACTTACTCATTTAAATCAATATCTGTGGAATTAACTTTGCCTTTCACCATTGATGGAATGTCAGATTGCTTTGGTGATTTTCACATTTTTCTCAGTCCACTGCTTTCTTTTTTTAGATAGCATTGGTAACAATACCTTCTCATAGGCACCAACAGAGTGACTAACTAAATCTTAAAAACGGTATACCTAAAACAATGAGCATAATACCACACAGTGCAATATTAGGACCACAGTAGAGGTCCCATATTAGGAGCATAGCAACATTCCATTATGATTGACTCTACTCACAAAACTGACAATACAAATGTTAGTATGCCAGTGTCTAGCTAACCTCAATTATTTTGTTTTATGTTGCATTGTTCAATAGCAGTTTACATTTTAAAGTACTGATTACTGTGTCTTTCAAATATTAAAAACTTTTACTTCACACAAAGTTTTCTAAAAATTACACATGCCAAATTCAGCTGCACATCCAACCAACAATGATACAGTATTGAAGCGTTGCTTTTACATACCTGATGAGTCCATTCTCACCATGTGGCAGCACCTACTTAGTAGAAAGTTCAGTATTAGGGTGAGGCACAATGTTAGGCAGAGATCCCCTATGAATTTATGTATCTACACTTGTAGATCTGCTGACAAATGAACAGTACTTTGCAATAGAAACTGATCAGAATAAGATAGCAGATCTATTTAAAAATTATTTTGCTTCTCTTGGCTCCAGCATAAACAATCAGCTTAAAAATCATAAATACGAATTCAGAGGAACACCAGTGTCAGGAAGTATATTTTTGATGCCAACAAGTAAAGAAGAAATAATTAAAATAGTGAGTAGCTTAAA
The DNA here is from genome assembly GCF_023898315.1 of Schistocerca nitens. Classification (NCBI taxonomy): domain Eukaryota; kingdom Metazoa; phylum Arthropoda; class Insecta; order Orthoptera; family Acrididae; genus Schistocerca; species Schistocerca nitens. Next base: position 153,090,040 of record NC_064625.1, on the reverse strand, counting down.
GAATTCCCATGCAGCAGGATATGATGGTCTTAGTCTGGACACTCTTAAGAAATGTATACATAAAATTGCATCACCTTTATCAACAGTTATCAATTCTCATAGGGAAGACGGTCTATTTCCAGATGAGTTGAAAATTGCCCAAGTTGTGCCTATTTTCAAAAAAGGAAACAGGAATTTAGTAGAAAACTTTCGACCCATTTCCGTTCTTCCAATAATATCCAAAATCTTTGAGAAAGTAATATACATAAGAATCTGGAACTTCCTGGTATGCAAAAAAAGTGATTTCTAAGGAGCAGTATGGGTTTGTCAAGGGGTCATCCACCATTACAGCAGCATCCAACTTAATCGAAGGTGTCACTCAAGCAATAGATAATAAAGAACATGTATGTGGCATCTTTCTAGACTTACAAAAAGCATTTGACTGTGTTGATACAACCATATTGCTGGACAAACTGTGGAACTATGGCATTCGAGGCACAGCCCATAATCTGATGAGGTCCTACTTGACAAATAGGAAGCAGTTTGTGTCTATTAGCACTACAGAGGGAACATACAAATCAAACACCACTGACATAAATTTTGGTATCCCACAGGGGTCAATATTAGGACCACTTCTTTTTATTATCTATGCAAATGATATTCAGTCCATAACAAACCATGCAACAGCTAACTTATATGCAGATGATACCACGTTAATATGCAGCAATCCAAGCTATTCACAGCTCGAAGTGGAATCCAATACTGCAGCAGGCTTAATTCTGCAGTATTTTAATGAAAACAAACTAAAATTAAACACAAATAAATCTGTCTATATTGAATTTGATCTTGGGAGGCAAAAAACTCATGAAAACCAAATCTTAATGGGTGACGAATACATTAAAAAACAATACTCGACCAAATTTCTTGGCCTGACACTAGATGCAGAGTTAAACTGGTCTGATCATGTGAATGATATTTGCAAAAAGCCATGTACTACCATATATGTCCTAAGAAAACTGACACCTTTTTGCAACATCACCACTCTGAGGCAAATATATTTTGCACTATTTGAATCCCATCTAAGTTACGGGAACGGCTGAAAACAAGGGGAAACTACGGCCGTAATTTTTCCCGAGGGCATGCAGCTTTACTGTATGATTAAATGATGATGGCGTCCTCTTGGGTAAAATATTCCGGAGGTAAAATAGTCCCCCATTCGGATCTCCGGGCGGGGACTACTCAAGAGGATGTCGTTATCAGGAGAAAGAAAACTGGCGTTCTACGGATCGGAGCGTGGAATGTCAGGTCCCTTAATCGGGCAGGTAGGTTAGAAAATTTGAAAAGGGAAATGGATAAGTTAAAGTTAGATATAGTGGGAATTAGTGAAGTTCGGTGGTAGGAGGAACAAGACTTCTGGTCAGGTGACTACAGGGTTATAAACACAAAGTCAAATAGGGGTAATGCAGGAGTAGGTTTAATAATGAATAGGAAAATAGGAATGAGGGTAAGCTACTACAAACAGCTTAGTGAACGCATTATTGTGGCCAAGATAGATACGAAGCCCACACCTACTACAGTAGTACAAGTTTATATGCCAACTAGCTCTGCAGATGACGAAGAAATTGAAGAAATGTATGATGAAATAAAAGAAATTATTCAGATTGTGAAGGGAGACGAAAATTTAATAGTCATGGGTGACTGGAATTCGAGTGTAGGAAAAGGGAGAGAAGGAAACGTAGTAGGTGAATATGGATTGGGGCTAAGAAATGAAAGAGGAAGCCGCCTGGTAGAATTTTGCACAGAGCACAACATAATCATAGCTAACACTTGGTTTAAGAATAATGAAAGAAGGTTGTATACATGGAAGAACCCTGGAGATACTAAAAGGTATCAGATAGATTATATAATGGTAAGACAGAGATTTAGGAACCAGGTTTTAAATTGTAAGACATTTCCAGGGGCAGATGTGGACTCTGACCACAATCTATTGTTTATGACCTGTAGATTAAAACTGAAGAAACTGCAAAAAGGTGGGAATTCAAGGAGATGGGACCTGGATAAACTGAAAGAACCAGAGGTTGTACAGGGTTTCAGGGAGAGCATAAGGGAACAATTGACAGGAATGGGGGAAAGAAATACAGTAGAAGAAGAATGGGTAGCTCTGAGGGATGAAGTAGTGAAGGCAGCAGAGGATCAAGTAGGTAAAAAGACGAGGGCTAATAGAAATCCTTGGGTAACAGAAGAAATATTGAATTTAATTGATGAAAGGAGAAAATATAAAAATGCAGTAAATGAAGCAGGCAAAAGGGAATACAAACGTCTCAAAAATGAGATCGACAGAAAGTGCAAAATGGCTAAGCAGGGATGGCTAGAGGACAAATGTAAGGATGTAGAGGCTTGTCTCACTAGGGGTAAGATAGATACTGCCTACAGGAAAATTAAAGACACCTTTGGAGAGAAGAGAACCACTTGTATGAATATCAAGAGCTCAGATGGCAACCCAGTTCTAAGCAAAGAAGGGAAGGCAGAAAGGTGGAAGGAGTATATAGAGGGTTTATACAAGGGCGATGTACTTGAGGACAATATTATGGAAATGGAAGAGGATGTAGATGAAGATGAAATGGGAGATAAGATACTGCGTGAAGAGTTTGACAGAGCACTGAAAGACCTGAGTCGAATCAAGGCCCCGGGAGTAGACAACATTCCATTAGAACTACTGATGGCCTTGGGAGAGCCAGTCATGACAAAACTCTACCATCTGGTGAGCAAGATGTATGAGACAGGTGAAATACCCACAGACTTCAAGAAGAATATAATAATTCCAATCCCAAAGAAAGCAGGTGTTGACAGATGTGAAAATTACCGAACTATCAGTTTAATAAGTCACAGCTGCAAAATACTAACGCGAATTATTTACAGAAGAATGGAAAAACTGGTAGAAGTGGACCTTGGGGAAGATCAGTTTGGATTCCGTACAAATGTTGGAACACGTGAGGCAATACTAACCTTACGACTTATCTTAGAAGAGAGATTAAGAAAAGGCAAACCTACGTTTCTAGCATTTGTAGATTTAGAGAAAGCTTTTGACAACGTTGACTGGAATACTCTCTTTCAAATTCTAAAGGAGACAGGGGTAAAATACAAGGAGCGAAAGGCTATTTACAATTTGTACAGAAACCAGATGGCAGTTATAAGAGTCGAGGGACATGAAAGGGAAGCAGTGGTTGGGAAGGGAGTAAGACAGGGTTGTAGCCTATCCCTAATGTTATTCAATCTATATATTGAGCAAGCAGTAAAGGAAACAAAAGAAAAATTCTGAGTAGGTATTAAAATTCATGGAGAAGAAATAAAAACTTTGAGGTTCGCCGATGACATTGTAATTCTGTCAGAGACAGCAAAGGACTTGGAAGAGCAGTTGAATGGAATGGACAGTGTCTTGAAAGGAGGATATAAGATGAACATCAACAAAAGCAAAACAAGGATAATGGAATGTAGTCTAATGAAGTCGGGTGATGCTGAGGGAATTAGATTAGGAAATGAGACACTTAAAGTAGTAAAGGAGTTTTGCTATTTGGGGAGCAAAATAACTGATGATGGTCGAAGTAGAGAGGATATAAAATGTAGACTGGCAATGGCAAGGAAAGCGTTTCTGAAGAAGAGAAATTTGTTAACATCGAGTATAGATTTAAGTGTCAGGAAGTCATTTCTGAAAGTATTTGTATGGAGTGTAGCCATGTATGGAAGTGAAACATGGACAATAAATAGTTTGGACAAGAAGAGAATAGAAGCTTTCGAAATGTGGTGCTACAGAAGAATGCTGAAGATTAGATGGGTAGATCACGTAACTAATGAGGAAGTATTGAATAGGATTGGGGAGAAGAGAAGTTTGTGGCACAACTCGACCAGAAGAAGGGATCGGTTGGTAGGACATGTTCTGAGGCATCAAGGGATCACCAATTTAGTATTGGAGGGCAGCGTGGAGGGTAAAAACCGTAGAGGGAGACCAAGAGATGAATACACTAAGCAGATTCAGAAGGATGTAGGTTGCAGTAGGTACTGGGAGATGAAAAAGCTTGCACAGGATAGAGTAGCATGGAAAGCTGCATCAAACCAGTCTCACGACTGAAGACCACAACAACAACAACAACAACAACAAACAATCCTGTATATTCAATAGATGAGTTTCTATATTTAGTACACTCGTATGATGGAAGACCATCTATCTAAAAATATATGTAATCTCAGGTCTTAGACTGTGTCACAAACTGTAAATATTTGAATGTCAGATATGAATACTGTGTTACAAACTGTAGATTCCTTGATCTAAGTATGGCAATAACAATTTTTTTTCTGTATAGTCCATATATGTAACCCTGTTCTCTCAACTAAATTTAGAAAAAGTTGTGTAGATAAAAGTGCCAGCCAATAATATGTAACCCTAGTAAGTAAGGCTCTGACTTATCCAGAGGACTGGAACAAAAAAAACCTTTTTTTATAATCAGTTGACGTTGGATCAAAATAAAATAAATAAATACAAGTAATTATGCAATAGGAGCATTTCAAAATACATTTTGACATTAATGACATGGTCCACGACAAATATCTTGGCATTATACTTGAACACTGTCATTCAAACAGCATCTAACATTCTGCAAAACTTACGTGGTACAAGAGGCTCTGCAGGTTCGACTTTGCAATCATCTGACCTTGACTGTGTGTACTCAGCAGCAGAATATTGCGGCCCTATCTGGATAAACAGTAGCCATATAAAGCATGCACAACTGAATCAAACAGTGTGAATTGCTGCTGGCACAATTAAGTCCATCCTAACATTCTGGTTACCAGTCCTGAACAACATTCCATCACCAAACCTAAGAAAAAAGAATATCCTCCTGAGGGAATATAAGGAAATGTGCAACAGCCAGCAATTGCCAATTCACAAGGACATATCTGTCATCTGAAATGACAGACTTCACTCCAGACATTCCCCACTCAGAACAGCTAGCAACCTGGTGGACCACAACTTCAGTCTCCATGAAGCATGGATGAATGAGCAGTATAACAATACAACTTTCTGCGAGTCAGCAAGAAACCATCAGAACTTTATCTGCCTTGTAGGACGTGGAGTAACTTCAGCAGGATCCAGAGTAATCATGGGAGATGCAGTGGCCTATTATATGGATGAGGGAAGAGAACCACTGCAAAATGCACCTACGGCTTCCCAGACTGTCAGATGTCTTGTTGAAGAGTGTCCTCTATATTCATACTCTGGAAACCCTGGTTTCTTGATCTGTACATCAGAGGCAATCAATTATATAACTAATATATCAGTAAATTTGTAAATGGTGTAGGCTACATATTTTATTTACACTCTTTTCCAGAAATAAAGTATTGATATGGTTCAAATGGTTCAAATGGCTCTGAGCACTATGGGACTCAACTGCTGAGGTCATTAGTCCCCTAGAACTTAGAACTAGTTAAACCTAACTAACCTAAGGACATCACAAACATCCATGCCCGAGGCAGGATTCGAACCTGCGACCGTAGCGGTCTTCCGGTTCCAGACTGCAGCGCCTTTAACCGCACGGCCACTTCGGCCGGCTATTGATATGTGGATGGTATTATTTTGTGCACTCTCTTTATGTACCCCCACACTTAAAGTAGACACTCTAGCAGAAGCAGCTCGCAGCAGGGGAATACTTGCAACAGCAGAAGGAGCAATAAATTTGGAAGTATTTTTTGACTGGTTATCAGTAAATGATTTACTGCTTAACTTGGGGAAGGGAGATAAAGTGAAGAGACCAGCTCATCAAGTTCTGTAAACAGAAAAATACATTATCGTCATCATTAACAGAACTTCATATTGCACAATATTATTGACTGCCTGTAGATAAGATTGAAGGTTGTGCAATATATCAATGGATTTACAAAATTAGATTTTATTGAGGCAACTTTGTCATCTCAGTCTCATATACTAAACAGTTAATGTTGCACAATTTGTTGTGTTGTTAAGAGGAAATGGCTTTGATGTCAGTGAGTATTATTGAGAACATATAAGGTTTTGTCAGTCCTGTGGTGTGTTAAGCGAAATGAGTATAGTAATCGCCAAATGAAAACACAGCAATATGATTAGTTGTTGAAATATAGGTAATGTACCCAGAAGCAGATAAGCTTAAATCAGTAAAGAAATTAAATTCATAGTGCACAAATTTTAGGAAAGGACTGAAAAGAATTATGAGTGCAATGAAACATGGAGCTTGTGGAGGCAACACTTTGGTCATTTGATGATGTGAACTTTTTGCAAAGGCAAGAAATTTTTAACATAATTTAAATAAAAGGTATATATACTTACTGTTTTTTTTTTAATTTTATTAAATTAAATAAATATTGTGTAGATATAATTACAATTATAAGTGTTAACATGTACCAAAATACATCAAAAGACCGAGCGTCCATCTTCAGAAAGTTCTGATAATCATTTGGCTCGCTTATCCTCAAATCCCGTAATAAATTTTCACGGATTAGTCTTTCTCTCTTCTTAAACCATTACTTCCTTCATCTGTGCTTCCTCTTTTCCTTACATGATCGAAAAGCTAGCTTGAGAGTCATAATAGCTGGCATCTGATCTGCCACATTTCCATACCCAAGATGGTTGGCTGGTTGGATTAAAAGAGGGAGGGTAGGGGCCAGACTACGAGGTCATCAGTCCCTTGTTCCAAATAAAACAGTGCCACAAGTGTGAGAATAAAACAAACGAGACTGACAACACAAAACGGAATGAAAGGAAAAATCACAAGAACGATGAAGGGCAACGATCATGTAAATGGACAAAAGGGGGACAAGAAAACCACAGAAATGCAAGAAACAGGATGAAGAGGGTAAAACAACAAAGCAGATGACCATGGCTGGCTGACCATGAGAATAAAAAGGAGAAGCCAGCCACTCTGCAACACATTAAAACCTCCACCCTAAAAGCACTAGGGTGGAGGACAAAGGGTCAAGGAACATGCGCTAAAACGTAGATCAAATGATAAAACACACCCTCATGAATAAAACGTAAAACTAAATCAGCCAATGAGGCATTGTCAGATAAAATTAGCGGCAACGAGTCCGGTAACCTAAGATTTCGTCGAACAGTGCACCAGAAGATGGGCCACTGTCAACCGGGTGCCACACCGACATTGAGGTGGGTCTTCACAGTGCACGAGGTAACCGTGGGTTGCCAATGTGGAGCTGGAAGAGGACAACTGATCAGCTGCAAGAGGCCCACAGGGGAGACTTCCACACATTCATAGTCTTCTCGATGATACGCAGCTCGTTGTGCCTACTGATATGCCATTCCGTCTCCCAGAGTCATAAAACCCAGCAGCGTAAGTCAGAACACAGGTCAGGTTCAGAGATGCCCGTCTCCAGAAGCGGTTTCCACATAGCTCACTTGGCAATTCTGTCGGCAAGTTCATTGCTCGGGATTCCGACCTGACCTGGGTTCCAGACAAACACCACTGAATGACCGGACCATTCCAGGGCATATATGGACTCCTGGATGGTCGCTACCAAAGGATGACTTGGGTAGCACTGGTCGATAGCTCATAGGCTGCTCAAGGAGTCAGTACACAGAAGAAACGACTCCCCAGGGCGTGAACGGATGTGCTCAAGAGCACGAGATATAGCCACCACCTCGGCTGTGAAAACACTGCAGCCATCGGGCAAGAAATGCTGTTCAATATGTCCTCTGTAGACATACGCTAAGCCGACATGACCGTCAGCCATCGAGCCAGTGGTGTAAACCACTTTGTGGCCTCAATACGTGTCAAGAGAAAGTGGCAGCGGAGAGCTGCAGTGTTAACTGAGGGCCATGTGAAAGGTCCAGGTGAAGCTGAGTCCTAGGTGTACACCATGGAGGTGTATGTGAATGGACCTAAAGTATAGGTGGTAAAGGCAAGGATTTCAGTTCGGAAAGAAGGGATCGGACATGAACCGCAATTGGAAACCCTGACCTGGGTCGCCGATGCGGGAGATGAACTGCTGTGGGTGGGAAAAGGAGACGGTTATTCAGATGCGCAGGAGAACTACAAATGAGTGCAATGTAACTGGCCAGCAGCTGTGCACACCTAACCTGTAATGGAGGGACTCCAGCCTCCACAAGGATGCTGGTCACCGGACTCGTCCTAAAAGCACCTGTCGCTAGGCGAACGCCACAGTGGTGCACTGGGTCAAGTAAACACAATGCTGAGGGTGCTGTCGAACCATAAACCGGACTCCTGTAGTCAAGGTGGGATTGAACAAGGACTCTGTAGAGCTGCAGCAGTGTAGAGCTATCTGCACCCTAGTTGATGTTGCTCAGGCAGTAGAGGGCGTTGAAGTGCTGCCAGCACTTCTGCTTAAGCTGACGAAAGTGAGATGTTTAAATCGGGCGTCGGAAACCAGCCCTAAAATTAGATATGTCTCCACTACAGTGAGAGGATCACCAGTAAGGTAAAGTTCTGGTTCCGTGTGTAGTTGTGGAGCAGTACGAAATGCAGAAGTGGTCTGCATACAGACAGGGTGAGACTGAAAGCCCTACAGCTGCTGCTAGACCATTAATGGCCACTAAAATAGAGAGACACTCAATACAGAGCCCTGCGGGACACATTCTCCTGGATATGGGGGGGTACTATGGGAAGCACCAACTTGGACACGGAAAGTACGAAACGACAGGAAATTTTGGATAAAAATCGGGGGCGGGCCTTGGAGGCAAGGATATGATGTCGCCAGTTGGTGTCTTACGCTTTTCGTAAATCAAAACAGACTCGAGGGACACACAATTATCAGACACACGATTATCAGTGGTAGAGCAGCCCTGGCGGAAGCTGCCCTGACATGGAGTCACCAGGCCACATGACTTCCAGGACCCAACCCAACCACCGACTCACCGTACGTTCCAGCAGCTTACGAAGAACGTTGGTGAGGCTGACGGGCCTATAGGTATCCACATCAAGTGAGTTTTTATCGGGTTTGAGCACCTGAATGATGGTGCTCTTCTGCCATTGTGATGGAAAGATGCCATCGCACCTGATCTGGTCGAACATGACTAGGAGATGTTGCTTGTAGTCAGATGAGAGATGTTTGATCATCTGACTGTGGATCCAATCTGGCAATGTGCAAGGGCACTGAGGAGCTCCCACTCTGTAAATGGGGCGTTATAGGATTCACTGTGACATGTAGTGAACAAAAGGACTTTCCCTTCCAGCCGCCGTTTGAGAGAGTGAAAGGCTGGGGGTAATTCTCCAATGCAGAAGCTCAAGCATAGTGCTCAGCAATCGCATTTGCGTCGGTAGATAAAACGCCATTTATCTTAACACCGGGGACACCAGTTGGGGTCTGGTACCCAAAAACACGTTTGTCTTTGTCCAGACTGGGAAGGTGACGTACGGCACCCAATGGTCGAGACATATCTATCCCATCACTCCTGCTTCCATCGTCTGGTAAGTTGGTGAACGCTGGCATGAAGCCATTTAAAGGCTATGATGTGCTCCAGGGAAGGGTGCCGCTGTAGAGCTCGCCGATGCAACTTAATTGCTTCAGCGACTTCCAGAGACCACCAAGGGACTGCCTTTTGCTGGGGGCACCCTAAAGAGCGACGGATCATGTTTTCTGCCACAGAAACGAATGTTGCAGTCACCTGCTCAACCATTACATTGATGTTACCATGTGGGTGAGGTGAGATTCAATGGTGACAGCAGAGGTGAAAGTTTCCCAGTCCATCTCGTTTAAAGCCCATCTGGGCAGGCGTCCGTGGGCCTGATGCTAGGGCAGTAACAGGAAGGTGGGGAAGTGGTCACTACCACAGAGGTCATCATGTGCTCTCCAGTGGATAGATGGGAGAAGTCGTGGGCTGCAAATTGATAAATAAATGGCTGAGTAACTACCTCGAGCCACAGTGAAATGTGTGGCGGCCCCAGTATTTAAGAGGCAGAGATCGAACTGAGACAGTTAAGTTTTGACATCCTGCCTCGGCCAGTAAGCACAGTGCCACCCCACAAGGGGTTATGGGCGTTAATATCTCCCAAAAGTAGGAAGGGTTTAGGGAGATGGTCAATCAGTGCAGATAATACATTCAGGGATACTGCACCATCTGGAGGAAGATACACATTGCAAACAGTTATTTCCTGTGCCATCCTTATTCTGACAGCCACAGCTTCAAGAGTGGTTTGAAGGGGCACAGTTTCACTACAACCTCAGTTTAGGACATAAACACAAACTCCACCTGACACTCGATTATAGTCACTACGGTTCCTGTAATATCCCTTATAGCTATGGAGGGCAGGGGTCCTCATTGCCAGGAACCAGGTTTCCTGGAGGGCAATGCAGAAAGCAGGTGTAAAGCTTAACAGTTGCCGTAGCTCATCCAGGCGGTGGAAAAAAACTACCGCAATTCCACTGGAGGATGACATCATTGTGAGACTGGGAAGGCATGGAACATTCAATGAGGCAGTTTAGACCTCAGGGTCACCTGCTGCCACCGACTTTTTGCCTGAGCAGTCTATATTCCTTGTGTCTGTCTGGCGAGATCTAGGTCCTAAGCGGATGCCAGAATCTCCACCCCATCCGCAGACGCAGAGCTTGTAGGTAGCAGTGGTGTGGGTGCCACCACAATTCCCTTGGGGACCTTCTTTTTGGATTTCTCTCGCTGCTCCTTGGGTTTCCTGGGCTGGGAGGATTTCACTGATTCAGTCTCTGGGACTGAGGATGAGTGTGAAGCCCTATGACCAGCTGCTTTTGGGCTCTTCAGCCACTGGTGGTGTCATTTTTCCCGCTAGCAGAAACCTGGGGAGGGAGTGACCCAAGGGACCCCTTCCTAGCGAGAGGAGCCGAAGAAGACTTGCACTTCTCGCTGCTCCTGCTCAGAAGTGGGGACTGATATCCCCGATTGATGGGGGGGGGGGGGGGGTATTGCTTCTGAAGTATGTGGTGCGGGAGCAACGGGGAGGGAAGTGCCCCCCACCATCAAGGGGGCAGGTGTAGTCTTCTGGTTCTGAGATGTGACAGGAATGCGAGGAAATGATGGGGCGACAACTGTCGTTGTAGCGGCAGTGTAAGAGGTGGTCATAGCCACAGGATATAGGTGCTCAAATTTACTCTTAGCCTCAGTGCAGGTCAGTTGGTCCAGGGTATTATATTCCATGATTTTCCTCTCTTTCTGTAAAAATGGAATGATGCTCTCCACAGTTGACACAGATGGGGGGTAGAGCACATAGAGTATTGAGATGTGATGGACATCAACAATCTCGACATGTGACGCTGGAAGTACAGTGGGAAGACATGGCCAAACTTGCAGCACCTAAAGCACAGCATCAGGTGAGGGATATATGGCTTGACATCACAGCAGTAGACCATCACCTTGACCTTCTCGGGCAATGTGTCACACTCGAAGGCCAAGATGAAGGCACCGGTAGCAACCTGATTATCCTTCGGACCTGGATGGACATGCTGGACGAAATGAACACTTTGCCACTCTAAATTGGTGCGCAGCTCATCAGAGTGCAAAAGAAGGTCACTGTGGAATATAATGCCCTGGACCATATTTAAGCTCTTATGGGGTGTGATGGTAATGGAAACATACCCCAGCTTGTCACAAGCAAGTAATGCCCATGACTGGGCAAAGGATGCTGTTTTTATCAAGACTGATCCTGACCGCATTTTGGACAAGCCCTCCACCTCCCCAAACATGTCCTCTAAATGGTCTACAAAAAACTGTGGCTTTATCGAAACAAAGGAGTCCCCATCCATTCTTACAAATACGAGGTACCAGGGTGAATAATGTTCGCTGCCATCCTTAGCCTGGCGTTCCTCCCACGGTGTGGCCATGGAGGGGAATGATTTAGGGTCATACATCCTTGCATTGTACTGGCACATAGAACTCTCAGAGACTGGTGGTTTGATCACCGGCAATTGATGACGTGGTACACTTCATCGCGCGTCATCCGCCCTGTTGCCACCCACTCTGACCAGGGGCCCTCCCCACAGGCGCCACCCAGCCGTAGCAAAGCCCACCTGGCAGGATGGCCATTGCCGGGAGTCCCAATGCCCCAGGGTGACGGGCACCTACTCCTCGGCATACGTGAGGAGTTAACGGCGCGGGCATCAGCAGAGTGGTCCCTTTGTTGTCAGGGGGCTGCAACCGACAGGGTACATGGCGGCCCCACCACAACGGACTGGCTACCGTGCTGTATATCAGGTGCAAACTAGTCCACGGTCATCGTCAGCACAGAAAGCGATATTACATAGTGCATGGTGGAAAATGCACCCAGGAAGGTTTCCTCTCCCAAGAGATGGAGAATGAGCGGGACTGCAATGCGATGACAAGAAAGCGGGCTACAGATCACAAGGCACGATGGACCATGTATGGCGCCCTTCCCCAATTGGCTCACTCTTTGCGGACAATCACATAAAGGCCAAAACATGTGAGGCTCCTTTTAGTCGCCTCTTATGACTGACACGAATACCTTGGGCCTATTCTTATCCCCAGACCCGCAGGTGGATCCATATCCGAGATTCGACATTAATACTGCACAGTATTGATCTGTTGTCTGTAGTTGGCTTGAAGCGGCTGAAACTAGTCATGTCTCAGGTTTAAGCCAAAAGCAGTATTTAAAAAGGCTGAACCAACAACCTCGCAAGCAATATATCACCTCAGTCTTCTTCTTGATAACTTTTACCTCGATTACCTTCTTATACAGTTGGCTTTCTCGAATTTCTTTGGTGCAGAAGACTCACTATATAGTGCCACCAACTCTTGCTGTGTGACTTATTTTCAATCTGCAGAGGGTCAAGGGCTGGAAGAGAGCTTTGTAGTATGTACAGTTCTATATAACAGTTGCGACATTGGATATGCAGATCTTTTATTAATAGGAGCAACATATCCAAAGTGAATCTCAGAACAAAGAGAATGACATTTCTCTCTGGCTTCTTTCAGCTGTTAGCTGTTGTCATTGTAGGCAGCACGTCTTGTTCTCTGCCTTCCAAAACACCACCAATCCCCCGACACCAAAGCATAAGCGACCTCTTCGCAGCAGGTGGAGATGCCCGGTCGGTGATGTGACTTTATAACTTGTCTGTGATCGTGCGTCTCGCGCCACCTCTGTACTCTGATCAAACCAGTGCACACAGTGGAAAATCATTTCTATGCTAACTACATAAACAATGTTTTTAAAAGAAAATCTTTCAACTGTTTGAGGAAGAGGTAGAACAACACGTTACACCAGAGATCTTCCCACTAAGGTGAAATATGTCGTGTAAAATAACCAAAGTAACTAATTAAAATCCTTTTATAACCTTTTACCTTTTGTATGTAATGTATCATCACAATGAAACGTAATGTTTATTGAAATGAAACACTATTCCCTCCTCTCCCCCTCCCCACCAACACTTGTACTTGCATATTTCTAATTTCAGCATTTTCAGTTTGTGATTGCTAGGTTTAACAATGATTTGATCTCTCTTTTGGTTATGTCTATAGCATGTACTTGTGTTTGTGCTTATTTTGTTATAGGATAAATTGCCTTTTACCAATCTTGTTTGTTTATTATGTCACATTTTCTTAAAGCAATATTGCCATTCAACTGCTTTGTAATCACATTGTTTGACTTTCATAGATGATAAAACCCCATAAGAGAGTTGTCGTATTTGACCAGGTTTTATCATTATTACATTATTAACATAATCAGCTTTACACTGTCTTTAAAATGTTGCTTGTAACAGCATCAGATCCTCAAATTTGTTGAGATAGAGAAGGTTTAAGTCTTTATTTACCATAAGGAGCTGCATGCTGATATTTCAATCTACACCACTCTCCACAATCCCGAATCTCAAATTTGTGGTAAGTCAAAGATTTACAGAAATGAAAATGCCAAGACTGTCATTGCCCAGGGAAGTCTATTAATCTTTGACTACTTTGGAGAACACCTTCCTTGCTGTGACCCTCAGTCACATTAGTTTCCTACCTTTGTAAGATCTGCATATACATCCTACCCTGTGGGCTGATACGGTGCAAATACTTTTCTTCCCAATCTCTTTGATGCAAGTGCCCTCTCCTTGTATCTCTACATAAGAGAAACAGTACACACAATTCCTTCTATGGATTCAAGTATTAACTTGACCTGGGCATGGGTCATCCCTCCTTTGGGTCTGCTTACTCTTTACTATACAATATCTCCACTTTTTGGTACAGGTCATTCCTTATATGGATTCGTCTGACCCTTGTCTGGGTCCATCAGTCTTTTTTCTCCTCCACACCTGGGTTCATCCCAGCTTAAAATTTGAAATCGTATGCATAGTTTATTACCCCTACCATTGTAAATTTCAATGATGAATTTCCTTGTCTCTTAATGACTTTACCCAGCTATTTCTAACAGATATTTCCTGACTCCTTCCTAACATTCTTACACTCTTTGTCAAAAATTGTTCACCGCTTTTTTATTTATTGTTATTACATTATTATGTTTATATTTCTGGATCATTGGGGATGTCGCATTACACTCTGATGGAGCCTGTGGGGTCAAATAATAGCTACAAGAATGAGTAGTTTTGAAACATACCCTCTTCTTCATTCCTTACACCAGTACTCTATATCTATACGATAGATCTATGTGATATACTGATATCCTCCATCTATATGATAAGGTAGCTTCTCACTTTCTGCTAGGAGTTTTTTCTATATTTGCTGTTAATCTCTGTTTAATCACTCTTAATAATTATAAAATATGAAACCTTTGTTTAATTGCTCTTCAATTCTTCATTCTTATGTTAAAGCACACATTATATTCATAATGATTGTGTTTCTATTATATTCACAGAAAATCTTCAGCATTAACGCACTCTTCTCAGAGATAACACAAGTTTTTTTTTATTAATTTTGCTCCTCACCTGTGTAGCAAGTCATTAGCATTTTCTTATTGCAGATAACACTATCATCTATCATAGCACCATCCAAAACAGTTGGTGTCCCATGTTATCCTGTTTCCACATACATGTTGTTATGTTACCTTCTGCTTTAAGGGCTTATTTAGCACCCTTCCTTAACCCCTTGTTCAACTAATGTCACTAACATAGGCACCTTATCACAATACAAATGATCTTTTTCTTTACAATGCGTAAAGAAAACTAACACCACAACACCCACAAATTATTTGTGTGAATATGTCATATGTGCAGTAGCCACCGGAAAGATCGCGGGAGGCCCACATCGGCACGGCGTGTCACGGACGGTAGTTGCCGCAAATAGAGTCCCCCGTAAGCCATCGGTCCTGGCTACAGATGCTTCCCAGTATGGGGTAGGGGCGGTCCTGGCCCATCGCAACTCAGATGGTTCCGAGCAGCCACTGGCGTTTGCGTCTAAAACTCTTAGTCCCGCACGGGCCCATTACTCCCAGGTGGAAAAAGAGGCTTTGGCCACTGTCTACGCTGTTACCAAGTTTTACCCTTTCTTGTATGGCACGAAGTTTCAGTTAATCACTGACCATAAGCCATTAATATCGTTATTTGGCCCCGCCTCTCAGATTCCGGATAGGGCGGCCCACAGACTACAGCGCTGGGCCTTGTTCCTCTCCAAGTACCATTATGACATTCATTTTCGCCGTACCGGACAGCATGCCAACGTAGACACTCTTTCCCGTCTTCCGGTGGGCCCGGATCCTATGTTCGATCGAGAGGAGATTGTGTGTTTTCATTTGGATGTGGCGTCCCGCCAAGCGGTTGACGGCTTCCCGATCACTAGTTCTAGAGTTGCCAGGGAAACGGCAGCTGACCCGGTTCTCCGGCAAGTGGTTCGCCTCATTCAGCAGGGGTGGTCATTCCGACCTCCGGGCCGGGCCTCGGACCCTCTTCGTAATTATTTTGTTCTACGAGACCGCCTCTCCGTGTTGGAAGGAGTTCTCCTTTTGGCTACCGACGATACAGCTCCTCGCGTGGTTGTTCCCGCAAGTTTGCAAAGGGAAGTCCTCACGTTATTACATGAGGGGCACTGGGGTGTTTCCCGTACTAAAACCTTGGCTCGCAGACTTGTGTACTAGTCTGGTATTGACAGAGAAATTGAGCACTTGGTGGCCACCTGTTCCCAGTGTGCAAGCCAACAGGCATCTCCCAGGTCAGCGTTCTCTTCATGGCCGCCTGCAACCCAGGCATGGGAACGTGTTCACATTGATTTTGCGGGCCCGTTTCTCAATGGCTTTTGGCTCATTGTCATTGATGCTTATTCCCGATTTCCATATGTGGTTCGCTGCTCCTCAAGCACTTCAGAGGTTGTAATCCAGGCACTAGCAAAAATCTTTTCTGTGGAAGGTCTGCCAATCACCCTGGTCTCGGACAATGGACCTCAGTTTATGTCGCAGGCCTTCCAGGATTTTTGTAGGCGCTTCGGTATTCGGCACGTTTGCTCTCCCCCCTTTCATCCACAATCGAATGGGGACGCCGAGCGCATGGTGCGCACGCTTAAGACACAGATAAAAAAGTATGTGCACGAATTTCCTGCGGAGGAGGCGTTGACGTTTTTCCTGACGGCATACCGGACCACACCTATGGGAGAACGCAGCCCCGCAGAGCTCCTCCACGGGTGCCAACCTAGGACTGCACCTCCTTCGGCCCGGTCCTCGCAGTCTTCGCAAAACGGAGTACCCGGCTTTCCACCGGGTATGTCGGTCTGGGCACGTGGGTTTGGTCGCAATCCACATTGGATACCGGCGGTGGTCCTGCGCCGAAATGGCTGCCGACTCTATACCTTGCAGACGGGGGACCGGGAGGTACGTCATCACCAAAATCAGCTTCGTCCACGTTTGGGCCCCCACCCTCCGACCTCTCTGGCACCGGGTTCCCCATTGCCGGCGCCTGTGTCGGTTTCTCAGGGGACGCTACCACCAGTCCCCCCTGTGATTCCGCCGCACTGCGATGGCTCTCAGCCTTGGCAGCCTCCAGTCGCTCCAGCACCGGCATCGCAATCATTAGCGATGCCCCAGCGAGAGCCGGCCCCCCTCGCAGGCCCGGTTTCTCTGTAGGCTGGTTCACCTGTGGTCGTCCCTTCCCCATCGTCCCTGCCACTGGGTCTTGCCCCTCCCGGGGTGGACCAGGATCCAGAGTTCGACGGCCTGTCTCCCGTTCTGTCCCGGGTTCCGGTGGTGGGACGACAGGGGCCTCTTCGTGTGGGTCACTTCCAGCCGTATTCGAAGGTTCCGGCTCGAGGGTTGGCAGATCCCCTCGACTCCAGCCTTCCGATGGATGTGGAGGTCATCACTCCTGCACGACGCTCCACCTTCCGACGCAGTGGATCACAGTGGCTTCACCCCCCCGAAGGAGGAGGAGTGCAGTAGCCACCAGAAAGATCGCGGGAGGCGCACATCGGCACGGCGCGTCACGGACGGTAGTTGCCGCAAATAGAGTCCCGTCCACCAGAGGGCACGCGAGAATTCGGCCGCGACCTCTGCCAGCAGAACAACAACAACAACAACAACAACAACAACTCAGGCAGCACGGGCCATGCCCAGTGAGTTCACATCGGGCATGCCTATGAGACAGTTCTTGGTCTACTCTGAAGTGTGACAGAAAACGTGAACCGTGTTACTACAATATGCATCTTATATTGTACGTCTCTGCTTCACCTGTGAAAACAAGTTGCGTTTACCACTCGTCAGTCTAAGTCAACGGTCTCTCATGATATTTCGTCACTGTGAAACATATGTATTTGATTATAAATACCTCTGTATTTAACAGCTTACAGTACCTATTTAACATCTTACATTACCTAACCACCCCCGTAAAAGGTGTATGAACCCCAACCATTATTCCTATGTACAAAACATACAAAATTACCTTTCTTGTACTCAAATAACGTAACTCTTAATACTGTATTTTCTTTATACTCAAAAAAATAACAGGTTTACTTTCATGTTGCAAGATAGGATAGTAAGAGAAGGATTTAAGTTATAAACAATAGGATAGCTGAAGAAGAAGAACAGTTCCATGGAAAACTAAATATGAACTAATGAAGCAATTAACTTCTTTATCATACTGATATAATATAAACCCTTTTCGTGCCCAGTTTTGGTGGTCCACCAAAAACACTGCTTTTGGATGTAGAATACCCACAATTTTAAATAGTTCACAGTATTTTCAAAGAAATTTTTTTACTAGTCTACTCCTTTCTATTTAAATTATAATAATACAATCTGATAGTGTTCATGCATTACACTCAGATTTCCAGTGATTGTCTTTGATTTTCTTAATCCAACAGCTGACTCTTAACAAATGAAGGCACTGCTTACTTTATTCATCATTTAATTTAAAAAGTCTCATTTAGCTTTAACCAATCATATAATAAGTAGTAAGGCTCTAGTGCCTCAGGTGAGTAGTAAAATTAATCACTAAAGTAATAAACATAACTAAATATAATCACAAACTGTCAGCAAATAGAGTTTGTATTGTCTTGTGCTTATCCTTATGAGAGACATCACATCATCACTGATGTCCCCTAGAATGGTTACTACCACATCCTCCTTGGATGGGAGAATATATATCCCGCAAGTCTTTAACTCCACTCATTTGAGTGAACTCTACACATAATGCCTGATACAGCACAGAGTTCATTACTAATAAACTTTCCTTTTTCAATTGTTGACAATTTACATAATGCCTCATGTAAAATGCATTCACGGCTTAATACTGTGCTCAGATATTCCTTAGTGTTCATACACTCCTTAGAATAATGCTTATAATCAATGCACGTCTTACGATCTATACAAGTCGTCAAGCTTCCCTGACCCATACAGTGTTCAGTGCTTACTCCCTCCTCCAAATATTCATTATCGTTTATACATTTTTCAGAGACAGGCTTACAGTCATCATATACTCAAGTACACTAACTGTTGTTGTTGTTGTTGTTGTTGTGGTCTTCAGTCCTGAGACTGGTTTGATGCAGCTCTCCATGCTACTCTATCCTGTGCAAGCTTTTTCATCTCCCAGTACCTACTGCAACCTACATCCTTCTGAATCTGCTTAGTGTATTCATCTCTTGGTCTCCCTCTACGATTTTTACCCTCCACGCTGCCCTCCAATACTAAATTGGTGATCCCTTGATGCCTCAGAACATGTCCTACCAACCGATCCCTTCTTCTGGTCGAGTTGTGCCACAAACTTCTCTTCTCCCCAATCCTATTCAATACTTCCTCATTAGTTATGTGATCTACCCATCTGATCTTCAGCATTCTTCTGTAGCACCACATTTCGAAAGCTTCTATTCTCTTCTTGTCCAAACTATTTATCGTCCATGTTTCACTTCCATACATGGCTACACTCCATACAAATACTTTCAGAAATGACTTCCTGACACTTAAATCTATACTCGATGTTAACAAATTTCTCTTCTTCAGAAACGCTTTCCTTGCCATTGCCAGTCTACATTTTATATCCTCTCTACTTCGACCATCATCAGTTATTTTGCTCCCCAAATAGCAAAACTCCTTTACTACTTTAAGTGTCTCATTTCCTAATCTAATGCCCTCAGCATCACCCAACTTAATTAGACTACATTCCATTATCCTTGTTTTGCTTTTGTTGATGTTCATCTTATATCCTCCTTTCAAGGCACTGTCCATTCCATTCAACTGCTCTTCCAAGTCCTTTGCTGTCTCTGACAGAATTACAATGTCATCGGCGAACCTCAAAGTTTTTATTTCTTCTCCATGAATTTTAATACCTACTCCGAATTTTTCTTTTGTTTCCTTTACTGCTTGCTCAATATACAGATTGAACAACATCAGGGAGAGGCTACAACCCTGTCTTACTCCCTTCCCAACCACTGCTTCCCTTTCATGTCCCTCGACTCTTATAACTGCCATCTGGTTTCTGTACAAATTGTAAATAGCCTTTTGCTCCCTGTATTTTACCCCTGTCACCTTTAGAATTTGAAAGAGAGTATTCCAGTCAACGTTGTCAAAAGCTTTCTCTAAGTCTACAAATGCTAGAAATGTAGGTTTGCCTTTCCTTTATCTTTCTTCTAAGATTAGTCGTAAGGTTAGTATTGCCTCACGTGTTCCAGTATTTCTACGGCATCCAAACTGATCTTCCCCGAGGTTGGCTTCTACTAGTTTTTCAATTCGTCTGTAAAGAATTCGTGTTGGTATTTTGCAGCTGTGACTTATTAAACTGATAGTGCGGTAATTTTCACATCTGTCAACACCTGCTTTCTTTGGGATTGGAATTATTATATTCTTCTTGAAGTCTGAGGGTATTTCACCTGTTTCATACATCTTGCTCACCAGATGGTAGAGTTTTGTCAGGACTGGCTCTCCCAAGGCTGTCAGTAGTTCCAATGGAATGTTGTCTACTCCCGGGGCCTTGTTTTGACTCAGGTCTTTCAGTGCTCTGTCAAACTCTTCACGCAGTATCATATCTCCCATTTCATCTTCGTCTACATCCTCTTTCATTTCCATAATATTGTCCTCAAGAACATTGCCCCTGTATAGACCCTCTATATACTCCTTCCACCTTTCTGCTTTTCCTTCTTTGCTTAGAACTGGGTTTCCATCTGAGCTCTTGATATTCATACAAGTTGTTCTCTTATCTCCAAAGGTCTCTTTAATTTTCCTGTAGGCAGTATCTCTCTTACCCCTAGTGAGATAGGCCTCTACATCCTTACATTTGTCCTCTAGCCATCCCTGCTTAGCCATTTTGCACTTCCTGTCAATCTCATTTTTGAGACGTTTGTATTCCTTTTTGCCTGCTTCATTTACTGCATTTTTATATTTTCTCCTTTCATAAATTAAATTCAATATTTCTTCTGTTACCCAAGGATTTCTACTAGCCCTCGTCTTTTTACCTACTTGATCCTCTGCTGCCTTCGCTACTTCATCCCTCAAAGCTACCCATTCTTCTTCTACTGTATTTCTTTCCCCCATTCCTGTCAATTGTTCCCTTATGCTCTCCTTGAAACTCTGTACAACCTCTGGTTCTTTCAGTTTATCCAGGTCCCATTTCCTTAAATTCCCACCTTTTTGCCGTTTCTTCAGTTTTAATCTACAGGTCATAACTAATAGATTGTGGTCAGAGTCCACATCTGCCCCTGGAAATGTCTTACAATTTAAAACCTGGTTCCTAAATCTCTGTCTTACCATTATATAATCTATCTGATACCTTTTAGTATCTCCAGGGTTCTTCCATGTATACAACCTTCTATCATGATTCTTAAACCAAGTGTTAGCTATGATTAAGTTGTGCTCTGTGCAAAATTCTACCAGGCGGCTTCCTCTTTCATTTCTTAGCCCCAATCCATATTCACCTACTACGTTTCCTTCTCTCCCTTTTCCTACACTCGAATTCCAGTCACCCATGACTATTAAATTTTTCGTCTCCCTTCACAATCTGAATAATTTCTTTTATTTCATCATACATTGCTTCAATTTCTTCGTCATCTGCAGAGCTAGTTGGCATATAAACTTGTACTACTGTAGTAGGTGTGGGCTTCGTATCTATCTTGGCCACAATAATGCGTTCACTATGCTGTTTGTAGTAGCTTACCCGCATTCCTATTTTCCTATTCATTATTAAACCTACTCCTGCATTACCCCTATTTGATTTTGTGTTTATAACCCTGTAGTCACCTGACCGGAAGTCTTGTTCCTCCTGCCACTGAACTTCACTAATTCCCACTATATCTAACTTCAACCTATCCATTTCCCTTTTTAAATTTTCTAATCTACCTGCCCGATTAAGGGATCTGACATTCCATGCTCTGATCCGTAGAACGCCAGTTTTCTTTCTCCTGATAACGACATCCTCTAAAGTAGTCCCCGCCCGGAGATCCGAATGGGGGACTATTTTACCTCCGGAATACACTAACTAGGACGCACAAATTCTCTCTTAAAAGCTACTTCAGATTCACTCAGTATCTTAACCCATTATTTGGCAATGCTGCTATTAAGGAACTCATAATTGCACATTTTTTGTGCTACGTGTGTTAGCAACATGGAGCATTCCAAGTGGACTGATATTTTCTGGGAAGAGGAAGCCTGGCCATTGGATGGACAATTAATCAAGAAGAAGAAAATTGCAGCTCCAGTGCCAATGAATTGTGCACAATTTTGTGCTCTGGTCAGAATATGGGCCAAAGGGTTGAGGTGGGCTTGGCTTTCAGGAGTATTCAACTATAGTTGGTGGAAAACGAGGAATTGCCCTGTGCTTTGTACCAGAAAGGAAATGCTTTAAGATGTCTCACATGAAATAGTGCAAAATGCAACCAGTTATTCAGCCACAGGAGCAACATTTTAGTAATTATATTGTAGCACCTGTGTGCGTTTTGTTAGCAACAATACTTAAAGGCAACATACTCCATTTTGAAAAAATGGATGTAAAATTGATCAGATGACAATATAATTCTAATATAAGTAACTTAATACTTTTTCTTCACAATACTTTTGTGTGTACAAATGGTTAAACTTATTTCTGAAGTTGGAAGGCCAGTTTACTTCCCATTGTAAATGTTAAATATTGAAACTGATTTTATTGGTATCATCATAACCTTTGGATGACAGTTCCTTAAATTACTTCTTAAATTCCACTGTGTGAACAGAGCCAAATGGTTTAAATGTTAGGAATCACTTCTGGTGTACTACAATATCACCAAAAGAATTGGCAATAATGCTAGTAGAACCGACATTCTTTTGTACTTTTGGTTCAACTAATTCCTGCTTGTGCTCCTGCAAAGTGATTGAACATTGTTCTAATGTCTCTATCCATCCTTTCATATCTGAGATTTGATCATTTAAAGCCTTAAATCCATATTGTGCCTCTGTAAATGCGCAAACCACCTTTATGAAACTGCATTAGTTTTCTACTTATTCTGTAATTATGAAGGCAACTCTACAAAGGCAGCTACTATACAACAAATCTTATCTACTTTCCTTGATACCTCCTCCAATGACTGGCCTTGGGTATTAATAATACTTTTTAATTCCTCCAATTGTCTTTTTAATTCATCTAGCTCTTCTAACTTTTTTAGTTTTTTTAAAATATTTCTACTATAGGGCTTTCCATGCTAAGTCTAGTAATCAGCATATAGAAACTACAACAGTCTATACTCTGCTGTTGACCAGGTTGCTGTGGCTCACCTATCTCCTTTACTCTGTCTGTTGTGACAGTTCACGCTTATTTGAGTTTTACCAAATCGAAAATTACTTCAATATTTTGATTACTTCAGGTAACACTACAGTGTGTCTTAGCCTATATCTTCTTTGCTCTTTACTTAGGTTCCTCTAGGCAGTGTCTTATTTTCTTTTGTTATTTTCTAAAGATTGTACTTATTTACGAAAAAGCTCTCTTCCCTCAGTGAGTGTTATCCATGCCCTTCACACCGATGTCAAATGAAGTAGCTAAAACCAGTACTGTCTCGGGACTAAGCCAAATGAAGTATTTAAAAGGCTTCACATAGCGAAACTGAAGCAACAACTTCATGAGTGATATTTCATCCTAGTATTCTTCTTTATAACTTTTATCTTGATTATCTTCTTATGTGGTTGGTTTTCTTGAAGTTTCTTGGTGCACTGGACGTACTATGCATTGCCACCAATTCTTGCTACGCAATTTCTTTTCAATTTGCAGAGGTTTGAGGATGGGAAGAGAGCTTTCTAGTATTTACGTTACTAAATGACGTAATGATTTTTGAAAGAACTCTTCCATATTTCGTTGTTTTATATAAGAATTAAAACACTGGGTGTACAGATGTCATTACTCAGAACAACATATCCAAAGTGAATCTCATAAAAGAAGAGAATGGCATTTCTTTTCAGTTTCTTACTGTTTCTGGTCATTGTAGGCAGTGCCTCTTGTTCTCTGCATTGCAAAACACTGCCAGGCTCTGACACCTAAGCGTAAGTGATCCCTTCACAACGGGTGATGACCCTCAATCAGTGCTGTGCCTTAGTGACATTCTGTGCACATGAATCTCCCTTCAACACTGTACATTTATCAAATCAGCATGTGTACAGTGGAAAACTCTCTACATGCTAGCTACCTAAAGAATACTTTAACACAAACGTTGTTCGTCTGAAGGCAAGGAAGAGGTGGAACAACATTTTATTCCACAAACCACCAACACATTGCACAATATTGCTAACCAGTAGTACTGATAGTCTAGAAGCCACTTAAAATGTATTATTTAACAATTTCTAGTCATCCATGTTTGATGAGAACTTTAACTGGAAATCACGTGTTATTGATCTTTAACTCTTTGTCTAGCAACATTTCCTCTATGTTTAATTGCTGATTTTGATGATGAAAGGATAGAAAAATAATTTACTTTGCACACTTCCACTGGTTGATGCCATATGGAATAATTTTATGGGCCAATTCCACACACTGACACAATGTATTCATTTCATCTCACAGAACCATGCTGTAAAGATGATAACCGGTGTCCATCCTTTTACATCATACAGACAACTGCTTAAAAATTATGTGTACTAACAACAGCCTTGCTCACTCATGAAAGCACAACCTGAAGATATATCGCATTCATAAACATAGCATTAGGAACACAAACAGCACTCGCTTTCCAGTACTTAACCTTACTTTTGCACAGAAACATAAAAATATCTGACTACCTCAATAGCTCTTCCTGCTCCACAGATGAATTTTTGGGTAGGTAGTATTATCATCATTGGGTTACATTTATCAAATTTTGTAGCTGATTAATATAAAAAATAATCTTGTTAAGTAAATGACTATGAGTAGCCACATTCTAACAGAAAATTTATCTTTTTTGTAAACCTACTTATACCTTTCAAATACTAGTGACTGCCATAAATATTATCTTTTGAACATGCAAAAACCTAAAATGAGACGATAGTGTTCCAGATAATTATCAGCTTAGATCCTGCATTCCTAAAACCTGACTCTTGTTATGAAGTATTCAGAAGGAAGTTGTTATCCAACATACTGTCTTTTGGAACTGGATCAGTTTAAAGCATGTTGCATAAAAAAATTCTCCTTTTCATGAAATCTCTACTAGCTATTTCTGGTCATTATTGAAATGTAACATCAGAATGCTTTACCATGCTGATACTTTTAATTACTAATATTTTAATTCAATTACACTTTGCTTATGTTCATTTATGCAAGCAGCAAAATTGAAACTCATGACTGACATATCATTGTGAGCATTTATTAATGCACTCTGCTCATTGCACAATTTCTTCTCACAATAGTTGAAGCACAGCTTATTGTAATTACAAGACAAATTCGTTATATGTATTTTAACACACGCTCTCTCTCTCTCTCTCTCTCTCTCTCTCTCTCTCTCTGTGTGTGTGTGTGTGTGTGTGTGTGTGTGTGTGTGTGTGTGTGTGTGTTGGGTGGGGAGGGTTGCCTATCAAACTAGTGAGGATTTATTCTTTTCTGATTTCTCCATTGCTTTTTGTTATTGTGTGTGCTCAAAAGTGAAGTGTTATTAACAGTGTGTAATATTGTTTCTAAATTCTTCAGATAAATTCCATGTTCATTTTGTGGAAATTTAGTCCAAGATGGAGTGAAGGAAGTTAACGATTTCGCACCATTGAGGGGATATGGTCTGACCCAGGGATTAGGTGCTACATATTTAGTCTTTGATAACATGATTGAGACCTTCTGCTATCAGCCAAGCCAGACTATGAAATGCTATCATTCAGCATAGTTTAAACAGGTAGCATGACATTTAACATGTGGCCCTCTAGACTGCAGGGGAAATTTGAGTTTGCCATTTGAAATTTAATACCAATTCGCTATCCTGTCATGTAATATGTTTTGTGATGACACTTACCAAGTCGCACCAAGTATCAGTTTTCATTTCATTATCCCCATCAATACTCATAGATGTAGAGAAGTGGCTCTGTAGTAATGGTT
Source organism: Schistocerca nitens (assembly GCF_023898315.1). Classification (NCBI taxonomy): domain Eukaryota; kingdom Metazoa; phylum Arthropoda; class Insecta; order Orthoptera; family Acrididae; genus Schistocerca; species Schistocerca nitens. Next base: position 153,064,165 of record NC_064625.1, on the reverse strand, counting down.
GCTTAAATATTTGTAAAATCAAAATACAAAATCCCTTAGTGACACTGTTAATAATGGCACTTACTGCTGCAAATTAAACATCAGAAATGAACAACATTATTGACATTGGTCAAATGCATAATGCAGATTGCCTGAACTCTTCCAATTTGCACCAATCCTGAACTGGACTCTAGTGCTTGAGAAGAAGTTACCGAATTGTTGGTAAAATTACAGATGTATCAATGCTGAAAGTACAGACAAGAGTTTTGATACAGACATATTACACTCACTGTTCACCTTAAAAGATATAATTTGGCAGTCAGACTTTTACAGTTGAATACAGTGAAAGTTACATGAAAATTTCAAAAATGGGTACAAAATATAACAGTCACATTTCTCATTTTAAGATGTCGTGTGCCATTCATATACAACATATTTCTTTTTCTCTGCTTCTTATAAACTTTGTATAATCAACTATGCATGCTAGTAACTAAAAACCTTTTACACGTATTTCAGCAATGGCAACGCAAACAACACACACACACACACACACACACACACACACACACCAATTTATAAATTTCATTCTTATTTAACAGACATTCAACAACATAATGTACACATTGTGTTGCAAATAAACTGCTATATATTCTCATTTCAAGATGTGATGCATCACTCATTACAACATATTTCTATTTCTCTTTTTGTGATGTACAATTTACAGTTAACTTTGCACACAAACACCCACTAGTACCAGTTTACTGTTACATGTGTTCCAGCAATAGCAACACCTGAACAATGCACGCAAAGCAGTTCTGCCCTCATTTCACAGAAATTCAACAACATAATGCGTATACCACATTGCAAAGGCAAGAGTTCAAGTTTGGTCCTCCCATAAATGATATCAACCTCGAATCTCTCAAAAGCACAGAAATTTGTGAGAATCCTTACACAGTTAAATATCATTTCATTAAAAGCGATATCACAGACAAGAACACAAGATCACAAGAGCCAAAAAGTGGGCTCACATTTTCTCGCGGTACACGCGGTAAGGTTACCGGCACACAGTCCGGTGCACGGCGAACGCAGCTCGGAACACTGGACAGCGGTCGCCCCGTGACGTTCCAGTTCCGGTACCACCCACGCAGCTCCGTGGAAACGTCCACCCACCGAGACCAGAGAGCACGACCGTCAGACCCTGGTCTCGGTGAGGCCATTTTGTCATGTGGGCCGGCGGTTCCTCCTCTCGCGCTGTTTCTTCTTCCGGTAGAAGTGCCGCCCCGCCAGGATAGCACCGGTTCCCAACCCGATTCCGATGAGCGATAAGCTCCCTATCAGGATCGCCTGGCTGCCCGCTGCGTTGTCAGGTTTGGGTTCCGTACCGGGCAGCGGGCCAGATTTCGGACTGTCGCCCTCCGGTTTTGCCGTTCCCTCCACTTCTTGAGACCTGACAAAAGCAACAATAGACACCAATGAGAGAATCTTATAGGTGCTGTAGCCTGAAATGTAGTTGCCACAGCTAGGGTGTAATTGTAGGGATTTTTAGTAGTTTTATGTTCTGTTGTGCTGTGGAATAACGTTTTTGTAAGTTAATGCAAATGTTTTGCTTTATTTCTTGCAAATGCTCAAGTTAATGATATAAGATAAAAAAATTCAAGGTAATAGGCACTCCATTGTTAATGTATCATAAATTAGCACATTTTGTATAAACTTTATTAGCTTCTTTGTAACAGGGTCAGATCACATGTTTAGTGTACACATATGGGCTAATGTCGTATGTGATATTATTATGTGGATGAATGCGTGAAAGATCAGTTTTAAGCAGTGAAAGTACTGTTTTTAAACAATGGAAACTCCAGGTTCGAATATCAACAATGTAAGCAAAAGATAGATTGCTAATTACTGTAAAAATGACATGGTAAGTTGCAGACAGGCACAGTTAGCACACTTACACATTATCTTTCAGACACAGCCTTCATCAGTAAAAGAAAAAACAAAATGTGCCGCCTCCCTGCCCCCCACCCCCACAAGATAGCATTCTGGTCCAAGCTGTCAGACATGACAGGTGTGTGTGTGTGTGTGTGTGTGTGTCGCTCTCTTATGAAGGCTGTGTCTGAAAACTAATGTTTAAATATCTCAGTTGCACCTGTCTGGAACTCAACATGTCATCTTTATGGTAAGTAGCTATTTGTCTTTTCCCGACATTGCAAAAGTGCTGTTTTATAATGAACTAGTGACTCACCCCGGCTTCACATGGGTAGCACTAACTGTCTGCGGTTGGATGCTTTATCTGGCATAATGGAAATGAATTTTACTCACAAACTTTCCTCCTGAATCTATCTATTTATGAGTGAGACTGTATCAAAAATCCCTACAGTTTTTTCAGATATTTGCCTTCACATACAAACAGAAAAACGTGGTGCGCAACTTAAACTTATGATGAGTAGCTTTTACATCATCATCAATTTCAAATGGAAATACTAAACATTGCGTTGCATCAAAAATGTAATAACTGTATCACTTTATAAACAAATGAATCAAGTGTTGCATTACACAAATATCCAATTTCTAAAATAAATGTGGGAACCATCAACACAATTTTTTGTTATGTTTTATTTTTAAATCAATTCCTCTATCATAAGTTGTAGTGCTAATTATGCATATGGTGCAGCTGAAGTGAAACAGAATCACTGAGCAAAGTAATACTTTATGATTGGTAATTGGGAGGAACACTTCAAGCCACAGAAGTAGAAAAATTAATTATAACACTATAGATGCTCTTTCTGGGACAGTTCTTTACATTATTCATCAACCCAGCAGAGGTACTAAGAAGGAAGGGGGCAGAGGCACACACTACACAGATAATTACAAAATGTGAGGAGGAGAGAGATCAGGATGACTGAAGCAGAGAAACAATGTGGTGCTCTTTTCCTTAACTTTTCATAATAGTGAGTGACAATTTAGTGAGAAGTGAAACAGGAGAGAGGATGGCATCAATATTGTTTGCTGGTGATTTGATGGTGTGGGTGAGAAGTGAGGCAGAAGTACGACAGCAATTACACATTTTGGAAGAGTGCGTACAAAAGTTTAGCCTAAAATTTAATACATAGAAATGTGGACTACTGGTCACAACAAGAAAATATGACGGACCTATAGCAAACACAATACTGAGGATTATTGTACTGAAAAATGGAAGAAAAGACAAAGGGAAGCAAATGTGCAAGGCAAACTAATAGCTTTAAGTGGACTGTGAGAGGAATGGTGAACATGGAACTGTCTTAGAAAAGAAAGAGGGTGGCATAACAAAGTTCGGGAAGAGTCACAGGTGTGACACTCAAGTTTGGATGGAGATAATTAAAATCAAATCGTTTCTCATTACAGCAAGATCTTTTAGCAAAATTTCTATCACCAACTTCCTCATTCCAATGCAACAATATTTTGTTTACTCCCACCTACATGGTGGGCAATTTCTTTCATAATAAAATAATAAAAATCAGATCTCACAAAGAAAGATATGTATGTTCATTTTCCCCTCATGCTATTTGAGAGAGGAACAGTACAGAAATAGCCAAATTGGATCAATGAACACACTGCTAACACCCGAGTGTCAGTTGTAGAGCAGACTCATAGATGTACCAATTTTCTTGGACACTGCATAAGTCTGGATCATGAAGGCAAGGGAAGAAATTAAGGTGCAATCAAGTGAAATGAAGTTATTGAGAGGTTGGCTAGATATAACAAAAATGGAAAAGATGACAAATGGAGGTATTGGGAAAATAACACACAAGAAACCGCTGTGTGGCAAGATTGGGAGAAATTCATTAATAAAATAGTATGGGCATGTGAAGACAGCAGATAACAGGATGTCTGGGAAGATTTATTAGATGAAGATGAAACACAAGAGACTGTTTGGGGGAAAAAAGAAGGCGAAGACTGGTCCAGAATAGTGAAAAAGAGGTGGTAGGAGATGATGGCAAGACTCTTGTACCAAGCAGACTTTGACAGTAGCCAGAAACTGTGTAGCATGATGCGGGGCTAGCTAAATAACAACAGGAAATGTCTCAGCAGCAGAACACACACATAAAAGGGGGTTGTAATTGGGCAAGGTTTCAGAGGCAGTGGCTCCTTCTTCAGGCAAAAATGGTTCAAATGGCTCTGAGCACTATGGGACTCAACTGCTGAGGTCATTAGTCCCCTAGAACTTAGAACTAGTTAAACCTAACTAACCTAAGGACATCACAAACATCCATGCCCGAGGCAGGATTCGAACCTGCGACCGTAGCGGTCTTGCGGTTCCAGACTGCAGCACCTTTAACCGCACGGCCACTTCGGCCGGCTTCTTCAGGCAGAAGGGTTGAAGGGAAAGGAAGTGGTGTGAAGGAAAAGGCTGGAGAAGTCTAGGAAAAGAGATAGGTTTTGGGAAAATCACCCAGAACCAAAATCTACCTCTTTTCCTAGACTACACACACACACACACACACACACACACACACACACACACACACACACAGGTTGAGGCAGCTAAGTCAGAACACCCCTTGTATCTCCCCAACCATAATAGATAAAAATATGGCGTTTGGACATTGAATTCCAGGGACAGGAGCTACTTGGATACATCACATTTCATGTTTGTGCTATTTTTTATTACAGAGATATGAGGCCATCTTTGTTTTTTTTTTATGGAACCCTATGTTAAATTTTAATGAAACATGAAGGGCTTAAAAAGACGGTTTCAAATGTGTGTATATCATAATATTTAGGCGAATAGTTTTTGAGACACAGATAGGTTCTCTTATCATGTTCGCCCTTCGAAGCAGCGTTGCCCAATGCAACCTTTCCAGTTGACCACTGAGGAACTTAACAGGGAAGGCGTTATTTTCCTGCTTCTCAATAATGCCGCAAGGTGACACACGAGGTAGCTGGAGAGAAGGGTATAAATGTGCTGCCGGGGTAATGAGGCATCGCATTTCCGTCACAGTTTCTTGGAGCAGACATGTACACCAACGAAGAAAAGTTAGATATGCTTCTAGTGTATGGTGAAAGCAGAAGAAATGCTGTTGGAGTAATAAAGCAATATGCAGAGCTGTATCCTGATCGTGAGTGTCCTACACGCCAGCTTCTTGCACGTATTTGCAAGAGACTACTCGAATCGGGACCACGAAACGCCATACCGAGGACAAGGCAGAAAACTGCAACTGGTGAGGTACACGAGAGGGCATTCTAGCATCGGCACGTAATGACCCTACTGTTTTGTCGCGACGTATCTCCTCGGAATGTGCTATAAGTCAGAGAAGTGTTCTACGCATATTGCACTGGCATAGATTTCACCCATTTCACCTCTCATTACAACAAGCACTATGCAGTGTGGATTTTGAACAGCGCCAGGAATTTTGCCGGTTTGCTCTGCAGCGCCTACAAGATGATCCGACGTTTTTTTAATGGGTGCTTTTTACTGATGAAGTGACTTTCATCAACCACAGTAATGTGAATTTACATAATATGCATCACTGGTCAATAGAGAACCCTCATTGGCTTCAACAGGTACAGCATCAGCAACTGTGGAGTGTTAATGTGTGGTGAGGCATTGTCGGAAATGTCATTGTGGGGCTGTACGTCATTCCGGGTATACTAAATGGCAATAACTACGCACAGTTCCTGCGAAACATTCTGCCCATTTCGCTGGAAGAGGTACCACTAACTGTGCATCAGTGCACGTGGTTTCAACACGTCGGCTGCCTGCTCCCTCTTCCTGTGTGGCTACAGAGTTGTTAAATGAAAGTTCCGAGATTGTTGGAGAGGACGACGAGCTGAAGTTAAGTGGCCAGCCCAGTCTCCTGATTTGACCCCTCTTGATTTGTTTCTGTGGGGAGCAATTAAACAAAGTGTGTGCTCAAATACCAACAACTCCAGACGATATGAAGCAACAGATCGTCAAAGCGTGCGCTGATATCTCATGTGACACCCTCGCAGCCGTTCACAAATCATTCAAACGGCGACTACAAATGTGCATTGCAGCAGAGGGGAAGCATTTTGAGCACACGCTTTAGTAAAGTTTTGTATCGTGAACAGAATGTATTTTGCATCTTTGTGTGTATTTGCTTCGTATTGTGATCAGTTTTAACTATTTTCAAATAAAAAACAAATATGTACAAAATAATTGTGACAAATAAGGGCCTTCTCATTTACATTTGTATTTCTGTTACTTAAACTGTATTAACATCTAGTAGTATTTTAATACTGTATGTTGTCTACTTTTTTGGTATCACAGTTGTCCAATAATAACTGAATAATATTTGCGCGACATCATCACGTCCAAACGGCACCTTTGTATCTATTACGGCTGAGAAGATACAAGGGGTGTTATGATTTAGCTGCCTCATATAGACACACACACTTTAGCTATATACTAAAAAGTCGGGAATATAATATGTACTCATTTAATAACGTTATCTTATCAACAGTATCCAGACACTCTTACGTACTGCAAACTTGACCACTGGATATGTGGTGGACCTGCCAGTATAAATGGAGGGGTGCGGGTGTATTATGTCGTCAGTAGAGAAGCAGTAACAGTAGAATTGGTTGGTCAGTGGAGCTCAGCGCCTTTAGATGTGGACTAGTCACTGGAAGTCACTTCAGTGAGAAATCCATTAGCTTGAAAGCCTTCTGAAGTTGCCCAGTTTGATCCACGGTGATGAAATTGCAAAGTGGAACATCCACAGCTAAACAGAGACCAGACAGACCTCACGAACTGACGGACAGGGTCAGTTGATCGTTGCAGAGGGCGGTTTTAAACATTCGCACGATATCGGTGGAACGAATCACTCATAAGCTGTAAGTGCTACCGTGAGTCCAGCTAACACGACGACTGTGTGTAGGAAGTTGAAAGGATGGGGTGCAATTGTCAAGCAGCTCTTCATAAGGCACACATTTTTGTATTCAATGGTAATAATGCCCAAGTCGGTGTAAAGAGCGACACCTGCTGGACAGAGAAATGAGTACTTTGTAGTGATGAATCATGCTATAGTGTGTGTGTGTGTGTGTGTGTGTGTGTGTGTGAATACATTTTCCAGCTTTGTGTACTGTGTACAATAGAGGCAATATTTTTGTATCAGCATGACAGTGCACCCAGTCACAAAGAAGCGTCCCAGACAATGGTCTGTAGATAATAACATTCCTGAAATGGAGTGAACTGCCCAGAGATCTGACTGGAATGCAATGAAATACCTTCGGAATGAGTCAGAATGACGGGCTCACACCGTCATCCGATTGTACGAGCGGTTTTGCAGCTGCCGACTTGGCGTGCAGTGCGCAATCTGAGGGGAACTGCAGAATGAGTTGTAGGAAAACGTGGTATGCACAGTTACACAGCGGAGCACGTAAAGTAGATGCAAATATTAACAATGATTGATTCACTTAGTTTTGTAGGAAATGAGATGATGCATAATATTTTAAAGCGATCAGACTGAATATTAAAAGAACGGTTAATTTGAGAAGAGTTGTGAAACTATGTATGTTAACGTAATGTGAAGGAACTTTAAACAGTGTAGCAGTATTTTTCATGAATGCAAAATATAATAAATACAGTGTCTAGCACATACTGTTTTGATTTCAATAGAGTTTTCTTATCTTTGTGATACTGACTTAGTTATGAGAAGCAGTGAGAGTAGGTGTCCGATAGGCACTTTTCACTTAGGCATATGGTTAGAAACTTCATTACCCTCACACATTTATTTCTGGAGCAACAATATATACCAATGCTGTCAAGATCAAGAGTCCAGTGCCAAACTGATATGGCAGCAAACTTAAGAAGCCAATATTCGAGAAGCAATGTCATTCTAAAACTGGTGTGGTATTTTACAAGGTGGAAGTCACAAATAAAATAAATTTTGTACAATAATTTTTGACCCCAATCAGTGTTCTTTTGTTGTTAAAAGTTTGATAATAAATGGCAACTCAGTGGCAGTACATGAGCATGAGCAGTTTTCTACAAATCCTTGAGTATGACAAAGACAAGGTCTCTGATGAGACAAAAAATCTTCTGCTGATGACAAAGCTGATTGCGATGGTGGTGTTTTGTGTGTGTGTGTGTGTGTGTGTGTGTGTGTGTGTGTGTGTGTGTTTGTTTTACCAAACATGTTCATTTTGTGGAAGTTGCCTTCATAGTAGGACTTGTTCAAGCCTGCTCACATCTGCGTTTGTTCTTTCCACCACACAAAAACATTTCTGCACACCACTTTCTTGAGGAGCTCCACTATGTGTGCATTCTGGCAAGGTATAAAGATGTCTGCAATGAAATGTTGGTCTGCTGCCAATGAGTTTACCTGTTCTGATGGAACTTGTCACAGTGTAAGGGAACAGTTTGACAATTAATATCAAATTGCTCAGTTCCTTTCATGTATGCAGCCTCTCTGTCGTGCTGAAGTAGCATTAGTATGATATATATGAGTGTATTTTTTGTGATTAAAAAGAATTTCAAACAAACATTAAACTAGCGGCATACAGAGGATACGAAAAAATGGCTTTTTCTTACAGGAGATAGTAACTGTTAAACTGACAACAAATGTAATATTATCATACGTTTAGAAAGAAATACTCGTAAAGATATGGGCCATTGTATTTTATAATAGCCATTCCTGTTCACTCACAAGTGGAATTAGAAGAAGAGATGAGTCTCTAATTCCTAATGATAAAGATGGGAAGGTGATAAAGAAATAAAACTACAAAGAGGAGCAGAATACTATGCAGAAGAACCAGAAGAGTTTTTTTCAGCAAACAGGACAAGAAAGGAACTATGAAATTGTTGGCATTACAGAAGAGTATTTGAGAAAGACAATAAATACACCAAAGAAGAAAGTAACAGGAAAAGGTCAGATAATATCAGAGACTATTGAGGAGTTACTCAAACTAATCGAAATTACATGGAAGAAGGAAAAGATGCCAACAGAATGGAATCTAGCTGTTATTGTAGTAAAGCATAAGAAAAGCACGAGGGAATTTAATAACTATACAGGGATCTCACTACTGAATATGAGCAACAATGTCTTAACTTGATAATACTGGCAAAACTTAAGCCATGCACTGAGGAAATAATATGGAATTACCAACCAGGTTGCAAGTCAGGAACATCTGTAACTTACGTTGAGACAAGTCCGGGAAAAGTATTGCACATTTCACAAGCCAGTCTGCGCCAACTTTTTATATTTTTCAAAGGTATACAATACTTTCCATAGAGTGAGCCTATACAACATCCTTAGGGAGTTTGGTTACTTAAAAAATTAATAAAATTGGTGAAAACTTGTACTTCAAAGGCAAAAATTAATGTAAGATGTTAAACAGGAATGTCAAAAAGTGCACATGTGAATGAGGGTACATTGTTACCAACATTATTGAACTTCTGCCTCAAAAAAAATTGTACACAAGATGAAAAAGGTAGGCAAAGGCACGAATCTGAACGGAAATCTGCAAATGCTGACATGTGCAGATGATGTGACAGCTATATCAGAGTCAAGAGAATAAATTTTGGAAATAGTGAACTACCTGTGTGGAAGAGCAGGGAAGGCGGGTTTGAGAACCAACCCAGGAAAGATTTAAGTGATGGGATTAAGTAGAAGGATGAACCATAGTGTGTCTGGGGATCCACAGTTAGGAGAGATGAAACTGAAGATAGTTGAAAACATTAAATACTTGGGATCATAAGTAAAACGAGAAATTTTTAACACTTCCAAATCATAAAACAGCCTAAAACCAACCGTGAAATCAAGGGCAATCTCAAAGTTAAAATGAAGGCATATAATACAATAACTGCACCAACGCTGTTATGTGACGTAGAAACATCAATTACCACCAAGACTGATAGAGGAAAACTGGTGGTTTACAAGGAAAGATCATGAGAAAGTTTTATGAACTAGTGTAGGAAGAAATAGGATAAAGGATACTGAAAACAGAAGAAACATACACCGCACAATCAGCCCAATATTTTACAAAAATCAAAGGTTAAGCAACTGCAGTGGGTTGAACATATTGTAAGAATGATAGCGCAAAAGTAGTGTGCAGAGGGAAAGTTTCCCAGGGTCGATTGAGGATGAGATGGGAGGATGAACTACAGAAAGACCAGGATTCACAAGAAAAATGGATGGAAGCTGCACAGGACACACTGTCTGTACAGTCGGTGCATGATCTGCAATGTCCCAAACTGACAATTAAGTAAGTAAGTAATTTGTTTATAAACACTACAGGAGAACTTCTATGTGGTTATCACCCATTCGTACACTTCTTCAGGCCCGTTCTTAAAAGAAAAACTCTTGCAATCCAGGCTGCCCTCAATTTAGTCACCTGCAGAAGACACATGCTCCTATAATGTGCGCACAGTGTACAATAGTATAGAACAGTACAGGACTTACCTCGAAGATACGGCCTGCGTTGTCGAAGACGTGTCCGCTTCGGTAACTGCCGACAGTTCGGTAGGCTTCTCCTCTGCCACATCAGGTGGCAGAGCCTGCCTCTCAAATTTTGCTAAGCGAGGTGTGTCAGGAGCCACGTCGCTCAGCAGCAGAGACCTGATAGGCTCAAAATACCTCAGCAGGGGCTTGACGTCTAGCTCAGTTATGCCCATAACCTGGTTGACGACGTCTAGCCACGGAGCCGACAGCCCTGCTACCATTACCTTCCTGTCAGATTGGAATATCAAGATATATAGAAAGTGCAAACAGAAAAATTAGAAACAAGCAAAAAGCTGCAGCAAATCAAGATAGCTAGCTTGTGGGCTCTGAAGTCCTTCTGTCTGGAAAAGTAGAGGAAGAGATTGGAGAAAATATTCCCATTTCATAAACTTAGCTTGCTTGTTTATTTATCATGACAAGATTAGATCCATTAAGCTCTCCATTACTTCTACCAAGCATTATTCATATTTTGTATTATATGCACTAAAATAAAATCATTACAAGAGTTCTTACATCTAATATGGAATGCAAGGAAAGTAATGACAAACAGTGAAAACAGTTGTAGTTCTAGAAGAAAAGAACTCTTTATATTCATTCAGTAAAAGGTGGAATCCATACGTGTGTGTGTGTGTGTGTGTGTGTGTGTGTGTGTGTGTGTGTGTGTGTGTGTGTGCACGCACATTTCCTCCTCAACCAATGAACCAATTTCAACTGAAGTTGATACACACATCTCTTAGAGTCGGGCAACAATTACTGTGAGGGTAAGAGCTACATACCAATCATAGTTTCGGAGATATCACATCACAAACATCGAGATATGTGGAAAAATGCCACATCATGTATGAAGTTTTAATACATTTATTCTTTACTAAGACACTCCTACAGTCAAGTCAACTGGAAGAAATTCCTGACACATGGCAGCACTTCTGACTGCTTCCAATTGCATAGTGCCAATGGTTGTATACAGAAACAATAGCAGTTTATAGAGCTATGAAGTGGCATTCCCCTAGACACATTTACAAAATAGCACTGTAGATAACACATGAATTGGCTGCATGGAGAAACCATCCTGAATCATCTCACAGTGTCTACCACCAGAGTACATGCAAGTTTTAATTTCTAATAGAAAATTGGCAAAATGAAAAGTCTGGCCATTGCTGGATTTGTCAGCTAATAATAATGAAATTGTAGACAGGTGCAGATTTAAAATGTCAAGAGTAGTATCAGTGGATGCGAGAAAGGTGTGTGTGTGTGTGTGTGTGTGTGTGTGTGTGTGAGAGAGAGAGAGAGAGAGAGAGAGAGAGAGAGAGAGAGAGAAGGGGTGATGTAATAATGTGATGACACTTTCTAGTGGTGTGGCTGGGAACGAAGAGAGATTAACTGGCAAAACATGTGAGACTCTGCTCCACTGTTTGACAGCCAGAAATGGTTAGTTTTTGAGGGAACACATGAAACGTAGTGCTTCAACTTTTCCTTAGGTGCAACAAGGTATTGAATAGTGTGAACTGTACACAACAGCTTATTGCAGAGGCAGAAAAAAATGGTTCAAATGACTCTGAGCACTATAGTACTTAACATCTGAAGTCATCAGTCCTCTAGAACTTAGAACTACTTAAACCTAACTAACCTAAGGACATCACACACATCCGTGCCTGAGGCAGGATTCGAACCTGCGACCGTAGCGGTCGCACGGTTCCAGACTGTAGCACCTAGAACCGCACAGCCACCCCAGCCGGCGCAGAGGCAGACAACAGCAGTATGGAGAGGCAGTTTTTTAATATTTTTGTTTGTTGGATGGGCACAGCTAGGATATTAGATAAATGAGATCTAGTTTTACAAAAATAATGAGACAACAGAATAGTTGCACAACTTCATTGGTCGAAACTATCATAACTTGACATATGAAGCACTGACTGGGTCAAATAGGCTTATGATACAGACACTCAAGCATTCAGTTATTTCATCTGTAATTTTTACTAATCGTGTCATGTGTGATTGCACTTTAAAAGTGGAGGTTTAGTAGAATGAGTGATAGCACAAGCACAAGTTTTTGTTTCAAATCATGTGAGAATGTGTACCGAAATTTCTTGAGAGCATACAGAGTAGTGGAAGTGCCTCTGCACACGGTGACAGTATGTTCTGCCTAGTTGAGGTTCTCATCAAAAGTTACACCAGAGTTCTTCACTGTTTTCTGATACGGTATTAGGATACCATTAAAAGAATATGGAGACATTGTTCACAGAATTCAGGTCTAATTAACCTCAGACAGGATACCAAAATTATCTGACACTTTTAGGCTTTCAATTAAAGTCCTACATTTTGTGTCCATGTCAACATTGAAGACAGACTGTCAGATATTGGATTTTTTTTTTGTTTTGTTTTTGTTTTAGGGCGCAAAACTGCTATTGTCATTAGCGCCCGGTCCGTGACTTAGGAAACAGTAAAAAACCGAAAATGCAACCCAGCTGCAATGGGAACGAAAGTCATAAAATTGGAAAAACTAAAAGCAGAAGGAAAGCTTAAAAATCCACTACAGAAAGGGGTTGGTTGTCCCCAAAAAATACTTCAAATGACTGACGTCATTTCACTGGCACTAATAAACTCGAGAACGCGATCGGCCGAGCGTGTGTCATCTGCTAAAATTGACGATATATCAGGCGACAGCTGTAGACGGGCGCGTAATGGAGTAAAATAGGGGCACTCAATTAAAAGGTGTCTTACCATCCACAGCTGAGAGCAGTGGGGACAGAGTGGGGGAGCATCGCCGCTTAAAAGATGTCGATGACTAAAAAGACAGTGCCCTATCCGGAGTCTAGTTAAAATTACCTCCTCCCGACGACGCGTTCGGGAGGAAGAGGTCCAAGCACAAGGAAGAGCTTTCACGTTCCGCAATTTATTATGGGGAAGTGTCGACCAATGTGCATGCCATAAAAAACCAACACGACGACATAAAACGCTCCATAGATCGGCGAAGGGAATCGATTGAATAGCTGGCCGAAGAGGAGAGACGGCAGCCTTGGCTGCTATATCGGCCGCCTCATTTCCACAGATACCAACGTGTCCCGGGAGCCAGAGGAACACCACCGAGACGCCCCCCAGGTGGAGCAAGCGCAGACAGTCCTGAATCCGGTGGACCAGAGGGTGCACAGAGTAAAGAGCTTGGAGACTGAGGAGAGAGCTGAGAGAATCCGAGCAGATAACATACTGTATCCGCTGATGGCGGCGGATGTAGTGGACAGCCTGGAGAACAGCGTAAAGTTCCGCAGTATAAACCGAACACTGGTCGGGAAGCCGAAAGTGATTTGGGGTGTCGCCAACAATATAGGCACTCCCTACACCTAATGATGTTTTTGAGCCATTGGTGTAAATAAATGTGGCTTCCGTCATTTGTGCACATAGAGCAGCAAATGCCCGACGATAAACAAGTGAAGGGGTACCATCCTTGGGAAATCGACAAAGGTCACGGAGCAGGCAGATCCGGGGACGGAGCCAAGGCGATGCTGTACCCCAAGTTGTCAAGAAGGTTTTAGGAAAGCGGAAGGAAAGAGAATGGAGCAGTTGACGGAAGCGGACTCCTGGTGGTAGTAGGGAGGAAGGGTGGCCTGCATACCCTACATCCAAGGAGGTGTCGAAAAAAATGTCATGGGCCGGATTACCAGGCATCGAAGACAGATGGCTAGCATAACGACTCAGAAGGACTGCTCGCCGATTGGACAGCGGAGGTTCACCAGTCTCAGCATAAAGGCTTTCCACAGGGCTAGTGTAAAAAGCTGCAGACACTAAACGTAATCCACGGTGGTGGATAGAGTCGAGACGCCGAAGAATAGACGGCCGAGCAGAGGAGTAGACTATGCTTCCATAATCCAATTTCGAGCGCACTAACCGCGATAGAGGCAGAGAAGGACCACTCGGTCCGCTCCCCAGGAGGTACCATTCAGGACACGGAGGGTGTTGAGGGATCGCAGACAGCGAGCCGAAAGATAGGAAACGTGGGAGGACCAGCACAGTTTTCTGTCAAGCATAAGACCCAAGAATTTAGCGACGTCTGAAAACGGAAGGTTGACAGGTCCTAGATGTAAGGAGGGTGGAAGAAACTCTTTACGTTGCCAAAAATTAACACAAACGGTCTTACTGGGAGAAAAACGGAAGCCGGTTTCGATGCTCCAAAAGTAGAGGCGATCGAGACATCCTTTAAGACGTCGTTCAAGAAGGCTGGTCCGTTGAGAGCTGTAGTAGATCGCAAAATCGTCCACAAAGAGGGAGCCCGAGACATCAGGAAGGAGACAATCCATAATTGGATTTATGGCAATGGCAAACAGTACAACACTCAGCACGGAGCCCTGGGGTACCCCGTTTTCTTGGGAGAAGGTACGGGAGAGAGTAGTGATCACCCGCACCCTAAATGTGCGCTCTGCCATAAATTCGCAAAGAAAAAGGGGCAGCTGACCTCGAAAGCCCCAAGAGAACAGTGTGCGGAGGATGCCTGTCCTCCAACAGGTATCGTATGCTCTCTCCAGATCAAAAAATATTGCTACCGTTTGGCGTTTCCGGAGAAAATTGTTCATGATATAAGTGGAGAGAGCAACAAGATGGTCAACTGCAGAACGATGCTTTCGGAATCCGCATTGGGCAGGTGTTAAAAGACTGCGGGATTCCAGCCACCAAGCTAAACGGTAATTCACCATACGCTCCAAAACCTTACAGACACTACTCGTGAGAGAAATGGGGCGATAGCTAGAGGGGAGATGTTTGTCCTTTCCAGGTTTCGGAACAGGAACGACGATAGCTTCCCGCCATCGTCTGGGAAAAGTACTGTCGGTCCAAATTCGATTATAAAGGCGAGGGAGGTAACGCAGACTATGGGTTGATAAATGCAGCAACATTTGGACGTGGATACCATCTGGTCCTGGGGCGGAGGAGCGAGAAGAAGAGAGTGCATGTTGGAGTTCCCGCATGGAGAAAACAGTATTGTAGCTTTCGCGATTTTGAGAGGAGAAAGCAAGATGTCGCACTTCCGCTGCACGTTTCTTCGGGAGAAACGCTGGCGGGTAATTTGAAGAGCTCGAAATCTCAGCAAAGTGCTGACCCAATGAGTTAGAAATTGCGACGGGGTCCACTAATGTATCACGCGCGACAGTGAGCCCAGAGACTGGGGAGAAACTAGGCGCGCCTGATAACCGTCGAAGCCGACTCCAAACTTCCGAGGAGGGAGTGAAGGTGTTAAATGAGCTAATAAAGTATTTCCAGCTTGCCTTCTTGCTATCGCAGATGACGCGACGGCATCGCGCACGGAACTGCTTATAGCGGATACAGTTGGCCAAAGTAGGATGGTGGCGAAAAATGCGAAGAGCACGTCGCCGCTCACATATTGCGTCACGGCATGCCTCGTTCCACCAAGGAACTGGGGGGCGCTGGGGCAATTCGGAGGTGCATGGTATTGAATGTTCCGCAGCTGCAAGAATAACATCGGTAATGTGTGACCTCATCGTCGACGCTGGGAAAGGGATGGTCATCGAATGTCGCTAGAGACGAAAAAAGTGTCCAATCGGCTTGAGCTAACTTCCAGCGTCGCGGGCGCATATATGGCCGTTGAGGCTGCAGTCTAAGGACACATGGAAAGTGGTCACTCGAGTGTGTATCATCAAGGGCGAACCATTCGAAGTGCCGAGCTAGCGGAACAGTACCGACCGCAAGGTCCAAATGAGATAAATTTGTCGTGGAGGCAGATAAAAATGTAGGATCCCCAGTGTTGAGGCAAACTAGATCCGCTTGGTGGAAGACGTCTAGCAATAGTGAGCCACGTGGACAAGGATGTGGAGATCCCCAAAGCGGGTGGTGGACATTGAAGTCCCCAACAAGCAAATAGGGGGGTGGAAGCTGACCAAGAAGAAGAAGATCAGCTCGTGCCATTGGTGTGGACGATGGAATGTATACAGTACGAAGAGAGAAGGTGTATCCAGAAAGGGAAAGACGGACAGCGACAGCTTGGAAGGAAGTGTTTAAGGGGATTGGGTGATAATGGAGAGTATCATGGAGAAGAATCATGAGTCCTCCATGGGCTGGAGTGCCTTCAACAGAGGGGAGATCATATCGGACGGACTGGAAATGGGGGAGAACAAAGTGGTCGTGGGGACGCAGCTTTGTTTCCTGAAGACAGAAGATGACCGACGAGTAGGATCGTAAGAGGATCGACAATTCATCCCGATTGGCTCGAATGCCGTGGATATTCCAGTGGATAATGGACATAGGGTCAACAGAAAATGGAGGAATGTGACCAAGGTTGCCGTCAACTCAACGACTGCTCAGAGCTTGCGACCGACAGCATGGAATGGCACTCAGCCGAAGGCAGAAGATCCTGATCCATAAGTTGTTCAGGAGCAGCTCCTGCCACCAGCGATCGGCCGGTTGATCGGCCGCCAGCAGTGCGCCTCGGCGACACAGAAGACGGCCGAGGGCGATTTCCGCCAGGTGGTGCTGTAGATGGGACACGCCTTGGCGGAGAAGGAGAGGAACTGGGTTTCTTTGCAGCCTTCTTGGAAATATGATGTTTAGAAGGAGGAGGAACTGATGGTTGTGAAGTTGGGGCACGTAAAAAGTCTTCACGAGTATGCTCTTTTTTCGAAGTCTTGGTGTCTGACTTGTGGGCTCGAGATTTAGCAGAACACGATGAAGGGTGAGCCATAGAGTGGGCAGGCGAAAGTGGTGAGGTTGAACGGGCGATCTTTGCGCTGGCCGATCTGACGACCGTGGCACTGAAGGTGAGGTCACAAGTCTGTGTGGCCGCCTCCTTTGTTGGCCGAGGAGAAGCAAGGACAGTGCTGTATTTTCCTGTCTGAGGCACGGTGGGCTGTCGACTGGTGAATAATTTTCGAGCAGCAAAGGTCGACACCTTTTCCTTCACTCTAATTTCCTGGATGAGCTTTTCGTCCTTAAAAATGGGGTAATCACGAGAGGAAGCAGCGTGGTCACCCATACAGTTGATGCAGTGAGGGGATGGAGGTGGACAACCACCCTCATGGGCATCCTTGCCACACTTAACACATTTGTCCGGATTGGAACAGGACTGGCTGGTGTGCCTGAACCGCTGACACCGATAGCAATGCGTAGGGTTTGGGACATAAGGGCGAACGGAAATTATCTCATAGCCTGCTTTGATTTTCGATGGGAGTTGAACTTTGTCAAATGTCAAGAAGACAGTGCGGGTTGGAATGATGTTTGTGTCAACCCTTTTCATAACTCTATGAACAGCCGTTACGCCCTGGTCAGACAGGTAGTGCTGAATTTCTTCGTCAGGCAATCCATCGAGGGAGCGTGTATAAACGACTCCACGTGAGGAATTTAAAGTGCGGTGCGCTTCAACCCGGACAGGGAAGGTGTGGAGCAGTGAAATACGCACCAATTTTTGTGCCTGGAGGGCACTGACTGTTTCTAACAACAAGGTGCCATTTCGTAATCTGGAACAAGACTTTACAGGACCTGCAATTGCGTCGACACCTTTCTGAATAATGAAAGGGTTGACTGCGGAGAAGTCGTGACCTTCGTCAGACCGAGAAACAACAAGGAACTGTGGCAACGATGGAAGAACTGTCTGTGGCTGAGACTCGGTGAACTTACGCTTGTGAGCAGACATAGTGGAAGGTGAGGAAACCATTGCGGAAGAATCCCCCATGATTACCGGCGTCTCCGATGGCACGCTCCTCCCTTGTGGGGGCCCTCTCTGAGGGCACTCCCGCCTTAGGTGATTGTTCACACCTCAGGTCACACCTCCCGACAAACGGACAGAGGGACCAATTGGCACTTTCGGAAGGTATCAGCTCTGGTAATCACCCCTCCCTGGGCCTCGCTGTTACCAGGGGGTACGTACGTGTCCTACCTGTCTACCCGGGGCGGGGAATTACGCGTTACCCCGTCACCGGCTACACACAAAAATGCGTGGGTCGGCCTTCAGACACGCACAGGGAGGAAGAAAGAGAAAGGGCAAAACAAAGAAAGAGAAAGGGAAGAGGAGAGGTCTCAAACGCCGCAGCGGAGAAAAGGGTAAAGAAGAGGTAAGGAAAAGAGGACAAAGGAAGGATGATGACATACAAGCAGAGAAGGTGAAGAATGCGGTACATTTACGAGCGTTCGTCTCCGGACATAGGCACAAACCATACTCCCAGAGGGGGAGAAAGGGAAGGAAAGGGCCAGAGGTGAGGGGAGGAGGGGCGAAGATGGGGGAGAGGGAAGGATGCGGAAAAGGAAGGTATGCAGCCCGGAAAGGAAGGAGGGCCACATTAGCTCGGGGTCCCGTGCTCGCTACGCACGTATCCACAAAAGAGTTGTGGACCCCCTGGGGGGCAGATATTGGATGATAGTACTATTGATGATATCATCAGGATAAAGCTGGATGTCATCAGATAGAAATAATGTTTAGTGCAGGACGGAACTAAAGAAATGTTATTTGCTTGCAAAGGCACAGGACTGACTCTTGTGGCCTTCTTAAGTGAGCACACTTCCATGACAGCTTTTCATTCCCATAGATATACTGCTGCCCATTACAAGTTGCTCTAAAACTACCACAGCATACTATCTGAAAATTTGAGCCACTGAATTTTTCTGAGGATTATGTCAGAGGGGATGGTATCCAATTCTCTGCTGAAGCTTTAGTGTCAACACCATGGTTCCCTGAAACTGTATAGTGTATTTCAGGTCATCAATTACTGTAAACGTTTGACTACCACTGGTGTCTGCTTGCAGAAATCATTATTTTATTATTATTGCCTTTCACAAGAAACCGCTTATGCTATTGAAAGACAGAGACAGCTACTGTACATCGAGGCACTTCTATGAATTAGTGCATTTTAGTAGTCACAGTGTTTGAAGCATAGTTTGTGCTTTGTGGCTGTAGGTGATCATTCCTTTTTTTGTGATGATATTGGAGGAGATCACTGACAGTGAAAGTAAGTATATACACACATCAAAAAAAGTTTTGCATCACCCCAGTTCCCAGAACTCTGGAAGACAGACATTGACCGCGGATACTGTATCACAGACACAGTCCCTTTGACTGTTCAGAGATGTCACTAAACCTGCCCACTGAGGTAAACAACCCTGCATGAGCAGCACCTATTAGACGGAGCGGGTCCGACAGCCGATCTCCACCAGGCAGGAGGTACACAGCTCTGGTTGCCTGTAGTTCAACCATACCTAGATGGTCAATACCACGGTTTGATCACGTCCTCATTGATACTTTGGGCCAGGAAGGGCTCTCATCAAGGGAAGTGTCCAGGAGTCTCTGAGTGAACCGAAGCTTACTTATTTGTTACATAGTTTAATTCTTAATTTCTTTGCATGTTTTTGGGTACTTGCATTGTTTAATTCATAAATTTCGGGTGTATTACAGTATTTGAGAGTTGTAGCATTGCGCTTTAGTGTTTAACTCTTAGATCCTTACTTAAATTGCGTGTGAGTTTCGTATAGGTGGTGTAATTTCGAGTTTTAGTTACTGTAATCGTAAATTCAGGCAGATTGTAGCGCAGTCATTAGGCATTTGTACAGGTTAGTTAATACATTCTTTGCATGTTTCCCTTGCGTTATCTAGGCACGGACTCGTGTTTCAGTAACTATTGTTCAACATCGATTAGAATGGACAGGGACTGTGATTTCTGTGTTTGGATGAGGGCTGAGTTGGCATCTCTTCGCTCACAGCTGCAAGTGGCGCTGACTTCGGTCGCGCAGATTGAGGCTGTTGCCAATGGGCACCACTGTGTGGAGCCGGACTTGGGTATCACGGGGATATCAACCTCGTCCCGTCTGTCCCCAGATCGGTCTGCCGCTGTGGTTGCCCCGGTTGCTGCCCACAGTGGGGCTGAGCCCTCGCCTGTGGTTGATTGGGAGGTCGTTCCAAGGCGTGGCAGGCAGCGAAAGACGTCCCCGGAGGCTGATCAGAAAGCCTCCCCGGTGCGTCTGACAAACAGGTTTCAGGCACTGTCTCTGGCTGAGCCAGATGCAGCTGCCTGCCCTGTTTCAGAGGATGATTCTCAGTCTTTAAGGTCCGGGCAATCACAGAGGGTGGGCTTATTGGTAGTTGGCGCGTAATGGGGCCCCTTAGGGATATGGTGGCTAAGGAGGGGAAGAAATCCAGTGTGCACTCCGTGTGCATTCCAGGTGGAGTCATTCCTGATGTGGAAAGGGTCCTTCCGGATGCCATGAAGAGCACAGGGTGCAGCCAGCTGCACGTGGTGGCACATGTCGGAACTAATGACGTGTGTCGCTTTGGATCTGAGGAAATTCTCTCTGGATTCCAGCGGCTATCTGATTTGGTGAAGGCTGCCGGTCTTGCTTACGAGATGAAGGCAGAGCTCACCATCTGCAGCATCGTTGACAGAACCGACTGCGGACCTTTGGCGCAGCAGAGCCGGGTGGAGGGTCTGAATCGGAGGCTCAGACGGTTTTGCAACTGTGTTGGCTGCAGATTCCTTGACTTGCACCATAGGGTGGTGGGGTTTCGGGTTCCGCTGAATAGGTCAGGAGTTCACTACACTCAGCTGGCGGCTACACGGGTAGCGGAGGCTGTGTGGCGTGGACTGGGCGGTTTTTTAGGTTAGAAGGCCTCGGGAAAGTACGGGGTGGGCTGCAATCTCAAAGGGTGCATGGCAAATACAGGATGTGCTTGGATCAAGGAACAGTCGGAATTTTAGTTGTAAATTGTTGTAGTTGTGCTGGGAAAGTCCCTGAGCTTCAAGCGCTGATAGAAAGCACAGAAGCTGAAATCGTTATAGGTACAGGAAAGCTGGCTAAAGCCTGAAATAAGTTCTACAGAAATTTTTACAAAGTCTCAGACAGTGTTCAGGAAAGATAGAGTAGGCAGAATTGGTAGTGGAGTGTTTGTGTCTGTCAGTAGTGGTTTATCTTGTAGTGAAGTCGAAGTAGATACTCCGTGCGAATTGGTATGGGTGGAGGTTATACTTAACAGCCAAACCAAGTTAATAATTGGATCCTTTTACCGACCCCCAGACTCCGATGATATAGTTGCGGAACAGCTCAGAGAAAACTTGAGCCTCGTAACAAATAAATACCCCACTCATACGGTTATAGTTGGTGGGGACTTTAACATTTCCTCGATATGTTGGCAAAAATACTTGTTCAAAAGCAGTGGTAGGCAGAAAACATCTTCCGAGATTATCCTAAATGCTTTCTCCAAAAATTATTTCGAGCAGTTAGTCCACGAACCCACGCGAATTGTATATGGTTGCGAAAACACACTTGACCTCTTAGCCACAAACAATCCAGAGCTGATAGAGAGCATCATGACTGATACAGGGATTAGTAATCACAAGGTCGTTGTAGCTAGGCTCAATACCATTTCTTCCAAATCCACCAGAAACAAACGCAAAATAATTTTATTTAAAAAAGCGGATAAAGTGTCACTAGAAGCCTTCCTAAGAGACCATCTCCATTCCTTCCGAACTGACTGTGCAAATGTAGACGAGATGTGGCTCAAATTCAAAGATATAGTAGCAACAGCAATTGAGAGATTCATACCTCATAAATTGGTAAGAGATGGAACTGATCCCCCACGGTACACAAAACAGGTCCAAACGCTGTTGCAGAGGCAATGGAAAAAGCATCCGAAGTTCAGAAGAACGCGAAATCCCGAAGATTGGCTAAAATTTACAGACGCGCGAAATTTTGCACGCACTTCAATGCGAGATGCCTTTAATATGTTCCACAATGAAACATTGTCTCGAAATTTGGTAGAAAATACGAAGAAATTCTGGTCGTATGTAAAGTATACAAGCGGCAAGACGCAGTCAATACCTTCGCTGCGCAGTGCCGATAGTACTGTTACCGACGACTGTGCCGCTAAAGCGGAGTTATTGAACGCAGTTTTCCGAAATTCCTTCACCAGGGAAGACGAATGGAATATTCCAGAATTTGAAACACGAACAGCTGCTTCCATGAGTTTCTTACAAGTAGATACCTTAGGGGTTGCGAAGCAACTCAGATCGCTTGATACGGGCAAGTCTTCAGGTCCAGATTGTATACCGATTAGGTTCTTTTCAGATTATGCTGATACAATAGCTCCCTACTTAGCATTCATATACAACCGCCCGCTCACCGATAGATCTGTACCTACAGACTGGAAAATTGCGCAGGTCACACCAGTGTTTAAGAAGGGTAGTAGCAGTAATCCATCGAACTACAGACCTATATCATTAATGTCGGTTTGCAGTAGGGTTTTGGAGCATATACTGTATTCAAACATTATGAATCACCTCGAAGGGAACAATCTATTGATACGTAATCAGCACGGTTTCAGAAAACATCGTTCTTGTGCAACGCAGCTAGCTCTTTATTCGCACTAAGTAATAGCCGCTATCGACAGGGGATCTCAAGTTGATTCAGTATTTCTAGATTTCCGGAAAGCTTTTGACACCGTTCCTCACAAGTGACTTCTAATCAAGCTGCGGGCCTATGGGGTATCGTCTCAGTTGTGCGGCTGGATTTGTGATTTCCTGTCAGGAAGGTCGCAGTTCGTAGTAATACACGACAAATCATCGAGTAAAACTGAAGTGATATCAGGTGTTCCCCAGGGAAGTGTCCTGGGACCTCTGCTGTTTCTGATCTATATAAATGACCTGGGTGACAATCTGAGCAGTTCTCTTAGGTTGTTCACAGATGATGCTGTAATTTACCGTCTAGTAAGGTCATCCGAAGACCAGTATCAGTTGCAAAGCGATTTAGAAAAGATTGCTGTATGTTGTGGCAGGTGGCAGTTGACGCTGAATAACGAGAAGTGTGAGGTGATCCACACGATTTACAAAAGAAATCTGTTGGAATTCAATTACTCGATAAATAGTACAATTCTCGAGGCTGTCAATTCAACTAAGTACCTGGGTGTTAAAATTACGAACAACTTCAGTTGGAAAGACCACATAGATAATATTGTGGGGAAGGCGAGCCAAAGGTTGCGTTTCATTGGCAGGACACTTAGAATATGCAAGAAGTCCACTAAAGAGACAGCTTACACTACACTCGTTCGTCCTCTGTTAGAATATTGCTGCACGGTGTGGGATCCTTACCAGGTGGGATTGACGGAGGACATCGAAAGGGTGCAAAAAAGGGCAGCTCGTTTTGTATTATCATGTAGTAGGGGAGAGAGTGTGGCAGATATGATACGCGAGTTGGGATGGAAGTCATTAAAGCAAAGACGTTTTTCGTCGCGGCAAGGTCTATTTACGAAATTTCAGTCACCAACTTTCTCTTCCGAATGCGAAAATATTTTGTTGAGCCCAACCTACATAGGTATGAATGATTATCTAAATAAAATAAGAGAAATCAGAGCTCGAACAGAAAGGTTTAGGTGTTCGTTTTTCCCGCACGCTGTTCTGGAGTGGAATGGTAGGGAGATAGTATGATTGTAGTTCGATGAACCCTCTGCCAAGCATTTAAATGTGAATTGCAGAGTAGTCATGTAGATGTAGATGAAAGTGATTTTGTTTGGACATGTAGGAGATACAGAGGGACAGGAACTGTCGATGACATGCCTCGCTGGCTGTCCAAAGGCTATTACTGCAGTGGATAACCGCTACCTACGGATTATGGATCGGAGGAACCCTGACAGCGACACCACCATGTTGAATAATGCTTTTCGTGCAGCCACAGGACGTCGTGTTACGAATCTAACTGTGCGCAGTAGGCTGCACGATGTGCTACTTCACTCCCGATGTCCATGGTGAGGTCCATATTTGCAACTGTGACACCACGCAGCATGGTACAGATGGGCACAACAAGATGCCAAATGGACCGCGCAGGAATGGCATCACCTTCTCTTCACCAACAAGTGTCGCATATGCCTTCAACCAGACAATCGTCAGAGATGTGTTTGGAGGCAACCCGGTCAGGCTGAATGCCTTAGACACACTGCCCAGTGAGTGCAGCACGGTGGAGGTCCGATGCTGCTTTGGGGTGGCATTACGTGAGGCTGACATACGCCACTAGTGGTCACGGAAGGCGCCGTAATGGCAGTACGATACGTGAATGCCATCCTCCAACTGATAGTGCAACCGTATCAGCAGCATATTGGCGAGGCACTCATCTTCGTGGATGACAATTCGTGCCTCCATCGTGCACATCTTGTGAATGACTTCCTTCAGGATAGTGACATCACTTAACTAGAGTGGCCAGCATGTTCTCCAGACATAAACCCTATCAAACATGCCTGGGATTGATTGAAAAGGGCTGTTTATGGAAGACACGACCCACCAACCACTCTGAGGGATCCACGCCAAATCGCCATTGAGGAGTGGGACAATCTGGACCGACAGTGCATTGATGAGCTTGTGGATAGTACACCATGATGAATACAGGCATGCATCAATGCAAGAGGACGTGCTACTGGGTATTAGAGGCACTGGTGTGTACAGCAGTCTGGACCACCACCTCTAAAGGTCTCGCTGTATGGTGGTACGACACGCATTGTGTGGTTCTCATGAGCAATAAAAAGGGCAGAAATGATGTTTATGTTGATCTCTATTCCAATTTATGGTACAGGTTCAAGAACTCTAGGAACCAAGGTGAAGCAAAAGTTTTTTTGATGTGTGTATAAATCATTATGACATAAATTTGAGATTGCACTACGTATGTTGTGAGTGGTTTCCAAATGAAATCATCGGAGCAGTACACACATTGCACATAAATTTATCAAACAGTGGGAACTCCTGGTATGAATATCAACAATGTAGGAAAAGACAGATTGCTACTTACCGTACAGAAGACACATTAAGTTGCAGACAGGCACAATTAAGATGCACTTACGTAAAGCTTTTGGCCACAGCCTTCAGTATTAACACACACACACACACACACACACACACACACACACACACACACACACACACACACACACACACGCTAGCACACCTCATGCACATATGAGCACCAATTCCAGTATCTCGGGCATTCTTATCCGAGATACGGGAGTTGGTGGTCATGTGTGATGAGGTGTGTTTGGTTGTGAATATGAATAGTGTGTGTGTCTTTTACTGATGAAGGCTGTAGCTAAAAGCTTTTGTGTAAGTGTCTTAATTGTGCCTGTCTGCAACTTAACATGTCTTCTTTATAGTACGTAGCATATAAATTTATTAAATTTTAGGCCCATTTTTGCTTGCTATTTAAGTCTGATTTCTTTTAGTCATTACGAGTTCATGGAAGTTGAGATGTGCGATTGTGTTTAGAAAAAATGCCCCTTTAAAATATATTTTACAAAAT
This sequence comes from Schistocerca nitens, assembly GCF_023898315.1. Taxonomy (NCBI): domain Eukaryota; kingdom Metazoa; phylum Arthropoda; class Insecta; order Orthoptera; family Acrididae; genus Schistocerca; species Schistocerca nitens. The sequence goes on along the minus strand of NC_064625.1, from coordinate 153,038,492 downwards.
GATGTGTGATTATAAACTGTGTGTCCCACTAGCTTTTACTTAAAACAGGGTGCAAATTATCCACACTGTACTCATCCAGTGTTTGATAATGAGAGCACTTAGCAACTTCCTACAAACTTTAAATATAATTTCAAATCTTTTCAAAACTGTTTCTCACTTACTTTCTTAATGTCAAATATTTAACACATTAACTCATATTTAAAGTAATCAGAAGTTTGAAACTATTTTATACTTGGAAGATAGACTCGTTGCAGATTTAGGGGTTTACTGGTATTTATAGATTAAAAGAATTTATTATGATTAGTGCCAATATATAATAATAATAATAATAACAATAATAGTAATAATAATAATAATAGTAATATGAACCATTTTGTTTCATGCACGATAAAAGAACATCTCTGCAAATAGATCAGAAACACAGAACAATAAAATGTGGTACAAATGATACGGACACAAGAAAGCGAATCTTATGTGATTGGATATACAATTACATATTTTTATCAATAATTTATTGCTTTCATTGTTATAAGAAAGTGAGTCTGACATACATGCTTTCACATGTTGGTTAACGTGCTCCTAATTTTTATGCTCGAAATGTTTTATGAATGCTCTGGTTCTCTTTAAGCATAAAAGTGAAAAAACAAAGCAAAAAATTGTAATATACAAGAATTTGTATGTTTTTAATTTTGATTTACTATTAATTACATATTTCTGTATATGATTTGTGATGATACAATATGTTTTATTAAGATTTGTAATGTGTATTTCTTTTGTCAATAATTCTATTGTATTTTATGATGCCATGAAAAATATTTATTTGTCCTGCTTCTGTGACTACAAAAGAAAAATAAAACATAAGACTGGATTTATAAACAGGGCGCAAAATTTTGAAAATGGTGGTGGATGCCCCTTTTAAGTATTCTGATAAAATACAGCAGAGTAAGTACTCTGACTCTTTCTCAATACTGAGTGATGTTCCATTTCTTGCCTTATGTCTACTGCCAACCTGTTACAGACTTTTGCACCAAAATAAACAATTCCATCTGAGTCATACACAGGGATGCATAACCCATCTGGAAATTTTTCTTCCTTCCAGTACTGTGTTTGAGTATGGTGCAAATCATCTTAAATTCATTCTTGTTATTAATGATAAATACCGTACACCACCTATCCAAAAAGTTCCGAGACTTGTTTTATTCCTGGCATATAAGTGGTCTCAGTGCCGTAACTATGGTGGCAGCTCGAACTGCCCACTGTTAATTAATTTAGAGAGGTATGCTACAGTTTTACTAATATTTATTCAAACCTTGGCCGGCTTCAACATTTTAAAACAATATCTTCAGGCATATTAAAATTATTGTATTTGGTAGTAAATACCATGTGGTCAGATCAGTCAGTGTGAGAGTTCCAATCACTGCATGTTGGCAGAAACTGACTGCCGCCGGACAGCCGGATGGTAAGAATGCCAATCACTACATACTACACACTACAGTGTTGTTATGTATCACCAAATACAATTATTTCACACACCTGAAGGTGGGATTTTAAAATCTCTAAACAAGTCACGGTTTGAATGAATATTTGTACAACTGAAATGGATCTCTCAACATTAATCATAACTCCTCCAAGTTATATGACAATGACTAACAACAGATATGCATTCAACCAGTCAGCTGTGAGTAAGCAGTCTTAAGTAGTGGACATGCAGCTGTAGTGCATCAATGTTTGTCACAGATTCATTGCAATCAACATCTCTGAATCAAGTGTCCAAGACACGCTCTAGAATGTCTGAAGAAGAGAAAAGTGTGTGCAAAGTTTGTCCCGCACACCTCGACTCCAAAATAAAAATGACACTGTGTGGACACCTGCTAAGACTTGACTGAAATGTACAATGTAGACAATTATTTTCTGGAAAAAGTGTTACGAATACAAACCCGTCACAAAGTGTCATGGTGCAGAAATTCACATGAAGGGCCAATGCTTTGACAAGTGAGTGACATTTGAGCCAATATGACACTGAGTTGAGCAACATTCCAAAAAAGGGCTTTTTTTAACAGTTTCACACGGTCTGCACATAGTACTCAAGTGGAGGGAGACTATGTAGAGCATCTGAAGCACTAAAACCATCGACTTAACTTCCCTCTACATGTCTCTGACAGGGTATACTACTTAGTGTTTTGGCACGAGTGTAACCATCCTCAAAATGGAAGTCTTCAACAATGGATTACTTACATATCATATACAGAACAATCAGCAACTGCAAACACATATTTCTAAAATGAGCATACTTGTATGTCAGAACAAATGAATTGAAATGCCAGAGCTCGGAAAACCAGTACACTGGTAAGACCTAAGTGGATTTGAAAACAAGACATGAAAGAACACACTAGGTGTTGGAAACACATGAAACTAGTCATTCAGCATTAATGGAAATTCATAGAGCAAAATATCTCTCTCTCTCTCTCTCTCTCACACACACACACACACACACACACACACACACACACACACACACACACACAATACATGAAAGTAATAAGAAGGAACAACCCCAAGAGAAGTCAAGAGTATTCCACATGTCATGGCAGTTACAATATATCGTGTGATAATGTGACAACATGAGCATTCCACAATGTGCATTGGACTGGTACGGCATTGTGTATCTGAATGCCATCATAAAATAGAGTTCCAGTACAGAACATCACGGTAAAGGTAGAAATGAAACACACGTACTGGAACTCGGTGTAAATTTATTGCGCACAAGTACAAACAGAACAAAACTGAATCAAACTCAAACTACTGTGCTCAAAAATAGTCCCCCAGTGCAGACACACACCATTTCTAACAATGGAGAAGGCACTGAATGCCTTTGGCACGCTACCAGTCTGTGCCACCTGTCACTGAAATGCCGAGAGGACATTCGCCCTGGCTGCAAAGTGCCTCCGACACAATGGTTTCCTCAGTTGTGGAATGAGATCAGAATTACATGCACTGAGGCCTAGTGAATAGGGTGGGTGAGGGAGCATCCATCTTCTAGCACTGCCAACCTTACAGCGAATGTTTCAAACACTGGTACAAAGTCATCGTTGCATGTGGTTGCAGTCTGTTGGTCGATTTCAGTAATTATTGCTGCAGGCTTTCGAATGTATTTACTGCTATGATGGTGATGCCACACATTTGCATGATATACCATAGTTGCCACAACTTATGGAATGACACTTGCGTATTAATAATACAAGAAAAGTAGCACATAATTAATCAGTTTGAGAAACCCAAAATATGCTAAATGACTAAACAATGTAGATATCTCCTATTTTTCTAGACGTCCATCCCCACAGTCCAAGGCTGCTGTCTTATGAATTATGCACCACACTGATACGTGAAATGAGCAAAAAAAAGTTGGTCACCAAATGGAAAAACTGACCATTATTTCTTACCTTAGCAAGCCATCTTTCTTTATGATGTCAACAGGATTCTGTGGATCATGTATATTGTCATTGAGCAGCTTTTCAAATAACTGGAACTGCAGAATTATCCCAGCAGCTGTACTGCAAATTAAAAATACAGGTGTCCATCTTAAAAATGGAAAGATGCTTCTCAAAATGGGTGCTTGTTACCATAGCACACAAAGAGTTTTTTTTTTTTTTTCTTTTTGCACAAGATACTATGCTTAACACTGAGTCTGCATATATGCATTTATAGACTTCTGATGCTTACCAAACAGTAGTAAACAGCCCGATTTGCCCATCACAGGACCCATTAACAAAGGTGTGTCTAGTTATAGTCAGCAATCCTGTAACAATGGGCTTCCACAGTAGTTTGCTATATGACTTTGATTTTAATATAGGGAGGAGTTCCAAGTGTAGTGTTGAAGGGAAGAGCTCAGACACTGCCAATGATTTGGCTCGTATTTGGCAGGTTGCTTGTGGACCACATAATAAGAAGGGCTCCAAGATACATTTGCTCACTGCCTCTTTGTTTCTGATAAAACCACTGCTAAAGTTCATGACAGGCAATTTACTCTAAACTGATGATATTGATAAATAATTGAAAAAAATGAGCAATTTTCATCATCATATGTGATGTCCGTGTAGGCACATTTCCCACGAAATCAAGATTAACTATTACGGTTGCCACTTACGAACCTGTAGGATTAACACCCTTCAACAAAAGTAGTGCTGGCTGAGTGTCCAAGGCATGTGCCTGTTGATCGGGGAACTTGTGTTTGATTTCTACATACTCTCAGAAGTTCTTGTCCACTGTATTTAATTCTGTAGATATATGAAATGAATTCGCTTGAAGTATGCTCGAAGTTTGCAACAGACTAATGATGGAGAATGACTCCTTCTGGACATCATATACAGGGTGGTCGGAAATACCCATTACAGACTTCTAGGACACATAGAGGGTAGTGAGTACATAACATTTTTACAACAGAAGTTGTGAAGTGCATGCTGGATGCTGGAAAAGTCTCACTGTGAGAGTGTAAATTAATATAGTTTGTGTGGAAGTGTGTGTACAGATGTAACTACTGGACATCAAAATGGAGGCACACAGATGTACACTAACCAAAAAAAGCCGCATATACTGTCGCAAGCCAGCATCCAGCATTATGCTAGCAGCAATGATGTAACATCCTGAAACCATGTGAAGATGAACCTGAAAAGGTTTGAAAACCAGTTTATGGAATAAAACATAATTATTCAAAAAAGTGACTGGTTGCAGTTCTGTATAACTTATTTACAACCATCGTAATTCTGACAACATTGCCTGCCTGAAGTTGACAACACTCCTCCACCCGTCATTCACATTTAGTGATACAGATTGTAGCAGTCCTAGGCTGATATTCATTTCCCAAATTAAATCCATCAATGCTGTCTCTCTATTTATGAACTGTGCACTACCACTTTTGGTCGCATTTGTGTGATATGTGAATTTTGTAGGGGAGATTAGTTCTTTATTGCAATTGCCTGTTATTTCTTTCTCCTACTTCATTTTTATGAGAATATTTGGTATGCTTTTTATGCAGAAGTATGCACATTTCAGAAAGTATTTATTACAACCCATTTAAATAAATATGAATAAGGTGATATATCTTGTGAAGTAAAAATAAGTTAATGTAACAAATTATTATAGAAATACAAGTTTTGTTGATGAGATGATTTTCATCCAAACAGTGCAACTATGTATATTTGGCATAAGACTGTCTTTTGAGGTTGTTAGCACCACAGGAGGCGAGAAGTCTTGTTTACAAGTCAGTTCTGTGAAGTCATGGCATACATACAACGTTTATTGAGACTTAAAATTATGTATGTAAATTTAAGAACAATGTCAAGGAAACTACTTCAGTATGTTTTGAACTCTATTATGTTAATGACTGCATTCAAGAAAATGTCATAGTAAACATACAACAGTAAATAATTAGTTTTCAGTCATTTCATGAAGCAAACATGAACCTCTTCATTAGATTGTAATGATAGCTATTTACAGTCTCTGAACTACAACAGCAATCCTATAGGTAGAGATATACCTTTCATGTAGCTTCCACTCAATGGGCTATTTTGATATTGCAAGATAGTGATGATTCACTGAAGTTGCACATTACAAAATTTGCCAGTTATTGTCAATACCACAATCGTAGTGGGACAATTAAACCATATTAAAATCTGTTTTCATAACACTATGTATTCCATTCAACAGGTCTTTAAAATTCTTTGCCATTCCTAACTGAATAAAAAGGTAAATGTCAATTTTTTTTTTTTTCATCTCTCTAAAAATCTCTTTCTAAATTTTTCCTCGAGTTTCTTTACTCCTTGCTCAGTGCACAGCCTGAATGACTTCGGTGATAGGCTGTAACCTTGTCTAAAATTCTTTTCAATTACTACTTCACGTTCCTATCTTTTGACTCTCGTGACTAAATGTAGTGTAACACTTTGATAAAGTAATGTGTTGCTCAAACATTTACTGAACCAACAAATGATGATCACTTCCACAAAAGTTTGTTTAAGTAATGAATTAGTTTAGCCTCCTGTTTGAATGTGTGTCTTATTTATGTGAATGTTTTCTGGAATCGATGGATGCAGCACATCTTCAAGCTCGGATGAAGACAGACATCCTACCATGTTTGCGGTATCTGCTGGTTGGGCAGTTTATTCCGTATCGTCAGCTCCTGTTTTGCAGATATGATGCAAGTCGTGGAAGAAGAATGACCATCACAATGCCAATGATATGACAGAGACAAGAGAAAACCTGCCATCTGTATATTAAATTCGGACCTGTTTACGAAGGCCATTTTGGACATAGGCCATTTTAATGTAATTGTGATGTTCCAGAAGCAAACTTTGCTATGCGTGATCATTGTAAATGAGAGTACAATATATGACACTTTATTTATGACAATCGTCATATTTATTTCAAGAATCTGGGTGTTGGATCACACATTTCCAGCAATAACTGCCTCACTTTGAAAAATGAAATCAAACATAGAGATACTGGTGACTGTGGAGAAATGACAAGGTGAACTAATGAATAAAGGAAATCACGGCTCTCGAGCAAACTCCACACTGCCATTCAGTCTCACTATAAAGAAGCAGCAGAACATCCCAGACTGCAGTCTGTGTTTGCTTTGTATATTTTCCCTCTGATAACTTTAGAATTTCAAAGAGTACCCCAATCAGTATCATCAAGAACTACCAGTAGGAATGGAGCTCTCTTCTCACTGATATGAGTGACAGGATTTTAGTAGACCTTTTAATTAAATGCCTTTAGTTCTTGAAAGGCATCATTGTCCTATTCCAAGTACTTAACCTCTCCTGAAAAGCCTGTTATGTGGCTCACAATCTGAGAGAATCGCCTGATGTACTCACAGTTTCCCAACAAAGAATTGAAGCTACATTCTCTGAGCGGATAATTGACAAAGATACTACAACTGGCACACAGTGCATCTTCACAGCTCTCCACAAATACATCGTATCACAAAAATTACTTGCCGTCTGTATAACGGAGCTGAAATGGCTCACAAATATTTGCAATGATGTTATATCATGATTATTAAAATTTTATGCCCATATCAAGAGAATGGAGGTAGACAGAATTACAAGACAAGTGGTTCAGTTTTACAAAACCAACAGAAGAGCAAAAAAGAACGAGAAAATAAAAAACAAATGATCAAAGAAGAAAATTTCCAAAAGAGGGCAGTTCTTCATTGAAGTTCACTTATGTAGTTCTCTAAGGATTACCACTCAGATTCCATGAAATATAAAGTTTAGAAAATTACTTATGGGAACCAAAATGAAATTTTCACTCTGCAGCAGAATGTGCGCTCATATGAAACTTCCTGGCAGATCAAAACTGTGTGCCGGACCGAGTTTGAGTCATGGTCTGACACACAGTTTTAATCTGCCAGGAAGTTTCATAACAACGCACACTTCGTTACAGAGTGAAAATTTTATTCTGGAAACATCCCCCAGGCTGTGGCAAAGCCATATCTCTGCAATATCATTTCTTCAATGGGCGCTAGTTCTGCAAGTTCGCAGAAGAGCTTCTGTGAAGTTTTGAAGGTAGGAGACCAAGTACTGGCGGAAGTAGAGCTGTGAGGATGGGTCACGAGTCGTGCTCGGGTAGCTCAGATGGTAGAGCACTTGCCTACGAAAGGCCACGGTTCCAAGTTCGAGTCTTGGTCTGGCACACTGTTTTAATCTACCAGGAAGTTTCAACTTATGGGAAGTTAACGGTGAGGAAAACCGGAGAAGACTGAGGCAACTTGGTCTGAAGTGAGACAATGAAGTTTTAGGAAAATAGCAGAAGCGTGAAAGAAATATGGCTAACAACATTTCTATATACTTACTCATTTACTCCATATTTTAAAAAATGAATAGAAACCAACTCCAATTATTAACAAAGTCATATAACTACATTGAGGACATTTGTACTATGAATGCACCATTTTCAATCACAATGTTTTGTACACAATTTGAAGCTGAACTGAGTTTTCAAGGACTATGTTGCTCTTTTAAGTGAATGACAATTGTTAGTTTTACAAGAAAAGCATCTCAGTCAACATTAACAAACAGATTACATATTAGTGGCTACTTTTATTTGGTCACAAAATATTCGTCATTTGTGTCAGTGAAAACCTACATATTTGCACTTACACTTAAACTGATGAAACATGTTTATGACAGTACACCATATTAAATAGTATAATAAGTATAAATCATCTAGAGTTGAGCAGACCACAACAAAATGTCTTAATAAGCACAGAAAGAACTGATGTGAGTTTCTATTTACAGCAATTTAAGATAATGGCTAAATTGGCAAGAAAATAAAAAATAAAGACTTAAAACCATCTGGAATGCTCTCAGTTAATTGTACAGAGTTTTCAGCAATAACCTCGAGTGTATGAAGACATGCTCCCGAAATTTTTACATGAAAACTCTTACAGCTTTTTAACATGTTTCTTCCAATGAGGGACCAGTTTGTTGATACCATCACTGTATAATGTTTGACTTTGTTGATGGAGCCACAACCTCACCTCTGCTTGTGCCACTTCATCACTATCAAACTGAAGTCCTCAAAGGTGTTCTTCAAGATTTGGAAACACAGATGGGGCCAAGTCAGGACTATACACAGGATGACCAATGACAGTGAAACCAAGGCCCCCACTTGTTGCAGATGTGGGTGGTCTGGCACTGTCACGCTCAAGGAGACGAACTCTTCACATTCGTGCATTTGATTTAGTTACATTACGCACTGCCGTGTTACACACTGCAATTTGGAGCCCTCTAGCTGCAGAGGGTTGCACAACCAGCATCAGCAGAGTGGGTGAGCTAACCAAGTACTATGCATGACATAATAATACCTCAACCAATATTGTTAACAGAATAAAAAATTCTGAGGCATTACTTTTCAACACACCCTCACATTAAAAAAAAAAGAAATATAATAATCCTCAGTTTATTGGTAAATGATGGCAAATTTGTGTATTCATCTCATCATATTAATTGCCATTAGTCGGTCGCTGTATAAGGGTATTCATAAACATATATGAATGCAGAATGTACTCTAAATGATTGCATCAACTGCACTTACATGGTTAAATACGGAAAATAATGGATAAATGAAAACGTACCCAAGATATGGCTGATTCAAGGCCACCTTCTTATCTTGGACATATTCCCAAGACTCTGCTACATCACGTGGTGGTCTCACACCTCTGATTGTTGAGCTGGAAAGAAAAACATATGAAACAATTTATTGTATTTCTTTCACTTAATAAAGACACCACAATGTAGCTCCTGTACTGCCTGCAATTAATGACATACTATGCTAGCAGAAGACCAGCACAAAACTTGTTACATTCCAATTTTAGCTCTGATAGTAAAAAGATACTAAACAGGAGTCCAGGCAGAATAATTAGAAGAAAATATTTTACAGGAAACTATTTTAATTATGATTCTTTCCTAGCCACATATTGAAAATTGTATTATGGGACGATATATCCATCTGTTTGGTAACTGTTGACATTCTGGTCATCCAACACAAGATTGTTTACTACACCTTCCCGTGCTAACATTCTTCGGGAACATCACATTTCAAAAGCTCCCTGTTTGAACTCATGACTATCCACATTTTACTTCCATACGTGCCACAAAAATACAGCACAGTTGTCATTAAATTTTCGCTACTTGAGAGGGTCCCCATGAAAACTTAATGGTAATATTTGTAAGGACATGTGGAAGAGATAATGAATAAATCACTGAAAGAAGCACATTTTAATTTTGACTTGAGAGATTAACATTGTTAATTATGTAGGACGTTTACATTCCAGGATACAAACATTGATCAATGTCACAACCATCTGTATTTACAACAGCCTGGAACCACAACTAGAAGTACCATTTCAAAATTGTTCATGGCACTTTTCAAATGGACCAAGATATGTTCACCTGTTGTGATACAGCTTGTGCTCTGCTTGAAGATCTTGCATTGAATCCAGCATTCTCAGCCATAGCAATAGTAACTTCTTCAACAATCTGTGATGCTATTGGCCCTCGGCCTCTTCCAGAAGCAATTCTCAAATCACCAGTTAATTCGAAATCCTGCAGTTTATAGTCTGAACATCATTATAATAAAGTTAGGTGTACATACGTTAAATAGTTCCCTGTCTGCAGTGGCTCGAATAGCGAAAAGTTTAATTATAACCACACTACACTTTCAGAACTCTTTCTGACTCATCAATTTATATTCAATGTTAACAAATTTATCTTCTTTAGTAACTGTTTCTCACTATTGAGTCTACATTTCATTCTCTCTTTACTTGTACTGTAAATTATTTTGCTGACCAAATAGCAAGACTCTTCTACTACTTTCAGCATCTCAGTTTCTAATACAGGGTGATTCAAAAAGAATACCACAACTTTAAAAATGTGTATTTAATGAAAGAAACATAATAGCCTTCTGTTATACATCATTACAAAGAGTATTTAAAAAGGTTTTTTTTTCACTCAAAAACAAGTTCAGAGATGTTCAATATGGCCCCCTCCAGACACACGAGCAATATCGACCCGATACTCCAACTCGTTCCACACTCTCTGTAGCATATCAGGCGTAACAGTTTGGATAGCTGCTGTTGTTTCTCATTTCAAATCATCAATGGCGGCTGTGAGAGGTGGCCGAAACACCATATCCTTAACATACCCCCATAAGAAAAAATCGCAAGGGGGTAAGATCAGGGCTTCTTGGAGGCCAGTGATGAAGTGCTCTGTCACGGGCTGCCTGGCGGCCGATCCATCGCCTCGGGTAGTTGACGTTCAGGTTTCATAACTAACCTTTTTCGTAGGACTCTCCATACAGTTGATTGTGGAATTTGCAGCTCTCTGCTAACTCTGCGAGTCGATTTTCCTGGGCTGCGAACAAATGCTTGCTGGATGCGTGCTACATTTTCATCACTCGTTCTCGGCCGTCCAGAACTTTTCCCTTTGCACAAACACCCATTCTCTGTAAACTGTTTATACCAACGTTTAATACACCACCTATCAGGAGGTTTAACACCATACTTCATTCGAAATGCACGCTGAACAACTGTCGTCGATTCACTTCTGCCGTACTCAATAACACAAAAAGCTTTCTGTTGAGCGGTCGCCATCTTAGCATCAACTGACGCTGACGCCTAGTCAACAGCACCTCAAGCGAACAAATGTACAACTAAATGAAACTTTATAGCTCCCTTAATTTGCCGACAGATAGTGCTTAGCTCTGCCTTTCGTCGTTGCAGAGTTTTAAATTCCTAAAGTTGTGGTATTCTTTTTGAATCACCCTGTATAATTCCAGCAAACTCACATTGCAGTTTCACAGTACTCTTCTTATATTAACATTTATCTTGTAACTCTGTCTTTCGAATGTCACTAGATTATTTTCCCACATACAACACGCACTTTGTATTAAACTCTATTAATTTTGTGACCCATTTCTGTTGAATTCACTGTTCTTTATCTGTAAAGATCCATAAAATATAAATAACAAGTATTCAGCTGTCACTGGCTAGCCAGTAATCACTCACCTGAGAATGCAAGTGCTATGCTCATCTCTCCCTGAAAGTGTTACATATTCCTCAGTATGCTGATATTACCAATATTTCTTTTTCATTCACAGCCCATATATGCAGACCAGACCAAAAATTTTTCTTTCCTGCATCCTTATTTTATTTATTTATTTATCCAAAGATCATCTCACAATGATCTAGGCAATGTCATCATAATACAATAAAAGTAGACAGTTCCAGTATACACACACATAGACAGGGCAAATGGTTAGCCATGGTCTTACTGAAGAAACCACAATGGTATTTCCATGAAATGATTTAGGAAAACCATAAAAAATTTAAATCAGGATGGCTAGACAGAGCTAACGCCATTATCTCGAATATGCACTGCCTTTTTTGGCTTGTCCCTATTGTACCATGTTCCTTCGCCCATACACAACTTACACTGAAATGCCAAAGAAACTGGTATGGGCATGTGTATTCGAATATAGAGATACGTACACAGGCAGAATACTTCACTGCCGTCGGCAATGCCTTTATAAGACAACAAGTGTCTGGCGCAGTTGTTAGATCAGTTACTGCTGCTACAATGGCAGGTTATCAAGATTTGAGTGAGTTTGAATGTGATGTTTATATATAAAACAAAGATGTTGTAACTCACCAAACAAGAAAGCAATGGTATGTTGATAAACACAATAAAAAACACACAAACACACACACAAATTTCAAGCTTTCGCAACTTAAGGTTGCTTCCTCAGGAAAGAGGGAAAGAGGAAAGGATGTGGGTTTTAAGGGAGAGGGTAAGGAGTCATTCCAATCCCAGGAGCGGAAAGACTTACCTTAGGGGGGAAAAAAAGGACGGATATACACTCGCGCGCGCGCCCACACACACACACACACACACACACACACACACACACACACACACACACACACACACACACACAGATATCTGCTTGTGTCTGTGTAAGGTAAGTCTTTCCGCTCCCGGGATTGGAATGACTCCTTATCCTCTCCCCTAAAACCCACATCCTTTCGTCTTTCCCTCTCCTTCCCCTCTTTCCTGATGAGGCAACAGTTTGTTGCGAAAGCTTGAATTTTGTGTGTATATTTGTGTTTGTTTGTGTGTCTATCGACCTGCCAGCGCTTTTGTTTGGTAAGTCTCATCATCTTTCTTTTTATATATATATATATATATATATATATATATATATATATATATATATACAAAGATGATGTGACTTACCAAACGAAAGCGCTGGCACATCGATAGACACACAAACAAATACAAACATACACACAAAATTCAAGCTTTCGCAACAAACTGTTGCCTCATCAGGAAAGAGGGAAGGAGAGGGAAAGACTAAAGGATGTGGGTTTTAAGGGAGAGGGTAAGGAGTCATTCCAATCGCGGGAGCGGAAAGACTTACCTTAGGGGGAAAAAAGGACGGGTATACACTCGCACACACACACATATCCATCCACACATATACAGACACAAGCAGACATATTTAAAGACAAAGAGTTTGGGCAGAGATGTCAGTCGAGGCAGAAGTGCAGAGGCAAAGATGTTGTTGAATGACAGGTGAGGAATGAGTGGCAGCAACTTGAAATTAGCGGAGATTGAGGCCTGGTGGATAACGGGAAGAGAGGATATATTGAAGAGCAAGTTCCCATCTCCGGAGTTCGGATAGGTTGGTGTTAGTGGGAAGTATCCAGATAACCCAGACGGTGTAACACTGCGCCAAGATGTGCTGGCCGTGCACCAAGGCATGTTTAGCCACAGGGTGATCCTCATTACCAACAAACACTGTCTGCCTGTGTCCATTCATGTGAATGGACAGTTTGTTGCTGGTCATTCCCACATAGAATGCATCACAGTGTAGGCAGGTCAGTTGGTAGATCACGTGGGTGCTTTCACACGTGGCTCTGCCTTTGATCGTGTACACCTTCCGGGTTACAGGACTGGAGTAGTATGTTTGTGTGTCTATCGACGTGCCAGCGCTTTAGAGAGAGAGAGAGAGAGAGAGAGAGAGAGAGAGAGAGAGGGGGGGGGGGGGACATTCCACGTGGGAAAAATATATGTAAAAACAAATATGATGTGACTTACCGAACGAAAGCGCTGGCAGGTCGATAGACACACCAACGAACACAAACACACACACACACACACACACACACACACACACAAAATTCAAGCTTTCGCAACAAACTATTGCCTCATCAGGAAAGATGTGTGTGTGTGTGTTTGTGTTTCTATCGACCTGCCAGCGCTTATATATATATGATTACAATAGAGGGAAACATTCCACGTAGGAAAAATATATCTAAAAAGAAAGCAGGGGTTGTGTAGGGATGGGTGAGTACATTGTGGACATTCGGTGGGCAGTGGTATACCACTGCAGAAGGGGTGGGACGGATAGTGGACATCCCTCATTTCAGGGCATGATGAGAGGTAGTCTAAACCCTGGCAGAGAAAATGATTCATTTGGTCTAGTCCTAGGTGGTACTTTGAGAGGTGGTGGGTGATGCGAGAGATAAGGCACAGAAGATGTGTTTTTGTACAAGGTTGGGGAAATACGTACGGTGTGCGAAGGCCTCAGTGAGACACTCGGTATATTTCGAGGGGGACCGCTCCTCACTACAGATGCGACAACCACAGGTGGCTAAGCTGCACGGAAGGCAGTACTCTGTATGGAATGGGTGGCAGCTGTCGAAGTGGAGGTATTGCTGGTGGTTGGTAGGTCTGATATGGATGGAGGAACTGAGGTGGAGGTCAACATCATGGAAGGTAGCTTGTTGGGTTGAGTAGACCAGGTGAAGTGAATTTGGCTGCCACCTATTCCACAGCAAGAAGTCCCTTCCATACCACCTAGCCACCTATGGCTGTTGCATCTGTGGTGACAAGCAGTCTCTCTTGAGGGTCTCACTGTGGCCTTCACAAGCCTTCATTACCTTCCCAACCTTATTCAAAGCCAGATCTCTCATGTCTTATCTTTCCACCCACCCTCCAATGTTCCACTGTTTGGCCACAGGCCACAGAGGAACACCCCCTCGTGACTCGGTACCGCCGAGGACTGGATGAACTGAATCGTATTCTCTGTCAGGCTTGCGGCTACGTCTCATCGTGCCCCAAAATGAGGGATGTTCTATCCACTACCCTTCCCACCCCTCCCATAGTGGTATTTTGCTGCCCACCAAACCTACACAACATCCTAGTCCATTCCTACACAGCCCCTGCTTCCAAACCCTTGCCTCACAGCTCATATGCCTTTAATAGACATAAATGCAAGACATGTCCCATACATCCTCTCATGACTACCTGCTCCAATCCGGTCACAAACATCACCTAGCCCATCAAAGACAGAGCTACCTGTGAAACCAGTCATGTGATCTACAAGCTTAGCTGCAACCACTGTCAGCATTCTATGTGGGCTTGACAACCAACAAGCTGTCTGTATGCATACATGGCCACTGATGAAGTGTGGCCAAGAAATAGCTGGACCACCCCACTGCTGAACACACTGCCCAAAATGACATTCTACATTTCAATGACTGCATCACATCATGTGCCCTCTTGATCCTTCCTTCCCAACAACACCAGCTTTTCTAATTCCACAGATGTGATTTCTCCTTGCATTATATCCAATGTTCCAATAACCCTCCTGGCCTTAAACTTTGTTAGCCATTGTCCTTGCCCTTCCCTGTTCCCATTCCAGCATTACACGGCCCTGTATTTTATCAACACATACACAGTCTTGTTTACTTCTCTCCTTTTCTGCTACACTCTCTCCCCCCTCCCTCACCCTCCATATAACATGCCAATAGCACCTAGCTGCAATACCCTCTCCCCACCTCATCCCCGTATGATCTCACAAACAGCACTTTACCCTCCCCCACCCCTAACCTGCTATCCCTCCCCTTCCCTCTTCCCTGCCCCCAGCCACATCCTTAATCTCCCCCCCCCCACCCCCCACCCCCCCCCACCCCCCGATGCCTCTCCCATCATGCCCTGCTGTTTGCAGCAGACAGAGATTGTGTGTGTGTGTGTGTGTGTGTGTGTGTGTGTGTGTGTGTGTGTGTGTGTGTGTCTGAGCATATCTGCTATATGGTGAGTAGCAATGATCTTTTTCCCCAATACCATTACACTCAATCCATGATTTTCCAGAATTTTATTTACTGTATCTGTGTCTCTCAGTGAAGCACTGATAGAGTTGTACTGAATTAGCCACTCTATTCATAAATCAAAGGTCAGCCACTCTATTCATAAATCAAAGGTCTATCATGAACACTCAGTCTATTACTAATTGGCTGTGTCGGATGGAAGCTCTTTTGTGGAAGAATCTAAATGTTCACAAGAAAGCTGGTCCTGATGTAATATAATGGACAAGAGTTTTAAATCTGTGGTGCAACTGATAATCATGCGAGTTGTGAAGTGTGGTCCGTAATAAGGTTTTTGTGTGCATAAAATCATAAACTGATTGAAATTTATAAGCAACTGTGTGGAGTGTACATAAACAATATAATCACTAAAGGCAGAGTGCATGGCCCAAATAATGTTCACAATAAAGAGCTAGGTGAATGACCGAGCATTGTAACTGGTGAGCTGGTCACAAAAGTTGATGGGACGATTGAAGAAAACTGCTGATTCACAATGCCTGAGCTCTCATTTCGTTTTCCACAAATTTCATGAAGTCTATTGCATCATACCATTGCACAGAAGCTAGGCTATCCCAAATTTTGTACAAAATGGGTACCAAAAATCTTGATACAAAACTGCAAGAAGCAATGTATGACTGCATTACTGAGATTTCTGGATTCTTACAAACAAGCTGATGGCCATTACGTGATCAAATCTTAACTGGAGAAGAGACTTTGGTCAAAAATTTGAACTGTGAGACTAAATTGCAACCTATAGGACAGGAAAGATGCACTTTTTGTTGATTTTCTTGAGCATGGCACGACAAACTCTGCGAGGTACTGTTAAACTTTGGAAAACTTAAGAACAATAATTCAGAATAAAGGTAGAGGAAAGTTAAGCTCAAAAATTTTGTTTTTGCAGAACAATGCTCGACCACACACGGAGAATTGCACTTGAGAAGTGCTTTATGCTTTCAGGTGGGAAGTGCTTTCTCATCCATCATACAGTCCGCACCTGGCACACAGTGACTACCACCTGTTTCCAATGATGAAGACCTGACTTGCAATGCCGTGCTTTGAAGACGATGGAGCATGACTAAGTGGTTGAAGTCTCAGACAGTAGAATACTTCTACAATGGAATTTCGAAGCCTATTCACCAGTATGATAAGCGTCTAAATGTGTCTGGAGATTATGCTGAAATGTACTATTTAACTGTCACTTTCAAATGAATAAAACATTTATCCTGTATCTTTTTTTAAAAAATACCAAAATGTAATCTATGTCATGGATAGCTCTCATAATATGGAGGCAACACCATGTTTGACTGGAGTAGTATGTGAGTTTTGAGCTGAATGATAATAAACATTACACAATATTTTTCCTTTGTTTTTCAGGCGTTTCATATCCCAAACATATCCCATAACATGAAATCACGGACTTGAAACCTTGGACAAAAGAAATCAAGCTAAGAATAAATATATTTGGAGGACTTACGGATTTGAGATACTAATTAGGTTCGACTTTTATAACAAGACAAAAGAGTGCAGATAGATCTCAAGTTGCAGACTATTTACACTAAACTCTGACTGCTTCAGTTTATATACATAAAAAACATCTGTATGAGACAAGTAAAGTCTCTGAAATTGTGTCATTTTTTGCATAAGTACCTGCACCTGGGTTTCAGGCTGGATCCGCATTTACGTTCGATGCGGAGAAGAAGAATTGACATGCCGTGTAACAGCTGACTGTCACTGGGATTTGAACAAAATTTCAGATACTCTCAATAATCCAACATTTCCCTAACTCAGTACCCATAAGTGGAAGGAATGGCTGAATTTGGGAGAGCAGTGTCTTAAAATGCCACCACCAGACACATCCGGGCGACTGACCTGACGCCGTTCCACGTGGAGTTGACACCCTCCGCTCTCCAGACGTCGGTCGCCAATGCGTGCGCCAGTCGGGGCAGTGTGTGCAGAGCTACGAGCAGCCTCAACTGTGCGTCCGGTCCCGCCCCGGTGCCCGAGTCAGAGTCCGTCGCAGCTTCTGCGAGGAGGCCGAGCCTCGTAAGCTGCTGGTGCGACACGGCTAGCAGCTCACCGAGGCCCATCACTGCTTCTAGGAGGGCTGCCAACAACAGTGAGTTAATCACAATTGTGCTTCTGAGTCTCAACAACAGGAAATGAAGGAGATTACTACACATCACATGCAGTTGGTGTTGAGGAGCAGCATATTTGAAGTTAATTTAAAAGTATATTAAGCTACTGGATGAAATCTTTGTCTATACATTGATGACATTCAATGATATCTAAGTCCAAGTCCACCATACTTGTGGACAGCCATCTGGCATGTAAATGCTGATTTACTTGCCCTGTCAGTGTGGGTGCAGAGCATAATTTTGAAACTTAACCCGTTTGAAACACAAGAAACCTTAGTCGCTCACAAAATACTTATTACATCTCAGTTCAGGGACTATCCTGTTTTATTTTGCTTTACTCATCTAGTTCTGTAGGACCAAATTGAGGAGCAAATCTACACAGTCATGGAACATGTCATTACATGAAATTACAACATAAAAGTAATAATAGATGAAATAAAATGTTTGTTGTGTTTTGGTCTTCAAGTCAAGAGACTGGTTTGATGCAGCCATCCATCCTGCACTACCCTGCACAAGCTTCTTCATCTCCAAGTAACTATTGAAACATACATCCTTCCGAACTTGCTTAGTGTACTCATCTCTTGGTCTCCCTCTACGATTTTTACCCTCCACGCTGCCCTCCAATACTAAATTGGTGATCCCTTGATGCCTCAGAACATGTCCTGCCAACCGATCCCTTCTTCTAGTCAAGTTATACCACAAATTCCTCTTCTTCCCAATTCTATTCAGCATCTCCTCATTAGTTACATGATCTACCCATATAATCTTCAGTATTCTTCTGTAGCACCACATTTCAAAAGCTTCTGTTCTCTTCCTGTCTAAACTGTGTATCATACATGTTTCACTGCCATACATGGCTACACTCCATACAAATACTTTCAGAAACGATTTCCTGACACTTAAATCTATACTCGATGTTAACAAATTTCTCTTCATCAGAAACGCTTTCCTTGCCATTGCCAGTCTACATTTTATATCCTCTCTACTTCGACCAAAATCAGTTATTTTGCTCCCCAAATAGCAAAACTCCTTTACTACTTAAAGTGTCTCATCCCTAATCTAATTCCCTCAGCTTCATCCGAGGTAACTCGACTACATTCCATTATCCTCATTTTGCTTTTGTTGATTTTCATCTTATATCCTCCTTTCAGGACACTGTCCATTTCATTCAACTGCTCTTCCAGATCCTTTGCTGTCTCTGACAGAATTATAATGTCATCAGCAAACCTCAAAGTTTTTATTTCTTCTCCATGGATTTTAATTCCTACTCCAAATTTTTCTTATGTTTCCTTTACTACTTGCTCAATATACAGATTTAATAATATAGGGGATGTTTATGACACTCCCCCCCCCCACCCCACCCCACCCCCAAAAAAGAGAGAGAGAGAGAGAGAGAGAGAGAGAGAGAGAGAGAGAGAGAGAGAAGACAAACCATAAGTTTATGTAAACACAATCTACAATATAACACAGGAATCAGCTCAATTTTCCAAGGAACTCCTCAACAGAATAGAAGGCGTGAACCATGAGGAAACTCTTCAGTTTTGACCTGAAAGCGCATGGATTACCACTAAGATTTTTGAATTCTTGTGGTAGCTTATTGAAAATGGATGTAGCAGTAGACTACATGCCTTTCTGCACAAGAGTCGAGGAAGTGTGATCCAAATGCAGATAGGATTTCTGCTGAGTATTAACTGAGTGAAAGCTGCTAATTCTTGGGAATAAGCTTAAACTGTTAGTAAGAAACAACAGTAAAGAATATATATGTTGAGAGGCCAACGTCAGAATACCCAGACTAATAAACAGGGGTCGACCAGAGGTTCGCAAACTTGCACCATTTATTGCCCGAACCACCCCTTCCTGAATCAAAAATAGCCTTTGAGAATAGGAAGAGTTACACCATATGTCACAAGCAAATGAAAATAGCCAAAGTAGCATACTTTTTGTGTCATACTATCACTTACTTCAGATACCGCTAAAGTAGTAAAAATGGCAGCAGTAAGTCTGAACAAGGCCCTGAATGTGGGCTTTGCACAACAGTTGGACTGTTCAGTTTCACTTATCATATGCCCATTCTGTGAAATTAGAGTGTTGGGTTTAGTTGAACTATGTGTTAGAAACTGTAAAAACAGTCTTATTGTGATTTTGCATTAGTTTATTTTCTGCAAGCCATGAAATTATGTCTAGAACTGCACTATTTGAAACAGTACCAACAACACTGCACACAACATCCTTTGCTGCAAAGCTCGAGTCATCAGAAAACAGAAATATTTTAGAATTACCTGTAATACTAGAGGGCATATCATCTATATAAATAAGGAACAGGAATGGCCCCAGCACTGATCCCTGGGGCACCCCCCCACCCCCCACCCCCCACCCTCCACCCTCCACCCCCGTTTAATCGTACCCCGCTCAGACCCCACATCACAGGCATTCTCAACACTGAAGAACGACCCTTTTCCTATCTGTTATTTAAGTAAGAGCTGAACCTACTGTGAACTACTCCCTGTATTCCATAACGGTGCAACATATGGAGCAATATTTTGTGATCAACACAATCAAACACCTCAGTTAATTAAAAAATGCCTAGTGTTCAAAACTTTTTGTTGAATCCAGCTAGTACCTCATGGAGAAAAGAGAATGTAGCATTTTCAGTTGTTAAACCACTTCTAAAACCAAACAGTACATTTTATGGTAAATTAAAATGATCTGTTATCCTTACATACACTTTTGGGTAACTTTAGTGAAAAGTGGTGGTATAGAAATAGGCCTGAAATAGTCTACATTCTCCCTTCCTCCCTTTTTATAAAGCGGCTTTACTACCAAGTACTTTGATCGTTCAGTAAACTGACCATTCTTAAAAGAAAAATTACAAATATGACTAAGTAGAGGAGTAGCATGTGCAGCACAGTACTTTTAATATTCTGCTAGGTACTCTGTCGTATCCATCTTCAGTCTTCCAACATTAATCCTAAACAGCACAGAAATAACCTTTTCTTCTTTTCCAAAAGAGAGGACCAACATTTAGACTGAACACATAACTGCCGCCTGTAAAAAGGTGTCAGCGTCACTTCACTACAGAAATATGAAAAAGTATTTCCTTTTGAGCTTAAAAAGAAGCTTGTAGAGAACCTAATATTCCCATTACTTTACTATGGTGATGCCATTCTGTGAGGATCTTTGTTCGAATCCTCAAGTGGGCTGGAACTGCAATGAATGCTTGTGTACAATACATTTGCGATGTGTGCTTCTTTGAACATATCATCTACATCTACATCTACATGATTACTCTGCAATTCACATTTAAGTGCTCGGCAGAGGGTTCATCGAACCACAATCATACTATCTCCCTACCATTCCACTCCCGAACAGCGCGCGGGAAAAACGAACACCTAAACCTTTCTGTTCGAGCTCTGATTTCTCTCATTTTATTTAGATGATCATTCATACCTATGTAAGTTGGGCTCAACAAAATATTTCCGCATTCGGAAGAGAAAGTTAGTGACTGAAATTTCGTAAATAGATCTCGCCGCAACGAAAAACGTCTTTGCTTTAATGACTTCCATCTCAACTTGCGTATCATATCTGCCACACTCTCTCCCCTATTACGTGATAATACAAAACTAGCTGCCCTTTTTTTGCACCCTTTCAATGTCCTCCGTCAATCCCACCTGGTAAAGATCCCACACTGTGCAGCAATACTTTAACAGAGGACGAACGAGTGTAGTGTAAGCTGTCTCTTTAGTGGACTTGTTGCATCTTTTAAGTGTCCTGCCAATGAAACGCAACCTTTGGCTCGCCTTCCCCACAATATTATCATGTGGTCTTTCCAACTGAAGTTGTTCGTGATTTTAACACCCAGGTACTTAGTTGAATTGACAGCCTTGAGAATTGTACTATTTATCGAGTAATCTAATTCCAACGAATTTCTTTTGGAACTCATGTGGATCACCTCACACTTTTCGTTATTTAGCGTCAACTGCCACCTGCCACACCATACAGCAATCTTTTCTAAATCGCTTTGCAACTGATACTGGTCTTCGGATGACCTTACTAGACGGTAAATTACAGCATCATCTGCGAACAACCTAAGAGAACTGCTCAGATTGTCACCCAGGTCATTTATATAGATCAGAAACAGCAGAGGTCCCAGGACGCTTCCCTGGGGAACACCTGATATCACTTCAGTTTTACTCGATGATTTGCCATCTATTACTACGAACTGCAACCTTCCTGACAGGAAATCATGAATCCAGTTGCACAACTGAGACGGTACCCCATAGGCCCGCAGCTTGATTAGAAGTCGCTTGTGAGGAACGGTGTCAAAAGCTTTCCGGAAATCTAGAAATACGGAATCAACTTGAGATCCCCTGTCGATAGCAGCCATTACTTCGTGCGAATAAAAAGCTAGCTGCGTTGCACAAGAATGATGTTTTCTGAAACCGTGCTGATTACGTATCAATAGATTGTTCCCTTTGAGGTAATTCATAATGTTTGAATACAGTATATGCTCCAAAACCCTACTGCAAACCGACGTCAATGATATAGGTCTGTAGTTAGATGGATTACTCCTACTACCCTTCTTAAACACTGGTGCGACCTGCGCAATTTTCCAGTCTGTAGGTACAGATCTATCGGTGAGCGAGTGGTTGTATATGAGTGCTAAGTAGGGAGCTATTGTATCAGCATAATCTGAAAGGAACCTAATCGGTATACAATCTGAATCTGAAGACTTGCCCGTATCAAGCGATTTGAGTTGCTTCGCAACCCCTAAGGTATCTACTTCTAAGAAACTCATGCTAGCAGCTGTTTGTGTTTCAAATTCTGGAATATTCCATTCGTCTTCCCTGGTGAAGGAATTTCGGAAAACTGCATTCAATAACTCCACTTTAGCGGCACAGTTGTCAGTAACAGTACCATCAGCACTGCGCAGTGAAGGTATTGACTGAGTCTTGCCGCTTGTGTACTTTATATACGACCAGAATTTCTTCAGATTTTCTACCAAATTTTGAGACAATGTTTCGTTGTGGAACCTATTAAAGGCATCTCGCATTGAAGTCGTGCCAAATTTCGCGGGTCTGTAAATTTTAGCCAATCTTCGGGATTTTGCATTCTTCTGAACTTCGCATGCTTTTTCCGTTGCCTCTGCAACAGCGTTCGGACCTGTTTTGTGTACCATGGGTGATCAGTTCCATCTCTTACCAGTTTATGAGGTATGAATCTCTCAATTGCTGTTGCTACTATATCTTTGAATTTGAGCCACATCTCGTCTACATTTGCATAGTCAGTTCGGAAGGAATGGAGATCGTCTCTTAGGAAGGCTTCTAGTGACACTTTATCCGCTTTTTTAAATAAAATTATTTTGCATTTGTTTCTGGTGGATTTGGAAGAAACGGTATTGAGCCTAGCCTACAAACAATTATCATGGCTGCGTGCCGGTAAGTGTAGAGGCTACCGTACTCTACATTTGCTCTATTTGTCTTCAACTCTTATTCTACTTTCTGAGCAGCACAGCATAAATACTTGTCCTCAACAAAGTAAAATTCTCCCTTTTCCATCACATAGCAATGCCATATTTTCTCAATCATTTTCTGCATCAGGAACTTGGCTTTGGAACAGTCCTCCACAAAATATCCAAGAAATTAAATTCCTCCCAAGACTGCAAAAGACAGCTAATGGTCTACCTTCTATCACAATAGCCATCAGTCCTACACACTATGCAGTTAATTCTCGTCAGTCTCCCTACTGCAGAACTTTACTCTCATTCTCACTGGCAAGATTCTATATTTATATTCTGTTCTTTCCTAACAGCCACAACCACTGCCATGTCTATCTTCTCCTCTCTCTTAATCCATTCCACTTTTGATAATATTAAACATGGTTCAAATGTACTCTATATCAGTCTTAATGCCAGTTACTATTTTGTATGTTTGTTCCTTGTCAGGTGTAAGAGAGGAGGATTAAGGCCCTCAACTGGTCAGGCTAAATAAGCAATAAGTATATAAGTAATAAAAAATAAATGAATACTGGTGGCGCGCACTCACATCCATCCACTGCAAAATCTAGAACATTTTCTGAACTCAAGTGTAACGAGGTATTCCGAATAGAACGAACTACTCCATGCAAACAGTCCACAGCTCGTGGTCTAGTGGCTAGCGTTGCTGCCTCTGGATCACTGGGTCCCGGGTTCGACTCCTGGCCGGGTTGGGGATTTTCTCCACCCGGGGACTGTGTGTTTGTGTTGTCATCACCATCGGTGAATATGGCATGATTGGACAGTATAAAAAACTTAGACTGTGTAAAAATTGGGACTTTGTACGGGCACTTATGACGGCACAGCTGAGTGCCCCCACAAACCGATCAACATCATCAGCAGCAGCGGCATCAACATCATCAGCAGCAGCGGCATCAACATCACCAGCAGCAGCGGCATCAACATCATCAGCAGCAGCGGCATCAGCATCATCCATGCAAACAATCTTAATTACTTTAAACATTACCCATTTGGAACATTAATTGCACTTTCTTGACACCCTGAAAGCCATGCACCAAGGGAGTCAGGAGGATGTATTATTTCTTAACTCAGTACCACACCAATACTTAGTTTGATCATCTGTGACATCAAACTAAATTTTTCACTGTATTGAGGATTTTGTAGCAGAGAGGAAACAGCATGTTATCTTGGATGGTAAGTCATTAAAAGAAGTAGATGTATCATCAAGCATGCTCCAGTGAAGAGTATTGGAACCCTTCTTGCTTATCTCTTATATTGATGAGCTACAGTTGCCTCTGCACAGGCACCAATTCAGCCAAGTTCATCAAAGCAGTCACTGCCGACTTCACATCAACACAATGTTGTTACAGCTTGCATTTCCTGTATCGGGATGATATTCCCTGCATTCTGCCCTACATTAAATTGGACTATCAACCCATGGAGCGTTGAAAATTTTTATCACAACTGGATAAAGAATGTCAGGTCATCTACGAGTTATTGTTTGAAATAAATATGTATCCCTGAAGATGTTACTCCAACAGTGCGAAACTAGTCAGATCATAAATAAAGATTTATCACACAGCCAAAACAGTCTTTTTCATCAGGGTACAATTCTACAGCAGTGTATGTCTGCAATACAAAATTTTGGTGTGTTGCTGTCTTCAGTGTGGAAGGACCTGGGTTTAATTCCCAGTATCTCCTCAGATTTTCTTATGAGATGGTGAGGTTTGACAGAGGGTCCTCTCAGCCCTTGCAGCCAAATGAGGTACTGCTCGAATGAAGAAGTAAGCAGTGGCATCATCAGAATTCCTCTAATGGCAATAACAATTGGACAGTTTGGAGATGTGCTGATCTCACAGCCCATGATCATAGATCGCTCCTTGTATTGCCTTGTAAACAGCATTGCAATAACCTAATGTCTCATTTGTGAATGGTTTTTAATGTTTAGGTTCTACAGAGAATATTAATAACAACCTCAGACTAACTGTTCCCTGGTTCACTTTCCATGAATTCCTTGCCTCCAACTTTGCCTCACCACCTTTCTACAAATCCCTTCCTATGGACACCAACATTTCAGGAGAAGAAAGGACAGCCATACAAAGCCTCAAAATAATCCTCTTCTAATCATCCTACCCAGTGCTTTTTTTTTCCTACAAAAAAGTTTGAGGGTACTCCGAGATTGGAGATAATGCAGCGAAAATTACTTATAACTGAAGCAAAGGATGCCACCCGTCTGCTTTTAGCCATGACATCATCAACATGTTGAACTACAAAAAAATGGTATCGGACTCTTCAGTTGACAGTCAAATGAAGCAGGCGATACCAAGAAACACTCAAACACACACTTCAGTTACATCACCTCAAATGAAGCATGTGATTCCCATCAACCCCTGAACAATAAAAGAAAATGGTATTTTACACTGGCTGCCAGCGATTCAGTTGTTGAGAACGGTTGCCGCAGCTTTGAAAAGCTTGAAACAGTCAATGACATCACTTTTCCCACCAAAAACTGCACTGGTATCGTTCGTATTGCAATTACCAACACAAAAAAAAAGAAATAAAAAAATTACGTCCGTGAAATAAATCTTTGGCACTCTTCCAAGTTCTCAACATCATAAAAAAATTACTTTGTCGACAAAAAAGTTTGCGGGTATGCATCCCCCAATGTTCCCCCAGAAAAAAAAGCACTGATCCTACCTGCACCGTCATTATTAACTGCAGTGACTATCTGGCAGAAGGCCTCCACCTATAAACTCTGACAGAAGTTTAACATAACCTCATATCTCTGCTTAAAGACTTAGGCCCTTCCCAGAATCTTTCCTCCGAATCCATTTCCCTCCTCACCTCTATTACAGCCTGCACACACACCTTCCACATACTCCCCAAAATCCAAAAACCCTACAATCCTGGGTGCCACAGCGCGGTCTGTTGTTATGCCACCACTGAAAGAATTCTGTCCCCCATTGACCAACACTTCCAACCAACTGCCTGTAATCTAGCCTCCTGTATCAAAGATAGCAATTACTTCCTTCGCCAGCTCTCCACTGTCCCCACCCGTTTATCTCCTGGATCCCTACTCATCACTGTCAATGCCACCTCCCTATACAACAATATCATTCATGCCAATAGTCTTGCCACTATTCAACACTACCTCTACAAATGTACTTCAGACCCTAAGCCCACTACCTCATTCCTTGTACACCTTACTAACTTTATCCTACCATACAACTACTACTCCTTTGAAGGGGAGGTATACAAACCTGTCTGTAGTACAGCCACAGGCACCCACACAGCACCCTCCAATGCCAACCTGTTTATATGCTATATAGAGGGGACGTCCCTAGAACCCCAAAACCCCAACCTCTGGTCTGGCTCAGGTTCACTGATGATGAACTCTGTGCCAAGAGACCCTATCCTTAATGCTTCACAACCGTATCACATTCTCTCCCATCTGTTTTACCTGGTTCTGTTCAACCCAGTGTGCAATCTTCCTGGATGTTGACCACCACCTTTCTGATAGCTCCATCTACACCTCTGTCCACATTAAACCCACCAACCACCATTTCACTGATGAATCAGCAGAAATATGACAGTCCCTTAGTAATCAAGATGGCAGTTTCCAGCTGATTCTACTTGGAATCCAGTCATAGAAAAGCTTCATACTTTGCGTAGCCTGCATTGATCTGTGATTTTTTTCATGCAAAGACAACTGAACTGATATCTATGTGGCTAGCTTTCACCACAGAAGACGTGGGGCACGGCACATGGACTTGCAGCAGAAGTGCATGCGCCCAAGTAGCCCATGACAAACACCAACTGAATACACCATTCACGTGTCAATGCAATATTTAAATATGTGAATTAAGAGCATTTCCGTCAGTATTCACCTGAAGATGGTCAGAATATTCTGTGTCTAAATATCATGGCAAGAAGTTTTTGATATCCAGCACTTTGAAATTTTATGGAACAATCTGTACACTGAGAAAGTTTTAAATTTAACATCTGATTAATCATAGTGTCCAGTCTGTAAATGAAATGGAGGTAACAAATTTGTACAAATGCTTCATTGCACCACTTTAAATATATTACAGGCATAATCTAACAGTTAGAGGCAAAAATAATCTGAGGAAACATTGTACTCATTACAATAATAAGACTGTCCATTAATAGACAAATTTTGGCTGTTGCGTACAGAGATGTGTGTGATACCTCTCACACATGTACACTTGTCTTCTGCAAAGCACAGCAGTGTAATAAATTTACATTCTGGATCACTTTCAAACAGTCTGAGAAACAGAACAGTGGATGACTAGTTGAAGTTACCTCATGGAAGGAAGGATAAGTACATTAAGCTGTATTGAAAAACTGATTTCTCTTTTGTTTCTTACAGAGTCACCCACCTGAATGCCTGTTCAGCTGACGGAGGATGTATCTGCCATTGTGTACAGATAGCTGGTGGAAGAGGGCGTGCATGGTGACTCTGTGGGCATCCAAGTAAGAGTGCACGTCCACTTTGTCACACGTTTGAATCCTGTTGGAGACAAAACATCACATATTCCAATAACACTGTATGCAGTGAGATTGCTGTTCTATTACTACTAAGACAAACTATAGATTACAATTTTACTGCTTTAGGTGAGTATTTTTTTGCATTTAAGATCGCAATTAAGTATAACATTAGTTCAAGACTAAACCAAAGCCACAAATCAAGCCAATGCGATAAATGCCAGACTTTTTGACTTCTGATAGCAGCCGACTCAGCATCATGTGAGCATTTAAATTTTGATCATATGGCACAAATATGCAGGCAGATTTTGGTAAGATTCGAAAATGCTGCAAAGACTGGAGACATACTTTAAATGTTCAGAACAGTTAAGTTGTGCACTCCAGTGCAGTGAAAAGCATAGGATACTGTGACTACATTAACAATGAGTCACAATTGGAATCAGTCAACTCATTCAAATAATGTGCACATAACATTTTGTGAGGATATGAAATGGAATGATCACATAGGCTCAGTCATAGGTAGAGCAGATAACACACTTTAGTTCAGTAGCAGGATACTGAAAAAAAACAGTCAATCTACAAAGGAGCTTACTTACAAAATACCTTGTGTGACCCATATAGAATACTGTTTAAGTGTGTGGAACACATACCAAATAGAGCTAACAGGAGATAAACACACACATGGTGTGTCAGCAGGAATGATCAATATTCTGGGATATGACAATAATGATTATTTGGAGCCAAAACGTCTAGTAAACAAGGTCTCAAATGCATACCTCAAGAACTATGGCACTGGCTCAATAGAAGAGATTCACTTCACAGTAGCGAAAATGAAGTGCTCATAGCTTTCAAGCTACACATTTTAAGAGCCCATCTCAATTAGCATTTTCTGCTTTGAATGATCAGACTTGTCATAGCCCTGTACACTCACCATTTCTCCCCATTTCCTGCAGGTCAGACACTTGTAAATAAATGTCAACTATATTATGTAAGCCTAATTACAAATTTTAACTGTGACATGAAGTTTTAAATATTGAAACAGTGTTAATATGGACACTGCAAAAACATGCAGAAGTCACAGGTTTAGAGGCGACTGACATTTATGATGTGTTTTGATATAATAATCATTTAATCAAATGTTAACAGGGCCTACATTTGAGAAACACAGAGTCATGTAACTTACTTACATGCCAAGATCACACTGGCTAGTTAAAACAATCTGTGTGCCTTAAGTAGCCATTGTCATCTTGGCACATGTTTAAAATTATAACCACAGGTTTTCTGAAGAACATAAATGCTTTTGACAGTAAAACTATTTATCCATAAAATCCAATATTGCAATTTGGGCCTTGTGGCCATTATCAAGTGCAGTACTGTGAAAATTGTGCTTCAGCAACAAAACTGACGATTATATATGCTTTCATCACATACAAAGATTACTGCTGCTGTTATGTTGTACATAAATGTCACCACACTCCGACCCAAGTTCACTGTATTAACTGAGATACATTAACACAATGAACATGTGTATTGGTTTATTGCTATTTACATAGAAGATAACATTCTGCTCAAGTTGTTACATCCCCTTCACAAAGATGAGGATCAAAGGTAGCTCCTTGCATGAAACCATCACAAATGTTGAATGAGTCTCCTCTGGATTGTAGCAGGGCTTCACATGGGACACAAGGACAATGTGTCTGTGCTTTTGTGTTCTTGGTGAGGGGTTATAATCCTCAATTTGTTATGTAATGCTTGGCAAGTAATGAAGGATATGATAGGACCCAAGGAAGCACTTTAGTAACTTTTATGACAGTCGCACTTTCCAGTAATGATCCAGACCGAGTCTCCCGGGCTACACCTTAATGGCCGGTGCTTTGTGTCATAGCAGTATGGACCTTTCTCATCTGCATCAATGGTCCATATGCAAACCAGCTGCCTTGCTTCTTCAATACTGGTGATGAGCTTTTTTCAAAGTCATCCTAAGTGTCATCTGGTTGAAAGATGACCTCACAACTGTGGAGCAGAAGGAATTATGTGAAGCCTGTTGTGTCTTGCTTTACTGTGTTGTATGTGAATGTCATGATGGGCAACATTGTAACACAATATCTCCGACATCAAAGTACATCAATAATATACCTGCTTATGTCTTATTAAAGTGTACTGTGATGCCATTCATCTATGGATTTTAGGCAGTTGTCACCTTGTGGGTGATGTCACAGTATCAAATTACCTCTAATACTAATCTTGACTGTAAAACCTTTCCACAATCTTTCTGTTCTGTGCTTCGAAACTGTCTTTTTCAAAGTTTGTTGCATCACTTAGTTTTCCTGAAATTAGCAGCTAGGTGAGTGGTTGGTACCTCTCAACAGTGATGGGGAAAGGCTACGGTACGTCAGGAATCGTCCGGTCCAGGGTACAGGGTTGGGCTTCATCCCACAGGTCGCCTATAACCACTGCAGTTGACCGGTATGATGTAAATAGAACTGTTTTAATTGGTGACGTGCAGCAGCATAGCAGTACTGAAACTTCACCTTCTTTCTCTGCAGCAGTGTACAACATGTCCAGGGCACACACAACAGAAACACACTGGTGTGTTGTCCTCTGTCCAAATGGCTACAGGGCATTTGATTTGTCGGAGGAGTCGATTGCACCCACACTGATCGGATGTTAGGTTGTAATTTGATAGTTGTGGGGTAAGTCCGAGTTGGCCGAGTCCTTTCTTTGTCACTAGTTTGACTGTTGGCAGCAACTGATGCTACAGACTGACATACCCCTTCTTCGACATTCTGTAGTACTTCCCGATGCACAGAGGAGGAGGAGGAGGAGGAGGAGATTAGTGTTTAACGTGCCGTCAACAACGAGGTCATTAGAGACTGAGCGCAAGCTCGGGTGAGGGAAGGATGGGGAAGGAAATCGGCCGTGCCCTTTCAAAGGAACCATCCCGGCATTTGCCTGAAGTGATTTAGGGAAGTCACGGAAAACCTAAATGAGGATGGCTGGAGACGGGATTGAACCGTCGTCCTCCCGAATGAGAGTCCAGTGTGCTAACCACTGCGCCACCTCGCTCGGCGATGCACAGAGTCGATATTCGTGGCTGCTATCATTTGTGTATTGGGACCAACATTTCTGGCTGCCATAAACTGCTGTGTCTCTTCTATTACTATCTGGCATACGAGAGAGAGAAGCTCATGATCTTCCATCACTACCATAGGGGCTACATTTGACAGTCCGTCACACTTCCTTCATGTGACACTCTTCTGTTGCACTTTCTCAATTCGCTGGCATGACTTGATCAATTCCTCTGCACCCCAACACCCTTTACCAGAAGAACTTGGTGCATGTCTCTTGTGAGTACTTTAATCAAGTATGAGATTTTGTCACTTTCTGTCATATTCAGATTCACACTATGGCGCAGGGCCAAAACATTCTGTATGCGAGTTCAGTTCACTGGGACTTGTTCTTCAGTCACCGTCCTGCTAAGTGGACTTGCTGTCGATTGTCGCCAAACTTTTCTTCAGTACAGCCTGGAATTTTTCCAGCTACTGGGCTTCTCTTTGTTGCTGTCAAACCACTGCTTGTCTGTGCAGTCTATTTCTGATAACACCTCATACCATCCTGCCTGTTGTATTTTGTGATTCATTAAAATCCTTTCAGCCATTTTGTCAGGTACTGACGAGCATCTCTGGAAAAGTCTAGGTGCCCGATAAGCAGCTGTCTTCCTGCTGTTTTGGAATTTGTCTGTCTCTTCAATACTGTGTGTACCCTGATTTCTGTCTGTACAGAAGATGGCTTTTATGTGGCCTAGTTGGAGCCACGGTGATGTAGATGTTTTTAACTATGCAGCATCTCCACCAAACCACATCATGTCGAAACAACAAGTCCAGATCTGAAGGGAGGGTTGTTGATGAAGTACAACACACAGGACTGAAAGCACATTTATTACTGACACTAACCGACAGCCAGAACAGGACTGAACTGAACTCCTGGATGGAAGGTGTAGCTATTTATACAAACATGCAACATGTAGTGTGCTGGTATTTATACAAACATCAAATATTCCAGAATATACAGACATTATGAACACAAGTTATTTCAAAGACACTGAATATTTCAGAACAGACAAATATCACAAACATAAGATATTTCAAGAGCCTTCCAGAATTGATAACTACAAAATAACAAATAATTGCCTGCAGCACATTAGCTAGTGGCCATATATCCATAACATCTGGAACAATTTCAACCAATTTTGGTATACATATGACCTAACTGGAAAAATTAACGTCATGACAAGACACTGACTTTCCTACACAGTTCCACTAAGGATGCATCCATCTAGGATGTGTGTGGTGTACTGCATTTGCTGTTCTCACATGAGAAAAAGCAAATCTGCCTTTCAATCACAAAACTAATGCTCTTCACAATCACTGCCATGGTGTAGGAAATCATGATCTCTTGTTATAAGAATAAATAAACACCATCTGGATTAGAAATTTTCATTTACTAGCTACCAGTTTAAACCTGCACTGCTGACCATCACCATGTTGTTGTGACCGAGACGATGTTCATTTATCAGTATAATGAGACATCATGGTTCTTATGATGTGGCACTGACAAACTGCACTTTGCAGCACCAGACCTGAAAATGATCTGGATTGCAGATTTAATCTGGTAGTCAGTAAATAAAAGCTTGTGATCCAGACAGTGTTTGTTTATTATTACAAAAATAATACTGCATGGCATATTAATAAGAAAAATTAATATTCTTCTTTCCTACCAAAGTTAATGAAACATACATCAAATTAAATGTGTGACTCAGTACTTTCATTTCTGGCAAATGTTTATCCACAATCCAAATCCACTCCAATGGCACAAGAAATATATAAATTTGCAGCTAGCAAAACAATTTCCATGAGGAGTGCTACAAGCAAGCTAGCACATCGTCTCACCTCACATAATTCTCAGTGCACCACGGAAGCACAGCTGCCGGGCAGCTGCCGTTGAAGTGGGCGTTCTCCCAGAACAGAGACTTCTTCAGCGACGGCAGCCCCATCTTGCTTCCGACCCCTGCTGCTACCCCGTACAAGTGCTGCCCCTTCCAACTCTGTGAGAGAAACAACTAAGCAAGTTAGAAACAAATACTTCACTGAAAAATGAAGAGCATAAGCAGCAGTAGCACACACAGTTTGCCAACACTTCACCGTTATATTACACCAGCGATAGCCTGAAGGTAGCACGAACAGGACCCTGTTGTCACTCCCAGACTCGATAAATGCTCGTTTTCCTTTCTGCAAAGTGGTTTCTTTTTGCAATTATCTGATAAGAACTACTTCATTGTCTACAATTTGTAAATTCTTATTATTCAGGTAGCAATTTATGTTTTTCTGATTCCTATTGTGTATTTCATTTTGCTGAGGAATTTCTGATTTACCAATAATGCTAGATACAGAACTGTGTTTAAAATCTCATAGTATCCAGTGTATTTCAACAGTGCTAATCATCTTTCGCTGGAATAGTGATGTATACCGAGCTCCAGCACCAAATGTTTTCAGACTGTTACCTAATACGTAATAACTCTGAAGCTATTTTAATTTGAAGCTTTCTATACTTACATAAAAATTTAATCACGAATATTCCTTAAATTTTATTCCAATGGTGTGGATTCTAATTAATTAATTAAAATGGATTATTAAAGGCATTTAATGGAAAATAAAGCAGAGCATGCAGAAGATATGGCGAGATGTCAACATAACTTTGTATATACCATCAGGAGGTATGTAAATGACTATAGTTACAGTTCTCTCTGACAGGTGGAATGTCCACCAGATGTGCTAGTGTTGTTCACGTCCGGCGTCGTTATGAGGTTCCGGCATTGTTATGAGGTGTGGTAGGCTGTTAATAGTGTCTGGTGTTGAACAATCACTGTAAATGACACACAAATACTGTATACCCATCTGAAACAGCATTATAGGTACCTGGTAGAGTTTAAAATGGGCCTCTTTGTGGGTCTCAGCACTGGTTCAGCCTCAGTGTGTGGGAGGGAATATTGGTGACAGCCTCATAGGACCAGTCGTCCTTCCACATCACCTCACAGGCGAGACATATCTGCACTTCTTGTGGGTGAGCTTGCCCCTCTGCCTGAAAACATACCTTTGGTGGTATGAAGAGTAATGTGGCTACCACAGGATGGTGCTCCAGCACCCGGCTCTCTGAGTGTGCAGTTGAAATGTTAGTACAGACACAACACTTCCATCTGCCTGTTGTGCACTCATGTGCTTCCAATTACTGAAGCCTATCTGTCGAACATCTTTTATCTCCACCATCAAGTGGATGTACCTTCCTCGAAATGCATTTTCAATCATACGCCCATATCACATTTTTGGTCCTTATCCTTTTGTCTATTGTTTCCTGCACTTTGTCTGCATTTAGCAAAATCATCTTGAAAATAACTGCTAAGTTGTACAAGAGAATGTGTTATTGACTAAAATTACATTTGTATAAACTGCTTCAAATGAGCTTATTTAGGAAATTTATGAAGTATTGGTATATATTCACCATCTTAGACTATATACAGAAGTGTGAAAAAATTACAGATTGAAATTTTAGTTTAGTATCATTGTTGGTTATGTGGAGGAATAGGGACACAGTACGTAATTAGTGCAAGGCATTTTAGACTTAATAGATCTGCAAACTGATCTAAGATTATCAAAATATCCACGGGTGTGCTGCCGGTCTATAGTGTCCAACAGGCACAGTATTTCGGCGATCATACATGTCGCCATCATCAGGTGAACTGACGGACTGAGCTCCTGTGAACGTGCCGGCACGGAGATCCGTACGCTATGGCTGCTCAGAGGGAACTGTATCAACAGATACAGAGGTTGGACAAAAGTATGAAAAGACAGCAAGAAATGCATGCTTGAACATAAAAGCACATTGTAGATAACCGTGCAGGTTCTGCTGTTATATCTGACCGTGAATGGCAACTGTGAAACGTCCTCAATATGTTCCAAGTGTCGCTAGTGGTCAGAAGAGTGTTCTTTATAGTTGTGAGTGCATTATGTCGGAGCTAAATGAATTAATATAATTGTAAGGTTCATGTCGTGTTTCTTTCCTTTTGTTGTGGCTATCTTCACTTTTCTCTCTTTCCTGCTAATATGAATAATGTTTGCTAAAAGTCAATGTCCAAGTATAAAAGTGTCATTTTTTCTTTCTAATATTTCATAGCTAATGTTTCTTCCAACAATGCTGTAAAAAAATCAGTTATTTTAATTGAACAGTTTTGTTGTGTTAATGAACTAGCTAAAGAGAACCCATTCCTCTCAGTTTTTTGTTCTTCCTTTTTTCTGGATTGAAAAACTTTGCAGTTACTCATCTCATCTGTGTAGAATCACGCTTTCTTCTTTATTATTAGATTTTAATTCTCTTTCTGACTGATCCCAACTTCCTCTATGTCCTTTCCGAATTCCTCAGCCCATTTTGTGTCCGCCATTAGCTTGGTGATGTAGCTGAATTTTTGTCAATCTGCATTCACTAATCCTGAAGAGGTGCCCATAAAATATCAGTCTTCTCTTGCATATAATGTCCAATTGTCTCCAGAACGTCAGAACTAGCAGACTGATTCATACAGAATAGTTACAAGAAAAGAACGGTATTGTATAGTGCAAAAATCAATTGTTCAGTCAGAAGCACTTTGCATTTCAGAATGCTTGGTACTGAATAAGAAAGGAGAAATGGAAGGACCAAAGCCAGAGGAAGATTTTCATCTTCTCCTTCTTCCACATACTACCATTTCTTTTTCCCATCCAAGGATATTCCTTTACATTTTTCTTTCCACTGGCTTTAGTTCTTCCATTTCTTCTCTCTTATTCAGTACCATGAATTCTGAATTGTGAAGTGCTTCTGGCTGAACAACTGATGTTTGCACTGTATGAGATTTTTCTTTTCTTATATCTGTTTGGTACTAATCTGTATGCTGGTTCTATCTTTCTGGCTCATCCTACATTTGCCTTTTATTGAGTCCATTCAGTAACATCCACTCACCAAGACACTTTAATTTATCTCTCTCTCTCTCTCTCTCTCTCCAAAAGAGATCTTGAGCCTTGTTTTCTCTGCTATTTCATGTACTTTTTCAAACATTAGAGCAGTGTCTTTATTGTTCACCAAGTATGCCAAATTATTGGTGAATGGCGGACACTCCACCTTCAAAACGTGTTTCTTTGGACCTAGACAGTTTCCTTCTGCTCCTCCTCTTGTGGCTTCCTTTCACATTCTCATGATCTTTTCCTGATCTATCTCCCTACCTAACTAATGTCTCAATCTTAATGGGCTCGAACCTCTTACAAAATTTTACTTTGGAGATGGTTCTGTTTCTGTTAGCATTTGATTCATAATCGTCCTAGTTTCTTTAAAGCTATTCCCAATTCTTCCTAAACACTGAAGAGAATCTGCTGGTCATACAAAACGTATTCTTTTTTCAATTGAAGAAATGCAGCTCCAGCATTTCTATCTCCAAGTATGAAAGTATACTGTTATAAAATACATTTGGTGTTCTGATTTCAAGTGCAAAGATGAGAAGTATAGCAGTTGCCTAAGAAGTGAATCAACTTCCAGTCTTCACAAAGGAAGAGATGCCACTCTGCATGGAGGAAACAATGAAT
Source organism: Schistocerca nitens (assembly GCF_023898315.1). Taxonomy (NCBI): domain Eukaryota; kingdom Metazoa; phylum Arthropoda; class Insecta; order Orthoptera; family Acrididae; genus Schistocerca; species Schistocerca nitens. The sequence goes on along the minus strand of NC_064625.1, from coordinate 153,001,994 downwards.
GTGTCCAGTTAGGTGGCTGAACATACCTGTCGGGGCCATCGAGACAACTGAGCCACACAACCTTACTTTCTAAACTTATCTGTGTATTTAATTATGAGAGCTTTCAAATGCTTGCCTTACCTTCTTCCTTAATGAATTGCTAAGATTCTTGTAGGCTTCATCGAATGGCGGAGTCACCAAATCTGCTATCCTCAGCCAATCATCTCCAACAAATGAACCTTTAATCAGAGGGAACATGTGTCAATACCATCAAGTTAACCATCACCCACTCAAGAGAAATTTACTTCACTGTCTCCTTAAATTTTTTCCAAGAATTTGTGTTGTTTTGAAACTTTCTGGCAGACTGAAACAGTGTGACAGACTAGGGCTCTGCCATGGAGCTTTGATTCTCTTTGGCAGTGCTCTTACATCCAGAGCTATCACAGTACATCTCTTAACTTGTTCACATGGATTTGTTTCAGCAAGTACCAGTCAGCTACTTTCCACATGCAATGGTTCATCCATTTAAACAGTCAAACATTACATTAAAATATAAGGTGTGTTCAAAAAGAAATGAGCCAGAGTCTGTAATGCACACACGGTGAAGGGAGGGTAATATCTGGGCACGTGTAATGAGGTGTGGTTCCAACCAGAGAATGAAAGTTCACAGCCCGTTGCTAGAGGGCACATGTGCATGTCATTAGACTATACAGAGCTAGCAGCAGCACGCATCAGTCATCCAACGCTGCCAGTTGCATTGCAAATACACTCCTGGAAATTGAAATAAGAACACCGTGAATTCATTGTCCCAGGAAGGGGAAACGTTATTGACACATTCCTGGGGTCAGATACATCACATGATCACACTGACAGAACCACAGGCACATAGACACAGGCAACAGAGCATGCACAATGTCGGCACTAGTACAGTGTATATCCACCTTTCGCAGCAATGCAGGCTGCTATTCTCCCATGGAGACGATCGTAGAGATGCTGGATGTAGTCCTGTGGAACGGCTTGCCATGCCATTTCCACCTGGCGCCTCAGTTGGACCAGCGTTTGTGCTGGACGTGCAGACCGCGTGAGACGACGCTTCATCCAGTCCCAAACATGCTCAATGGGGGACAGATCCGGAGATCTTGCTGGCCAGGGTAGTTGACTTACACCTTCTAGAGCACGTTGGGTGGCACGGGATACATGCGGACGTGCATTGTCCTGTTGGAACAGCAAGTTCCCTTGCAGGTCTAGGAATGGTAGAACGATGGGTTCGATGACGGTTTGGATGTACCGTGCACTATTCAGTGTCCCCTCGACGATCACCAGTGGTGTACGGCCAGTGTAGGAGATCGCTCCCCACACCATGATGCCGGGTGTTGGCCCTGTGTGCCTCGGTCGTATGCAGTCCTGATTGTGGTGCTCACCTGCACGGCGCCAAACACGCATACGACCATCATTGGCACCAAGGCAGAAGCGACTCTCATCGCTGAAGACGACACGTCTCCATTCGTTTCTCCATTCACGCCTGTCGCGACACCACTGGAGGCGGGCTGCACGATGTTGGGGCGTGAGCGGAAGACGGCCTAACGGTGTGCGGGACCGTAGCCCAGCTTCATGGAGACGGTTGCGAATGGTCCTCGCCGATACCCCAGGAGCAACAGTGTCCCTAATTTGCTGGGAAGTGGCGGTGCGGTCCCCTACGGCACTGCGTAGGATCCTACGGTCTTGGCGTGCATCCGTGCGTCGCTGCGGTCTGGTCCCAGGTCGACGGGCACGTGCACCTTCTGCCGATCACTGGCGACAACATCGATGTACTGTGGAGACCTCACGCCCCACGTGTTGAGCAATTCGGCGGTACGTCCACCCTGCCTCCCGCATGCCCACTATATGCCCTCGCTCAAAGTCCGTCAACTGCACATACGGTTCACGTCCACGCTGTCGCGGCATGCTACCAGTGTTAAAGACTGCGACGGAGCTCCGTATGCCATGGCAAAGTGGCTGACACTGACGGCGGCGGTGCACAAATGCTGCGCAGCTAGCGCCATTCGACAGCCAACACCGCGGTTCCTGGTGTGTCCGCTGTGCCGTGCGTGTGATCATTGCTTGTACAGCCCTCTCGCAGTGTCCGGAGCAAGTATGGTGGGTCTGACACACCGGTGTCGATGTGTTCTTTTTTCCATTTCAAGGAGTGTAGTTACATAAAGGCATCAAAAGAAGAACAAAGAGGTATTGTTCGTTTTCTGACAGCAGAAGGAGGAGGAGGAACGGACATTCATCGACGAATTTTATAAGTGTATGGCGAACACTGTATGATGCTACAAGGGTCAAGGCGTAGCACAAGCACTTCAGGGAAGCACGGGTGTCGTTAGCCGATGATGCTCGGATTGCAGCATCACACTGCATTATCGATGACATCGTCCAGCTGGTGGATGCACTCACTCATTACCCAGGACCACCGAGTGACAGTGCAAGCCAAATTGTCCTTAAAAAGGCTCTGAGGGGCAAATGATTCACCTCGGATGACGACCTACAGCTGTACGTGCAGAACTGCTTAACATCGCAGCCCCGGGAATTTTATGAGACAGCCATTCACTGCCTTGTGTCACTGTGGAACAGGTGTCTCAACAGCCAGGGTCAATACTTCTAACATACAGGTACTGGTTTCTGTAATTATGCATCCAGCTCATTTCTTTTTGAATGCCCCTTATGCAGAAAGAACTGTCACACACAAAAGTGACAAGATCACACATCATATTGTAAATATGAAAATACAAAAGATAAAATTACCAGCAGGAAGTATGCACTGAGATGGTCAGAGCCAGTTCCTACACTATCAATTATCAATAAAATACCATCACATTATGAATGATCTCCTGTTCTGGTAATAGCATTTTTCATATTTTTCATAATTATTAATATTTTCACAACGTGACATGTAGCTTGTCACATATTCACTTATCAGCCAGAACATTATGACCACACCTACTATTGATATAATCCCATCCAGACGACAGCAGGAGGAATGGCTGCTCGTCAGACACGTGCATGCTATATGTAGTGAACACATGATGTCTGTCTGTAGAATGGGGAAGGTGTGTGATCTAGCTGTGTTCGAGCAAGGGCAGATTGTGACGGCCCGGAGGCTCGGCACTAGCGTTTCAGAAACTGCAAGACTCGTTTGGTGTTTGAGGAATGCTGTGGCGAGTGTCTTCAACACGTGGTGAAACCGAGGCGCGACCACACCCAGATGTGCAGTTCGGTGACCACCCCACATTACAGATGTTGAACGTTGTAGGCTGGGCAGACAGGTAAAACAGAACAGGCAGTAAAATGTGTGAGAATAAGAGAAATCAGAGCTCGAACAGAAAGGTTTAGGTGTTCGTTTTTCCCGCGCGCTGTTCGGGAGTGGAATGGTAGGGAGATAGTATGATTATGGTTCGATGAACCCTCTGCCGAGCACTTAAATGTGAATTGCAGAGTAACAATGTAGATGTAGAATTAACATGAGATTTTAATGCTGGGCAGAGTACATGTGTGTGTGAACACACAGTGCACTGAACAGTCCTGATGATGGGCCTCCACAGCCGACAATCTATACCTGTGCCAATGTTAACATGATTAAAATTAGCAACTACAGCTGAAATGGGCACACGACTATTGGCTCTGGGGCTGGCCGGGCAGTTCTAGACGCTACAGTCTGGAACCGCGCGACCGCTACGGTCGCAGGTTCTAATCCTGCCTCGGGCACGGATGTGTGTGCTGTCCTTAGGTTTAAGTAGTTCTAAGTTCTAGTGGACTGATGACCTCAGATGTTAAGTCCCATAGTGCTCAGAGCCATTTGATCCATTTTTATTGGCTCTGGACACTGGTGCAGTGGCAGAGCGTTGCACGATATGATGAATTCCGATAACCTCTTCATTGTGCTGATGGTAGGTTCTTGGTTCACTTTATAGGAAATACAAAAAGTTAGTTATATGTGGCGACTTCAATATTAATTGTGTAAGTGATTGTGCAAGGAAGAGGATGCTGGTAGACCACCTTAATTCATATAGTCTTATGCAAACCGTATTATTTCCAACAAGAGTGCAAGGGAACAATAGAAAAACCATTGACAACATTTTTTTTTTCATTCCTCATTACTAGAAGGGCATTCTGTTAGCAAAAAGGTGAATGGCCTTTCAGATCACGATGCACAAATTTTAACTTTAAAAGATTTTTCTGCTGCAACACGTGTTAAATATAGTCATCAGCTGCTTAGGAAAGCTGATCCAGTTGCTGTAGAGACCTTTGTAAACCTTATCAAGGAACAGAAGTGGCAAGATGTTTATAGTGCTGATACAGTAGACGATAAATATAATGCTTTTCTCAAGACTTTTCTTGTGCTCTTTGAAAGTTGCTTTCCGTTAGAACATTCAAAACAGGGTACTAGCACAAACAGGCAGCCTGGGTGGCTGACTAGAGGGATAAGAATATCTTGTAGAACAAAGTGGCAATTATATCAAAACATTAGAAACAGTCAGAATCTAAATGCAGCAGCCAATTACAAACAGTATTGTAAGGTGCTTAAAAATGTTATTAGGAAGGCAAAAAGTATGTGGTATGCAGATAGAATAGCTAAGTCTCAGGATAAAATTAAAACCATATGGTCAGTCGTAAAGGAAGTGGCTGGTCTGCAGAGACAGGTCGAGGATATAGAATCAGCGCGTAGTACGAATGTCCGTGTTACTGATAAGTCGCATATATGTACAGTATTTAATAATCACTTTCTGAATGTAGCAGGTGAACTAAATAGAAACCTAGTCCTAACAGGGAATCATATAGTGCTGTTAGAAAAAAGTGTTCCGAGACTGTTACCTGAAATGCTCCTCCATGATACTGACAAGAGGGAGATTGAGTTAATAATTAAATCACTAAAGACCAAGAACTCTCATGGATATGATGGGGTATCTAGCAGAACACTGAAGTATTGTACTATGTATGTTAGCCCAGTACTTAGCCATATCTGTAACTTTTCCTTTACGAGTGGTCGGTTTCCTGACCGATTAAAGTACTCGATAGTGAAGCCACTTTATAAAAAGGGAGACAGGGATAATATTGACAATTATAGACCTATTTCTATGCCATCGGTGTTTGCTAAAGTTATCGAGAAGGTTGTATATACAAGGTTACTGGAGCATTTAAATTCACATAATTTGCTGTCAAATGTTCAGTTTGGTTTTAGAAATGGTTTAACAACTGAAAATGCTATATTCTCTTTTCTCTGTGAGGTTTTCGACGGATTAAATAAAAGGTTGCGAACGCTAGGTGTTTTCTTTGATTTAACGAAGGCTTTTGGCTGTGTTGACCACAAAATATAACTGCAGAAGTTGGACCATTATGGAGTAAGGGGAGTAGCTTACCATTGGTTCGCATCTTACTTTGAGAACAGAAAGCAGAAGGTAATTCTCCGCAATATTGAGAGTGGTAGTGATGTTCAGTCCCAATGGGGCACTGTTAAGTGGGGCGTTCCCCAAGGGTCGGTGCTGGGGCCACTGCTGTTTCTTATTTATATAAATGATATGCCTTCTAGTGTTACAGGTGATTCAAAAATATTTCTGTTTGCTGATGACACCAGCTTGATAGTGAAGGATCTTGTGTGTAATATTGAAACAGTAACAAATAATGTAGTTCATGAAATAAGTTAATGGCTTGTGGAAAATGATTTGGTGCTAAATCACAGTAAGACTCAGTTTTTACAGTTTCTAACTCACAATTCAACAAGAACCGATATTTTGATCAGACAGAATGGGCATATTATAAGCGAGACAGAACAGTTCAAGTTCCTAGGCGTTCGGATAGATAGTAAGCTGTTGTGGAAAGTCTATGTCAAGGATCTTTTTCAGAAACTAAATGCTGCTTTATTTACCATTAGAACAGTATCTGAAATAAGTGACAGTTCAATACGAAAAGTAGTCTACTTCGCATATTTTCATACGCTTATGTCGTATAGTACACTCCTGGAAATTGAAATAAGAACACCGTGAATTCATTGTCCCAGGAAGGGGAAACTTTATTGACACATTCCTGGGGTCAGATACATCACATGATCACACTGACAGAACCACAGGCACATAGACACAGGAAACAGAGCATGCACAATGTCGACACTAGTACAGTGTATATCCACCTTTCGCAGCAATGCAGGCTGCTATTCTCCCATGGAGACGATCGTAGAGATGCTGGATGTAGTCCTGTGGAACGGCTTGCCATGCCATTTCCACCTGGCGCCTCAGTTGGACCAGCGTTCGTGCTGGACGTGCAGACCGCGTGAGACGACGCTTCATCCAGTCCCAAACATGCTCAATGGGGGACAGATCCGGAGATCTTGCTGGCCAGGGTAGTTGACTTACACCTTCTAGAGCACGTTGGGTGGCACGGGATACATGCGGACGTGCATTGTCCTGTTGGAACAGCAAGTTCCCTTGCCAGTCTAGGAATGGTAGAACGATGGGTTCGATGACGGTTTGGATGTACCGTGCACTATTCAGTGTCCCCTCGACGATCACCAGTGGTGTACAGCCAGTGTAGGAGATCGCTCCCCACACCATGATGCCGGGTGTTGGCCCTGTGTGCCTCGGTCGTATGCAGTCCTGATTGTGGCGCTCACCTGCACGGCGCCAAACATGCATACGACCATCATTGGCACCAAGGCAGAAGCGACTCTCATCGCTGAAGACGACACGTCTCCATTCGTCCCTCCATTTACGCCTGTCACGACACCACTGGAGGCGGGCTGCATGATGTTGGGGCGTGAGCGGAAGACGGCCTAACGGTGTGCGGGACCGTAGCCCAGCTTCATGGAGACGGTTGCGAATGGTCCTCGCCGATACCCCAGGAGCAACAGTGTCCCTAATTTGCTGGGAAGTGGCGGTGCGGTCCCCTACGGCACTGCGTAGGATCCTACGGTCTTGGCGTGCATCCGTGCGTCGCTGCGGTCCGGTCCCAGGTCGACGGGCACGTGCACCTTCCGCCGACCACTGGCGACAACATCGATGTACTGTGGAGACCTCACGCCCCACGTGTTGAGCAATTCGGCGGTACGTCCACCCGGCCTCCCGCATGCCCACTATACGCCCTCGCTCAAAGTCCGTCAACTGCACATACGGTTCACGTCCACGCTGTCGCGGCATGCTACCAGTGTTAAAGACTGCGATGGAGCTCCATATGCCACGGCAAACTGGCTGACACTGACGGCGGCGGTGCACAAATGCTGCGCAGCTAGCGCCATTCGACGGCCAACACCGCGGTTCCTGGTGTGTCCGCTGTGCCGTGCGTGTGATCATTGCTTGTACAGCCATCTCGCAGTGTCCGGAGCAAGTATGGTGGGTCCGACACACCGGTGTCAATGTGTTCTTTTTTCCATTTCCAGGAGTGTATTATCTTTTGGGGTAGTTCTTCTGATTCAAAAAGGGTATTTTTGGGTCAAAAACGGGCTGTTCGAGCTATATGTGGTGTAAGTTCGAGAACCTCTTGTCGACCCCTATTCAATACTCTGGGAATTCTGACATTGCCCTCACAGTATATATTTTCTTTAACGTCGTTTGTTGTTAGCAATATTAGCCTATTCCCAAGTGTTAGCAGCTTTCACTCAGTTAATACTAGGCAGAAATCAAATCTGCATGTGGAATGCACTTCATTGACTCTTGTGCAGAAAGGAGTGCAGTATTCTGCTGCATTCATTTTCAATAAGCTACCACAAGAACTAGAAAACTTTAGCAGTAACCCAAACACTTTTAGGTCTAAACTGAAGAGTTTCCTAATGGTTCACTCCTTCTATTCTGTCGAGGAGCTCCTGGAAGAGCTAAAAAATTAAGCAAATTCCAGTATTACATTGTTGATTTTCTTTATTTAAACTTACGACTTGTCACCTGAATATGTTTTTTTATATTTCATTTTATCTGTTTCTAATATCGTGTTATAATTTCATGTATTGACTCGTTCCATGACCATGGAGACTTCTCCTTAATTTGGTCCCACAGAACAATACATATATAAATAAATAAATAAAAATAAATAAATAAATCCACTGTCTTCCAAGGGAACAGCTTCTCGACACCTGCACTGTGGGGCAGAGAGACGCTGGTGGGAGCTCTGGTATGCTCAGGGGAACATTCATGTTGGCACCCATGGGTCCAGTGGAGCTCATGCAAGGCACCACGACAGCCAAGGAGAGTCATACACTGGTTGCAGACCACGTAAACCCCTTCAGAACAATCACGTTTCCCGATGGCAGTGGATTTTTTCCAACAAGATAACACGCCATGTCACAAGGCCAGGCTTGTGGTGTAGTGGTTTGAGGAACAAAGTGGTGAGATCCAATTGATGCACTGGCCCCCCCAACTCACCAAATCTGAACGCGATCAATTTGGTGACTCGTGTGTGGGGATGAGGTGCCAACTCCCTCCAGCACCTACCGAGCCCTCACTGTTATGAATACACTAAGCAGATTCAGAAGGACGTAGGTTGCAGTAAGTACTGGGAGATGAAGAAGCTTGCACAGGATAGAGTAGCATGGAGAGCTGCATCAAACCAGTATCAGGACTGAAGACAACAACAACAATTTGAGGAAGCCAATAACGGAAGAACATTATGTTTAAATGGTGTACTACTGAGATTATTGTCTTATTTCGTTACATATTTTACGTCTCGAAGGTTTTCATGCGTGCACTTATAAATGCTATAGCCCAATGTGCTCGAAAATGGAGGTAATGTCCAAACTAAGTTGCACTTAAGAGAGTGGAGTCCGACTAGAGAACTCACCCAGTAGGTGGAGCGGCAGCAGGTCGTCGTCGCCCACCATGTCAGGGCCGTACTGGAAGCGCAGCCGAGCCAGCACGAACTGCCGCAGGTCTCCGTACAGCCGCTGCAGCTCTCCCGCCCACAAGGAGCTCGCATTCTTCCCAGTCTCCGGGTAGTCCGTCATCAGCTCCCAGTATTCCCAGATGTCGTTGGCTCCTGTGCCAGGAACAAATATCTCCTTATTTGCCAACACGTTTCAGTCAGTGTGTTTGTAAAGTAGCGGACTATGAAAACATGTAATGTAATGTATTGCGAACACGTAGAAAGAAGGATCCTTTATTGTATGACTATACGATAGTGGAACAAACACTGGTAGCAGTTACTTCTGTAAAATATCTGGGAGAATGTGTAAGGACCGATTTGAAGTGGAATGATCATATAAAATTAATTGTTGGTAAGGTGGGTGCCATGTTGAGATTCATTGGGAGAGTCCATAGAAAATGTAGTCCATCAACAAAGGACGTGGCTTACAAAACACTCGTTCGACCTATACTTGAGTACTGCTCATCAGTGTGGGATCCGTACCAGGTCGGATTGACAGAGGAGATACAGAAGATCCAAAGAAGAGCAGCGCGTTTCGTCACAGGGTTATTTGGTAAGCGTGATAGCGTTACGGAGATGATAGATAAAACTCCAGTGGAAGACTGCAAGACAGACGCTCCTTCACCGAGGAGTGAAGCAGTATATTACTCCCTCCTACGTATATTTCGCGAAGAGACCACGAGGATAAAATCAGAGAGATTAGAGCCCACACAGAGGCATGCCGACAATCTTTCTTTCCACGAACAATACGAGACTGGAATAGAACGGAGAACAGATAGAGGTACTCGAGGTACCGTCAGGTGGCTTGCCGAGTACGGATGTAGATGTCTGCTCATTTCCGTGAAGGTCGGGTAAGCATTGAGGGCAACCCAAGAAGTGGAAGGCCATCAAAAGCAGCAGACTACACATCTCAGGTTATTGTTAATGACATTTTGGGAGCGGATCGACGAAAAACATTTGAGGAAATTGCTTATGAGACGAGAACGCCTGTCACTTTAGTTTATAGGATCAGAAATGAATAGTTCAAGATCGGAAAAGTTATCAGATGGGTTCCGCATGATCTGTGTGAAGAGCAGAAAGGAGGTCGCAATAGGATCTCTTCAGCATTATCGAACAGAAGGAAAACAATTTCGGAAAAGGATTGTTGCACTTTATACGCGGATACGAAATTTTGAGCCAGGTCTGAAGTCGCAGTCGTCACAATGGGAAAGTTCCGTCTCTCGCTGCCAGAAAAAAATTCGCCGCCAGCAATCAAAGGTGAAGCTGATGATGATCTTTGCGTATGACATGAATTGAGTCATAGCTACAAATAAAATGCCCCAGAGGACGTCTGTAACAGGCACGTACTACAATCTGCTTCTGGAAAATGTTTTGTGCCTGAAAACACGTCAAGGGAGGCCTAATATGATTGCAGATGATGTCCACATTTTGCACGATAATGCAAGACCGCTTACTGTTGTACCAGTGAGAGAAACGTTCTACAAATACGGATGGGAAATACTTCCCCACTCATCATACTGGCCTGATAAGAGGCCACCAGACTCTGATTTGTTTCCCACATCTATGGAACAGCTCCGTGGAAACCATTTTCATACAACAGATGAAGCTTCCAGTGAGGTGGCCTGTGTAATCAGGCAGTTCTATCTGGAATACAGAAGTTGCCGTAACGGTACGAAGCTGCCATAAGAAAGAATGGAGATTATATTGAAGGCCTGCAAAGGTATTTTGTAAATATTTCCTTCAGTTTTATCAGAGTGTACAGAACTTTTGAAATGATAGTTTATACTAATTTACCGGGTGATCAAAAAATCAGTATAAATTTGAAAATAAACCACGGAATAATGTAGGTAGAGAGGTAAAAATTGACACACATGCGTGGAATGACATGGGGTTTTATTAGAACCAAAATGCAGGATGGCACTCCACCCCATATTGCTAGACGCGTGAAAGATCTCTTGCGCGCGTCGTTTGGTGGTGATCGTGTGCTCAGCCGCCACTTTCGTTATGCTTGGCCTCCCAGGTCCCCAGACCTCAGTCCGTGCGATTATTGGCTTTGGGGTTAGCTGAAGTCGCAAGTGTATCGTGATCGACCGACATCTCTAGGGATGCTGAAAGACAACATCCGACGCCAGTGCCTCACCATAACTCCGGACATGCTTGACAGTGCTGTTCACAACATTATTCCTCGACTGCAGCTATTGTTGAGGAATGATGGTGGACATATTGAGCATTTCCTGTAAAGAACATCATCTTTGCTTTGTCTTACTTTGTTATGCTAATTATTGCTTTTCTGATCAGATGAAGCGCCATCTGTCGGACATTGTTTGAACTTTTGTATTTTTTTGGTTCTAATAAAACCCAATGTCATTCCAAGCAGGTGTGTCAATTTGTACCTCTCTATATACATTATTCCGTGATTTATTCAGTTTTCAAGTTTATACTGACTTTTTCATCACCCAGTAGATGAAATACAATTAATCTATAAACTTATCTAATCAGTAACTGAAAATATTTCAAAACCAACGTAAAGTCCAATATATGAGGGCTGACAAAGTTTCCGTTTGAGGGCGTTGCTGCAGCGTATGTGGAAAGTAGCGCCGCTCCGATGCGAGTATATAAGCATCGACCTGTAGGTAAGGGATTCCCTCACCCACTGGTGTCTCCCTTCCTCTCCACCCCCAACCAGTTGCCGCGCCTTTACCATTGTCCCCCACCCTCTCTCCATCTCCACACCCTCCATCTCCACACCCTCCATCTCCACACCCTCCATCTCCACACCCTCCATCTCCACACCCTCCATCTCCACACCCTCCATCTCCACACCCTCCATCTCCACACCCTCCATCTCCACACCCTCCATCTCCACACCCTCCATCTCCACACCCTCCATCTCCACACCCTCCATCTCCACACCCTCCATCTCCACACCCTCCATCTCCACACCCTCCATCTCCACACCCTCCATCTCCACACCCTCCATCTCCACACCCTCCATCTCCACACCCTCCATCTCCACACCCTCCATCTCCACACCCTCCATCTCCACACCCTCCATCTCCTTTCCCAACACAACTTCCACCGTCTACCCCTCCCGGATGATCAGCTTCGCCCTGACATCTACCCTTCCTACCGACTCTAACCCCACTTTCCTGCCTCCTCCTCAGGGCTCCCTCTCCTCCCCCTCCCCCCTCCTGAGCGGCTTCCCCCTCCTGAACAGCTTCCCCCTCCTACTCCCCCTCCCTCTCTTGTGCCCCCTTTCAATGTCTCTGCACTTCCTCCTGCCCTGTCTTTCCTCTTCATCTCCTGTCCCACGTGTCTCCTGCCTCTTCGTGAGTCCACGGTTGCCCCTCCTCTCTTCATCCCGCCGCCTCCCCTTCTGCCCCTTGCTCTCCCCTCATTTTCCATCCTCTCTGACCTTTCCCTCGGCAGGTCGCACCTGGTAGTTTTATTCTTCGTCGTGTGTGCTCCAAGTGGGTTTGAAGTGTGTTGTTCTGGAGTGATTTTAATACTGTGGCCCACTTTTAACCTGTGCATGTCCATTCAGTGTCTTCTCTGTGTTTTAAGAATCGCCAACTGTGTTTTCTAACTTTGTGGTGACTTACTTAACTATCCTCCATGAACGTCTCCATGTCAGTCTATTTTTTCCTCCATTTTATCCCATTATTCTGTTTTAAGTTCCCTTTTTTATCGCCTTATGTATGTAACATTTCATTCTTATTTTAAGTTGTCATGTCACTCGGCTGAAGAGCGGCGGATTGTGCCACCGACAGCCCTCCCCTGCCCATATGGAGCAGGGGAATGAAATCACAATAAAGAAGAGAAAAAAAAGCAAGGGATTAATGCGGCATTCGTGTCTTTCGGTAATGGCGATGTCATTCCACTTGTAACTCTGATGGGGGCGGACGGGCGGTGAGGGGGAGCAACAGATGATACGACACTGTTGTGGAACCGGCCCCGGATATAAATGCAGCCACTCACCGTTGCCCTCGGCGGCCCTCTGCAGCAGCTCCAGCTGCCCGTGGAAGTCGGCGGCCTGGGGTGCGAACAGGTGGTGCCACTGCAGCCACGCGTGGTGCGCCCGGTACGGGTCGTGGCTGCTCGCCAGCACCCGCCCCGACTCTGCAACACCACACACACACACATTACATCCGCCATCTGCAAAATCACTCAGCTGCGTTGGAGCGGGTAAGAAAGTCCACATAAGAGGTGTGTTAAAAAATGCATTGGTTTTTTCGAAAGAATTGTACACTGAAGTGCCAAAGAAACTGGTAAGGGCATGCGTATACAGACATATGTAAACAGGCAGCATACGGCACTACGGTCAGCAACGCCTATATAAAACAACAACAGTCTGGTGCAGTTGTTAGATCGGTTATTGCTGCCACAATGGCAGATTATCCAGATTTAAGGGAGTTGTCAGGGGTAAAATACTAGGAGCGAAAGGCTATTTACAATTTGTACAGAAATGGCAGTTATAAGAATCGAGGGGCATGAAAGGGAAGCAGTGGTTGGGAAGGGAGTGAGACAGCGTTATAGCCTCTCCCCGATGTTATTCAATCTGTATATTGAGCAAGCAGTAAAGGAAACAAAAGAAAAGTTCGGAGTAGGTGTTAAAATCCATGGAGAAGAAATAAAAACTTTGACGTTCGCCGGTGACATTGTAATTCCGTCAGAGACAGCAACGGACTTGGAAGAGCAGTTGAACAGAATGGACAGTCTCACGAAAGGAGGGTATAAGATGAGTTTTGCTATTTGGGGAGCAAAATAACTGATGATGGTCGAAGTAGAGAGGATATAAAATGCAGACTGGCAATGGCAAGGAAATCGTTTCTGAAGAAGAGAAATTTGTTAACATCGAGTATAGATTTAAGTGTCAGGAAGTCGTTTCTGAAAGTATTTGAATGGAGTGTAGCCATGTACGGAAGTGAAACATGGACGATAAATAGTTCGGACAAGAAGAGAATAGAAGCTTTCGAAATGTGGTGCTACAGAAGAATGCTGAAGATTAGATGGGTAGATCACATAACTAATGAGGAGGTATTGAATAGAATTGGGGAGAAGAGGAGCTTGTGGCACAACTTGACTATAAGACGGGATCAGTTGGTAGGACATGTTCTGAGACATCGAGGGATCACGAATTTAGTGTGGGGGGGGGGGGGGGGGCAGCGTGGAGTGTAAAAATAGCAGCGGGAGACCAAGAGATGAATACACTAAGCAGATTCAGCAGGATGTAGGCTGCAGTAGGTACTGGGAGATGAAGAAGCTTGCACAGGATATAGTAGCATGGAGAGCTGCATCAAACCAGTCTCAGGACTGAAGACGACAACGACAACAACGGAGTTTGAACGTCGTGTTATAGTCGGCGCACGAGCGACGGGGCAAAGCATCTTCGAGGTAGCGATGAAGTGGGGATTTTTCCCGTACGACCGTCTAGCGACTCTACCGTGAATATCAGAATTCTGCTAAAACACCACATCTCCGACATCGCTACCGCCGGAGAATGCTCCTGCGAGAATACGACCAACAACGACTGATGGTTGAACGAGACAAAAGTGCAGCAGTTCTGCAAATTACTGCAGGTTTCACTGATGGGCCATCAACAGGTGTCAGCGTGCGAATTCAACAAAACACCATCGATATGGGTACCCTTGATGACTGCCCGACACAAAGCTTTACGCCTCACCTGCGCGCCCATCAACACCGATATTGGACACTTGACGAGTAGAAACATATCGCCTGGTCGGATGAGTCTCATTTCAAATTATATCGAGCGGATGGACGTGTACGGGTGTGGAGACAACCTCATGAATCCATGCACCGTGCGTCTCAGCAGGAGACTGTTCAGACTGGTGGAGGCTCTGTATTGGTGTGGGGCGTGTGGAGTGATATGGGACCCCTGATACGTCTAGATACGACTCTGACACGTGAGCATCCTGTCTGATCACCTGCATCCATTCACGTCCACAGTGTATTCCGACGGATTTGGGCAATTCCAGCAGGGCAATGCGACATCCCATACGCCCAGAATTGCTACAGAGTGGCTCCAGCAACACTCTCCCGAGTTTAAACTCTTCCGCTGGCCACCAAACTCCCCAGACGTGAACGTTGTTGAGCATATCTGGGATGCCTCGCAACGTGCTGTTCAGAAGAGACCTGCACCCCCTTCGTATTCTTCCGAGGATTCGTGGTGCCATTTCCCTCCAGCACTACTTCAGACATCAGTCGAGTCCATGCCACGTCGTGCTGCGGCACTTCAGCGTGCTCGTGGGGGCTCTACACGATATTTGGCAGGTGTACCAGTTTCTTTGGCTCTTCAGTGTATTTATACATCTACATGAGTCAGCCTGGTCCCTACCGCCCACTACTGGGCGTTCCTGCTTTCGTGTTGGGCGGTGGGGATTTTACATTTCCACTGAGTTTTCATAAAACATGACAGTATTTGGCAAATAGGTATATTATATACTTTAACTTGCTGTAGCTTCGCTTTTATATATCTTGTGAACGTAACGCATTTCCATTGAGTTTTCATAAAATATGACACAGTATTTGGCAAATAGGTATATTATATACTTTAACTTGCTGTAACTTCGCTTTTATATATCTTGTGAACGTAACGTTCGTTCCCTACTTTATGTATTACTGACAGACGTATAAAAGTGAGTGGTAGATAAAAAAAGATGGACTACCGCTGTTCTATGCCAAAGTCCGGTGAGCCGGCCAGTCTGTGGACGGTTTTTAGGCGGTTTTCCATTTGCCTCGGCGAGTGCGGGCTGGTTCCCCTTATTCCGCCACAGCTACACTGTTTCGGCGATTGCTGCGCAAACAAGTTCTCCACATACCCCACACCACCGTTACTCTACCACGCAAACATAGGAGTTACACTCGTCTGGTGTGAGACGTTCCCTGGGGGGTCCACCGGGGGCCGAACCGCACAATAACCCTGGGTTCGGTGTGGGGCGGCGGAGGGGTGAAGTGGACTGCGGTAGTCGTCGTGGAGTTGTGGACCACTGCGGCTACGGAGGGGACGGAGCATATCCGTTATTTCTAGGTCCCCCGATTAACATACAACATACCCCTGTGGTGTTACCCGTTTCAAAACAGTCTCCATGAGATGATATACCGGGTGGCTATAATTAAACTTTACCATTACACATCCGTACCATTGCTGCTACGAAAGGTGCTCAACATGGCCCCCCCATCAGTGTTCAGAAGAGTCTCAAAGTGCAGGATTGTATTCTGCACAGCAGAACGAAGCATGCCCGTAGGTATGCTGCCTACCTCCCTTGATATAGTGCGCTTCATATCAGCACATGTGTGAAGGTTCCCCTGATAAACCCTGTCCTTCAGGTAGCCCCACAGCCAGAAATCACAGGGAGTGAGATCAGGTGACCATGCCGGCCAAGCATTTGGAAACTATCGGCTACTAATTCGATCGTTTCAAACGTGTTTCAGAGAAGCAGGTGAACCTCACGAGCCATGTGCGATGAGTCCCCCATCTTGCATGAAAACTGTTGAGTTCAATGCGTCTCTCTCCTGTACGGCGGGTGTGGCATGCTGGCGAAGCATATCGCAGTAACGCTGGCCAATCACACTGCACGTCTTTGGTCCTTGTCCGCCAACCTGTTCAGAAAAGAATGGGCCAATTGTGAACGTAGCCGTGAAGCCACACCGTACGGTAACACATTGACCATACTGAGGAACTTCATGCACAGGGACTGGTGGTAAAGATCCCCACAGTCGGCAATTCTGCTTGTCCACCTCACCCGACTGAGAAAAGTGGGCCCCGTCTGTCCATAGGATAGCCTGGAGCCAGCCCCCGTCAACTTCAGTCCTTGCGAGAAAGTGGAGAGCGAAGTCAAGACGTCGTTGTGCGTCCTGTGGTGCAAGCTGCTGTACGATATGGATCTTGTACGGATACCATTGGACAATGGTTCGAAGCAGCTTCCGTACAGTGGACCACGGGATGTTTAACTGTCGGGACGCAGCACGCGCACTGCCTGGCGATCTGGAATTGCGCGCACCGTTGTCTGCCATAGCGACAGCGATTTCACCAACCACCTGTGGTGCAACCGGTCGTCGACCTCTTCCCGGAGCGACGCCCAGTTCTCCAGTCGATTCGAACTTCATCGTGCTCCGCACAGCAGGTGGAGAAAGAGCACTGTTCCGCAATCCTTCCAGCCGGCTGTATTCCCTAAGTGCAGCTACACCATTAGTATTTTTTTGATAGTAGAGCTTCACCAATAATGCCCTGCTCCTTTTGCCCAAGCTCATGTTGACACGTCAACAAGTGCACTGCGACTGGTCAGGTGTGGGAGACTATGAATGACGATGACTCATCAGGGCACCTGGTGGCCATAGTTGGAACTGGGCGTTGGCGCTGGGATGTATGGCAATCATGCACCCCATACTCTGCACATTAATGCTACCTAGTTTAGCACTCACACGGTTATTAGTGTGATTGCATGGTAAACAGGGATAGGGAGTTTAATTATAACCACCTCCATACCTGCATTCTTTAAAGAATCGAATTACCTCGTGTAAAATGCTTCAAATGTCTGATTACTTTTTTAAATACAGTGTGGTTATAATTAAACTTTCTCTACTTGAGAGCCTCCCTCCTTCCCTCCTCCCCCCCCCCCCGCCCCACACATGACAAACGAGTGATCAAAGCACACTGAAACTTTGTGGAAACATTTCTATTGATATGCCAAAGAAAAGTAACAAATAAACCATTGAAAGAAGCATACTTTGATTTCCCCATGAGAGGCTAACATTCATTAATTGCCTACCATGTTTACGTTCCAGGTTACAAACGTTGCACAATGTGACTAGCGTCTACATCCATGACAGCCTGGAACCGCACAAGAGATTGCTCTACTGCCACCCGAAACGTCGGGCACCTCCCTTACTTCAAAAAATGTTCAAATCTGTGTGAAATCTTATGGGACTTGACTGCTAAGGTCGTCAGTCCCTAAGCTTACACACTACTTAACCTTAACTATGCTAAGGACAAAGCCACACACCCATGCCCGAGGGAGAACTCGAACCTCCGCCGGGAACAGCCGCAGAGTCCATGGCAGCGGCGGCTGAGACCGCTCGGATAATCCCGCGCGGCCCTTCCTTACTATGCTCATCTTCGACCTCCAACGTGTGTTATTGTCCTGTTGACAAACTCTGCCCTTCAAGTAATCGCACAGTCAGAAATCACACAGGTGCAAATCTGATGATCTAGGAGGCCACACAGTTGGCAACGATCGGCCAGTGATTCGGGTTCCTCCAAATGTGTAATGGGCCAACTGAGTGACCTCATGATTATTATTATTATTTCTTTACTTTCTCAGACGTTAAGTCTGGTTAAGAATGGAAAGTGACGCGGACCTTGATCAAGCGTCACTTCCTATTAACTGTACGGTATGTGTTATATTGCATTTAGGAACTTTCGGGTAATTGAACATGTATCAATAATTACGGATTTCTGTAGTTTTATATATATGTTTGGATGTAGCTGTATTGCATTGATGTACTGGTGGATATTGTGTGGTATGACTCCTGTAGTTGATAGTATAATTGATATGATGTCAACTTTATCCTGATGCCACATGTCTTTGACTTCCTCAGCCAGTTGGATGTATTTTTCAATTTTTTCTCCTGTTTTCTTTTGTATATTTGTTGTATTGGGTATGGATATTTCGATTAGTTGTGTTAATTTCTTCTTTTTATTGGTGAGTATGATGTCAGGTTTGTTATGTGGTGTTGTTTTATCTGTTATAATGGTTCTGTTCCAGTATAATTTGTATTCATCATTCTCCAGTACATTTTGTGGTGCATACTTGTATGTAGGAACTTGTTGTTTTAAAAGTTTATGTTGTGAGGCAAGCTGTTGATGTATTATTTTTGCGACATTGTCATGTCTTCTGGGGTATTCTGTATTTGCTAGTATTGTACATCCGCTTGTGATGTGATCTACTGTTTCTATTTGTTGTTTACAAAGTCTGCATTTATCTGTTGTGGTATTAGGATCTTTAATAATATGCTTGCTGTAATACCTGGTGTTTATTGTTTGATCCTGTATTGCAATCATGAATCCTTCTGTCTCACTGTATATATTGCCTTTTCTTAGCCATGTGTTGGATGCGTCTTGATCGATGTGTGGCTGTGTTAGATGATACGGGTGCTTGCCATGAAGTGTTTTCTTTTTCCAATTTACTTTCTTCGTATCTGTTGATGTTATGTGGTCTAAAGGGTTGTAGAGGTGGTTATGAAATTGTAGTGGTGTAGCCGATGTATTTATATGAGTGATTGCTTTGTGTATTTTGCTAGTTTCTGCTCGTTCTATAAAGAATTTTCTTAAATTGTCTACCTGTCCATAATGTAGGTTTTTTATATCGATAAATCCCCTTCCTCCTTCCTTTCTGCTTAATGTGAATCTTTCTGTTGCTGAATGTATGTGATGTATTCTATATTTGTGGCATTGTGAGCGTGTAAGTGTATTGAGTGCTTCTAGGTCTGTGTTACTCCATTTCACTACTCCAAATGAGTAGGTCAATATTGGTATGGCATAAGTATTTATAGCTTTTGTCTTGTTTCTTGCTGTCAATTCTGTTTTCAGTATTTTTGTTAGTCTTTGTCTATATTTTTCTTTTAGTTCTTCTTTAATATTTGTATTATCTATTCCTATTTTTTGTCTGTATCCTAGATATTTATAGGCATCCGTTTTTTCCATCGCTTCTATGCAGTCGCTGTGGTTATCCAATATGTAATCTTCTTGTTTAGTGTGTTTTCCCTTGACTATGCTATTTTTCTTACATTTGTCTGTTCCAAAAGCCATACTTATATCATTGCTGAATACTTCTGTTATCTTTAGTAATTGGTTGAGTTGTTGATTTGTTGCTGCCAGTAGTTTTAGATCATCCATGTATAGCAAATGTGTGATTTTGTGTGGGTATGTTCCAGTAATATTGTATCCATAATTTGTATTATTTAGCATGTTGGATAGTGGGTTCAGAGCAAGGCAGAACCAGAAAGGACTTAATGAGTCTCCTTGGTATATTCCACGCTTAATCTGTATTGACTGTGATGTGATATTATTTGAATTTATTTGGATATTAAGTGTGGTTTTCCAATTTTTCATTACTATGTTTAGGAACTGTATTAATTTAGGATCTATTTTGTATATTTCCAATATTTGTAGTAACCATGAGTGGGGTACACTATCAAAAGCTTTTTGGTAATCAATGTATGCGTAGTGTAGAGACCTTTGTTTAGTTTTAGCTTGATATGTCACCTCTGCATCTATTATCAGTTGCTCCTTACATCCTCGCGCTCCTTTGCAGCAGCCTTTTTGTCCTTCATTTATAATTTTGTTCTGTGTTGTATGTGTCATTAATTTCTGTGTAATGACTGAAGTTAATATTTTGTATATTGTTGGTAGGCATGTTATGGGGCGATATTTAGCTGGGTTCGCTGTGTCTGCTTGATCTTTAGGTTTCAGATAAGTTATTCCATGTGTAAGTGTATCAGGGAATGTGTATGGGTCTGCAATGTAACTGTTAAATAATTTAGTTAGATGTGAATGTGTTGAGGTGAACTTCTTTAACCAGAAATTTGCTATTTTATCATTTCCAGGGGCTTTCCAATTGTGAGTAGAATTAATTGCTTGGGTGACTTCATGTTGCAAAATTTTCACTTCAGGCATTTGTGGTATCATCTTGTATGTGTCTGTTTCTGTTTGTATCCACCGTGCATGCCTGTTATGTTGTACCGGGTTTGACCATATGTTGCTCCAGAAGTGTTCCATGTCTGTTATGTTTGGTGGATTGTTTATTTTAATGTGTGTGTTATCTATTGTCTGGTAAAATTTCTTTTGGTTTGTGTTGAATGTTTGGTTTTGTTTCCTTCTATTTTCACTTTTTTTGTATCTTCTGAGTCGTTTGGCTAATGCTTGTAATTTCTGCTTCTTTTCGTCTAATTGCTCTGTCGCTTCTTGTTGTGAGATTTTACCCAACCTTTTTCGTTTTTTTTCCGAGATTTCATTTCTTATAAATTGTGTTAACTGTCCAATGTCTTTTCTCAGTTTTTCTATTCTGATCTGTAGCCTGTGTTGCCATGCTGGTTTTGTGGGTTTCTTCTGTGTGTTGGTTGGTTCTGATCTCTGCCTAGTGTGTATATTTAGTGTAGTGAGTGCTCCTATATAAACCAGTAGTTGTAACTCTTCCATAGTTGTGTTTTCATTTATTTTGTTGTGTATGATTGTGTTGATAGTTTTTATTGTTGTTTCGACTTGTGGGTTATTTGGTGGTCTATGCAAGAATGGTCTTATGTCTGTATTTGTGTCTTTGTATTCTATATATGTCAGCTGAAATTTTTCTTCTATATCTAACATGTGTGTCACTTCGTGTTCTATTTGTGCTTGTTCTGGTGGCTGTCTTAAGATTTCATTTTCCTCTGATTGTTTAATTGGTGCGTGTTGTTCTTTGTTTGTTTGCTCTGGGATGTTTGAGTCCATTACTGCATTTTCTTCTTCTTCTGATTGCACATTATTTTGTTCCAGTATTTGTTGTACTTGTTGTTTGATGTTTTCTAATTCTGACTGGGGTATCCTGTTATTTTTGATTATTACACGGATCTGATCAGCTAGTCGTTGTTCTGTTAAAAATTTTAATTCTGGGTATCTGGTAATAGATGTGTATACTTGTGATCTGTATCCAGTTGTGTTGGTTCCTAGGTTTGTTGCTTGGTAATAACAGAACATGAGGTGTCGATTAACTTCATCTGACCATCTCATCCTCTGTCTTTGTTTTCCTTCTAGGGTGGTTGCAGGAAGCATATCCTGCAAAACACCTCTATTTGGATTTAAATCATTTTCCAGTTGGCTAGCAGTGTCGTTACCATTGTGGGCGGGCATAGGGTTCAAGCGTCGTCCCCGACCATGACGGCGCTTGTCCGAGGCTTCTTTAGTTCTGTCCTGAACCAACTAATCACACTAAAAGGGGGGTTAGCCCTATTAGTGGTTTGTTCTTTTCGTCGCCTTTTACGACTGGCAGAACATACCGGAGGCCTATTCTTTTCCCGGGCCTCCACGGGGATTATTATTATTATTTCTTTACTTTCTCAGACTTTTTAGAAGTCTGGTTAAGAATGGAGTGACGCGGACCTTTATCAAGCGTCACTTCCTTTTTGCTGTACGGTACGTGTTATATTGCATTTAGGAACTTTCGGGTAATTGAACATGTATCAATAATTACGGATTTCTGTAATTGTATATATATGTTTGGATGTAGCTGTATTGCATTGATGTATTGGTGGATATTGTGTGGTATGACTCCTGTAGTTGATAGTATAATTGGTATGATGTCAACTTTATCCTGATGCCACATGTCTTTGACTTCCTCAGCCAGTTGGATGTTTATTATTGGATGTTTATTATTATTATTATTATTATTATTATTATTATTATTATTATTATTATTATTATGATGATTGGTTTGTGGGGCGCTCAAGTGCGCGGTTATCAGCGCCCATACAAATTCCCAACCTTTGCTCAGTCCAGTCTCACCACTTTCTTGAATGATGAGTGGCCTCATGAGGGTTTGAGGTGAAGCTCCATCGTGTATCAAAACAGTTTGATTCAAAGCACCTCTCTCCTGTAGAGCACGGATCACATGTTGGCGAAGCAGATCACAGTAATGTATGTCCTTGGGGTCAGAGATCCTCAAAGAAAAATGGACCAATCGTGAACTGCGCTGTGAAGCCACGTCACACAGTGACGCGTTCACTATGCAGGGGGACATCACGAACGCAACAACGATTCGCAAATGTGACTCTTGTGAATGTTCACTACCCCAGGGAGCGTGAAGCGTGCTTCATCACTCCACAAAATGTTCCCTTGCAACAAAGGTCCGAACAAAGTCTACTCGAAAGTCTGCGTCACGCTGCAAAAGTTGGTGAGTAATACGACGTTTCTACGGGTACCATTTCACAACTGTTCACAGCACTTTTCAGACGGTGGACCGTGGAATTTGCAGCTGTCGTGACACAGCTCGTGCACCGCTTGAAGATCGCATATTGCGTCCAGCATTCCTAGGTAGGAAAAAGTAACCTCAAAAATGTATGGTGCGATTGGCCGTCGGCCTCGTCTAGGAGCAATTCCCAAGTCGCCAATTAATTCGAACTTACGAGTTATGTTCTTCAAGCCCACTTCCTTTAATGTGTCGGTATTCGCGAACACTACTGCTGTTGTTTTGATAAAAAGCTTTACGAGTGAAGCCCTGCTCACCTCGTCCAGACGCGTGGTGCACACCGATGCTCGAGTTTCAGCCGTACGTGATCGTGTCGGTATTGGTGCCTAACGGCAGCTCATCACACTAACACTACAACGGAAATTTTGCAGCGTACAGTCTGATCATCATTCCTATGAAGTTGGGGACCCGGCCGCGGTGGTCTAGCGGTTCTGGCGCTGCAGTCCGGAACCGCGGGACTGCTACGGTCGGAGGTTCGAATCCTGCCTCGGGCATGGGTGTGTGTGATGTCCTTAGGTTAGTTAGGTTTAAGTAGTTATAAGTTCTAGGGGACTTATGACCTAAGATGTTGAGTCCCATAGTGCTCAGAGCCATTTGAACCATTTTTGAAGTTGGGAACCCACAAGGTAAATAGTTTTTCGTCTACACTTGCTCAAGCAGCCAAAGTTTAATTATAACCACTTTGTACAGTGCATCCATAATATGCATCACCGAGGGTTGAGGGTAAGAAGCCCACCCACATACGAAGTGCGTTCAAAAAATAATGGCAAATATATTCATGTACTTCAATTTTACCCCCTTCAATACAGCCCCACTAGATGCTATACTAGTAACTTCCACCACCACCACCACCACCACCACCACCACCACCACCACCACCACCACCAACACCACCAAACCGCGTTCTTTAAAGAATCCAACCCTCATGAATAAAAGCCTTCAAATGTCTTATTACTTTACACACGAGTTAAAGTGTTAAATTTTTGCGGTTTGAAGACGTGAAACTATGCCGAGATCGTTTGATAGAACACGTTCTGAAGCTTCAAGAAATCGTCAGTTTGGTAACTGATGGAAGTGTGGGGAGTAAAAATCGTGGAGAGAGACCACGAGATGAATACGGTAAGCAGATGTACAGTGCTGTAGTTGTTCGGAAATGATGAGGCCGGCACAGGACGCACCACTAAGGAGAGCTGCATCTAAACTGAGGACTGAGGACCAAAACAGCATAATATGTTGAAAGGGGTAAAAGAAAAATAATAAAAGTAGAACAAACGTAATGAAATGTTGTCTAATTAAACCAGGCGATGCTGTGTCAGTGAGGAGCCCCAAATCTTATATCATTCCGAGAAATGACTTTGTCGTGCTGACTTTGCCCCATGAAGGGTACGCTGCAGCAGAAGCGCTACGTATGTGTACCATGTGGGCAGGAGAGTAACACACGCACGCACAAACAAACAGGTACCGATTCCCGCCCACAGATGGCCACCAGACATGCGGAGCCGGTTTACCCAAGTGGTACATGAAGCACACTGTCATCCCGTTTACATGGGTTTCCCAAAGCCGGATTACGTAGACCGATTTCCTAATACCGCTTCTGGATGTTCATGTAAACACTTCAAAATCGATTCTGGAAATTCGCTTCTAGTTGCGTTTTCCAATGCCGCAATCGATTTGCGCTCCCATGTAAACGCAATCGGTTTTGAAACATGCTTGGGTTGTCAAGTTACTGTTTTTGGAATATTCACTTAATATGGATTTGTTGCGCAGTGAAAGACAGGCACAAATATTAGACTGGGCATGAAGCTGTCTACCCGTAATATTTAAAGAAAGTGAAATAAGGATTGTGTTGACAATGAGAAACTGGATCAGCTGTTTTCCGAACCCCGTATTTAATTGGGATAGCAAATCCGCTTCAGACCTTAAAATGTAAACACGAGAAACGGTTTCCGAAGTTCGGTTTTCGTCTTTCGGAAGATGTGTCGCACGTAAACGTAATGTTGATGGTTGGCTGGTCGGTTGGATAGATGTTTTAGGGGAGGGGACCGGACCGAACAGCGAGCTCATCGGTCCCATCGGATTAGAGAAGGCCGGGGAAGGAAGTCGGCCATGCCCTTTGAAAGAACCATCCCGGCATTCGCCTGAAGCGATTTAGGGAAATCACAAGAAACCTAAATCAGAATGGCCAGACGCGGGATTGAACCGTCGTCCTTCCGGATGGCAGTCCAGTGTGCCACCTCGCCGGCCGCTGTGGCCGAGCGGTTCTAGGCGCTTCAGTCTGGAACCGCGCTGCTGCTACGGTCGCAGGTTCGAATCCTACCTCGGGCATGGATGTGTGTGGTGTCCTCAGGTTAGTTAGGTTTAAGTAGTTCTAGGGGACTGATGACCTCAGGAGTTAAGTCCCGTAGTGCTCAGAGCCATTGTGTGCCACCTCGCTCCGTAAACTTAGTATGTCACGTTTCATGTACCACACTCGTTTTTCGGCGGGAAAGTAACCGTTCCGGTAGCTGTTTTTAACTAAAAGTAAGAACACTGTTTAGGATTACATGAGAATGATTCTCCATTAAGTTTACAGTGGTGGAAACAGTAAATTACGAACATGATGAAACTGTGCGTATTTTCGATATGTGAAGTATATATTCCAAATAATTCTGTTTCATTAAATCACATTTTACGAGTTACAAATTGGCACAACAGTTTGAGTTATATGCTCTGCTCCACTATGGTCTGTTGTGCATTATTAAGAACTTGCGCCACAACCTTTCTGAAAAGATATTGCTCTTAGGCAAATTCTTATGAAATAGTGGAGCGAGACACAGAAGTCCAGGAAGTGTTCATAGATTTTCAAAGAACTTACGACAGCGTCACCCACATAGCCTCCATAAAGGTGCCCTCACACGTTCAATAATATTGTCAAACCATCACTTTTGTCCGAGGGCGCGTGTTGACATCTTGTCAATACTACATATATTGCAATCAGTATTGATGGCCCTCTAAATGTTCTCAGTATTGTCAATACATACTGAACGTCAGAGGTCAAGTATTGACGGTTTGACAATATTCCCTATTCAGATGTTGACAGCTTCATGAACCAGCCACACGGCGTTAGTGTGCACTGTTTACATTTTCAATTCGCCTTGTGCATATCATACCTCAGGTTCAATTTTTTCAAGTAGTCTTAACACCAAACAATTTTAATAGGTATATGCATGAATAAACTCTGCATATACCGCTTTAGGATTGTCACGGACAATTCCCTACGACACTGCTTACTTTATTCATTCGAACACGTAGTATAGGTTGGTGAATTACATAGCAGTTTGCGGAAGCGCATCAACTTCGAAAAATGCGTCATGTAGCTGCTATGACGAGTAAGAGGTCTCCGAAATGCATGTCAGTTTCACCAAATTGTTCTACGTTAATTGCCTGGACTATCCTTCAGAGCTACATATTTTTGCTTGACGTGTTTCCATACAATTTTACTAATGTTGTTACATAACTTCGAGCATTCGGATGACCTGCCTGTCACCAGAAATCTCGTCGAATCCTAATGTATTCTGCTTTTTTATTTTGTCTCGCATCAACATGTTGTAGGATGTAGGACTCATTGGCAACTAATTTATGAAATCATTCAGATCTGTAGTTCTGATTTTGGTCAGTAAATTACCATGTAAAAAGTCACTTCCTTTCTTCAACCACTCTCGGACCCATTTCATCTTCTTGGTTGTTTTCTGTTGCTTACAAATAATATCTAACACAATTTCAGCCACGCCTTCTTTTGGGTGTTCGGCGTCTTAACTTTGTAGAACCGCGTTGTCAACCGACAATTTTGTCAATATTATTGATGGTGTGAGCTCACTTCAATGTACTAAAGGTTTGACAAACCAGTATTGTCAGTAAATATCGAACGTGTGCAGGCCCCTTTAAACCTTCGAGGAGTTCCGAATCCTAAGTAAACTCATTGGAATGATTTGAGTAGGTACGAGTGAATCATGAGCGATATTACGGAGGAGGATATTCAACCTTTTCTATAAAAACTAGATTAGTATATGGAGATGCACTGTCATGTGTACTGCTTAACGTCACCCTGGAGGAATCAGTAAGAGGCAGCCAACTTGAAGAGAGTAATGAATGGGCTACGAATGGGAGCTGGGATATGTACCAGCTCAGTTTTATTTTGTACCTCCAGCGTAGCAAGATTCATATCCATAAGTAACTTTATATGTGAGAGAGTAACATGTCTCTAAGTACGCGATTTTCGGCTTATTTAACATATGTTTTCACTGTAGTCAACAGTTTGTTCTGTCAAAACGACGTATCTCTCTCTTCTCCTGGCGAGAATATCGTGCTGCGTATCACCAAGTTCCGAATTCATTTTATAGACACGTAGACGTACCGGCGATTACGTTCTTCTGTCTCGAAGAGGAGCATCGCGATTTTGGGGTTTTGAACTAGATGCTGTAGGGTACTGTCCAAACACTCCAGATAAGACCAGTTTCTACAAAATATGACTAACTGTATATAATCTCATAGGATGCAATATTGATACCAGGAAAGCTAGAAATAACATATGGCATGAAGGTGCGGCTAAACGTGGATCGATTAAAGTAGCATCATGAGTATTTCAAACATTCCAGCAGATTGCAGATGGTCATGCTGTTGTTTTGCTCTCCGACACCTGCAATGCTTCTATGCAGAAAGAACAGTTGGAACATTCGAAAATTGGCAGTGAATGAAATAAAGTACGATGGCTTTAAGGTGGCAGCTTCAGTATCGCAAAAGTGATTTTAATCCCCATCTTTCCCAAACATTTCCACGATCGGCAATTCAAAAGACGATTGTGATACAGCCTTCCAGATGGAACTGAATTACTATGGAGCACTAAAACTTCGAGAAGAGAAAATAAAAGGTCTCAATGATTTTTACCGCTCCTGCATTGTCATGGAACAGATCACACATTTTACAAAAGCGTTCAAGAAGAGAGCGCTGAAGATTCAGTCCGTGGTGCCGTTGACTGTGATGTAAGTGAGAAACTGAATATTCAGAGGTGACTCTGGCACAGAAATTCACTGGTATTTTATTTTAATAGGAATTTATCAGTTTTTAATGTCAAAATTATTTTTTCTATTATATTTTCTTGCCGGCCGAAGTGGCCGTGCGATTAAAGGCGCTGCAGTCTGGAACCGCAAGACCGCTACGGTCGCAGGTTCGAATCCTGCCTCGGGCATGGATGTTTGTGATGTCCTTAGGTTAGTTAGGTTTAACTAGTTCTAAGTTCTAGGGGACTAATGACCTCAGCAGTTGAGTCCCATAGTGCTCAGAGCCATTTGAACCATTTTTTTACATTTTCTTAACCAAGTGCGTATCTCCGAAGTGCAAAACCACTATTTACATTGATTCGCTTAAAATCGTAATGTCATATCTAAGCAGCACTGTGCCAAACAATAAAGATGAACCAGTAAGGACTATTTTTGAAGATGTATTATCATCTCGTAGCTATAGCGGTGTAGAGATTTTTCCATTATAATTTGCATTACGTCACTGAAACACGAAATTTACATCTTAAAAATATATTCTTTCATCTCTCTCGTAAAACCGCTGAAAAATACCACTCTAATTCTCACATAGCGATGTGGCACAATTAGCATCAAATAACATGGCCTGATTATATGATACAATTTCATAAAGAAGTATACGAAGAGTGCATACTTCACACATATATGCTCGAACATAAATAAATACGTGAAAGGTTAAAGCAATCCCACAATGTCTTCAGTTTTCGTCGTTAATGAAAAGAAGCGACGCGGTCAGTTCTTAAAATATTCAACGTGGGACTCTGGGCTAAGATGTAAATAGTCCAATCAGGTATATAATATAAAGTTTGCTGGAAGACGAGGGATGTATATGGGTTTCAGATATTTGCTTACGTAAACGACATAGCGAGAAATAATTTTTGGATATGTACAAAATTGTCGCCATACCAGCAAGTAAAGCAGGAGTACTCATCAATAAACAAACAGGAGATATGCACGTAGGCAGACGTAAATATGCACAAGAGCACTTCACAGTTGACGAAGAGATGTTAAGTCTGTTGATCAAGTACGTGGGAAGTTGGAACCACTGTTATAATCATAAACCCATTCTACATCTACACTCTGCAAACAACAGTGAATCCCACTACAACTATTTGAGCGACACGTTGGGGGGTTGTAGTATATTCCTAGAGTCATCATTTAAAGCTGGTTCTTGAAACTTTGTTAATAGACTATTTTTAATCGTATGGCTAGGGGACCGGTTGGTTAGACATGTTCTGAGGCATCAAGGGATCACAAATTTAGCATTGGAGGGCAGCGTGGAGGGTAAAAATCGTAGAGGGAGAACAAGAGATGAATACATTAAGGAGATTCAGGAGGATGTAGGTTGCAGTAGGTACTGGGAGATGAAGCTTGCACAGGACAGGGTAGAATGGAGAGCTGCATCAAACCAGTCTCAGGACTGAAGACAACAACAACATTTTATATCAATTATGTATCCAGTCTTCTGTTACTGATACTGTAATACAAACTATAGGCCAATTTTTGTATTCTGATGAGTCTCCTGTACAGCAAGTTAATGATTCTAAGTTCAGATAGGACGCTTTTTATTTTTTTATTTGAGTTACAAAAAAGTGAATTTCGAGACAGACTGCATAAGTCAACGATTGCAACTGCAAGGAAATGTCTGTTGTGCTCGATGATAATTCGAGCGATGGTGAAAAATCTTTAACAATCGTTACCCTACTCTTCCCACTTAGCGAACAGAAAGAGTAAGAACTTGGCCAATTCCTTTGTATACAGGATTTATCCCCAAGTACCTCTGCGGTTTCAGAAGACGACCGCGCAAAATACAAAGAAACACGCCACACATCAGTGGACAGAGAGGCTTTCCAGCTTTTGAACTCCCTTAAGAGATGTTAAATATGGGCGCAGTTTGTGACGCGGGAAATGTGAATACGTGTACGCGCGCACCGCCGGCAACCCGCTTGGCACATTTGTTCAGTGGGTTGCCTACGGCACTATGCGACTACAGGGACCGGTTGGTTCGTCTACATCAGGGCTCACCGTGGCGTGCGAAATCGCTCGCGAACCAGATGTGCGGACAGAGTCCTGGCTGTCTCTACTTTGCTCACAACGAACCTCTTGAGCGTGAGGTCACAAAAGGTCAAAGTTGTTTACGGCATCCGACGCCCCACATTTTGTCTACCTTGCAGCTAAAGGCAACAGGGGGGAGAGACTCGAGGACAGCAAGGCGCTACGGAGCGTAGTTGAACTGCTTAGTCGACCAGTAAATCCCAAGAGTGTTACGGTGCTAGTGGCGTAGATACAAAGCAGAGGAATGGCGATGACAAACAGAGCAGATATTGCATTATATCTACAACAACAGATGTCCAATTTGACATTTCGTCAGAAAGGAACCCAAGGAATTTCGCAGAGCGAGAAACAAGTGACAGATGAAACATACACATAAAAAAAAAAAGAAAATGCATCGCCTCGGTTCCGAGAGTTCCGGAACCTGTACAGAATATTTGAATAGCGATAAACATGAACATCAATTCCGTCCTTTTTATTGCTCATGAAAACCGCACATTGCACGTTGTACCACCATACAGCGGGACCTTCAGAGGTGGTGGTCCAGATTGCTGTAAACACCGGTATCTCTAATACCCAGTAGCACGTCCTCTTGCACTGATGCATGCCTGTATTCGTCGTGGCATACTACCCACAAGGTCAAGGCACTCTTGGTCCAGATTGTCCCACTTCTCAACAGCGATTCGCCGTAGATCCCTCAGAGTGGTTGGTGGGTTCAAATGGCTCTGAGCACTATGGGACTCAACATCTTAGGTCATAAGTCCCCTAGAACTTAGAACTACTTAAACCTAACTAACCTAAGGACATCACACACACCCATGCCCAAGGCAAGATTCGAACCTGCGACCGTAGCAGTCCCGCGGTTCCGGACTGCAGCGCCAGGACCGCTAGACCACCGCGGCCGGCGGTTGGTGGGTCACGTCGACCATAAACAGTCCTTTTCAATCTATCCTAGACATGTTCGATAGGGTTCATGTCTGGAGAACATGCTGGCCACTAGTCGAACGATGTCGTTATCCTGAAGTAAGACATTCTCAAGCTGTGCACCCTGGGGGCGCGAATTGTCGTCCATGAAGACGAATGCCTCGCCAATATGCTGCCGATATGGTTGCACTATTGGTCGGAGGATGGCATTCACGTATTGCACGTATGTTACGGCGCATTCCATGACCACCAGCGGTGTACTTCGGCCCCATATAATGCCACCCCAAAACATCAGGGAACCTCCACCTTGCTGCACTCGCTGGACAGTGTGTCTAAGGCGCTCAGCCTGACCGGGTTGCCTCCAAACACGTCTCCGACGACTGTCTGGTTGAAGGCATATGCGACATTCAATGGTGAAGAGAACGCCTTGAGTGGCCTGAGCGAGGCATGTTATCGACAGTTCCTGTCTCTCTGTTTCTCCTCCATGTCTGAACAACATCGCTTTGGTTCACTCCGAGACGCCTGGTCACTTACCTTGTTGAGAGCCCTTCGTGGCACAAAGTAACAATGCGGACGCGATCGAACCGCAGTATTGGCCGTCTGGAATGGTTAAAGTATTGACAACACGAGCCGTGTACCTCCTTCCTGCTGGAACGACTGGAGCTAATCGGCTGTCGGAACTCCTCCGTCTAATAGGCGCTGCTCATGCATGGTTGTTTACATCTTTGGGCGGGTTTAGTGACATCTCTGAACAGTCAAAGGGACTGTGTCTGTGATACAATATCCACAGTCAACGTCTATCGTCAGGAGTTCTGGGAACCAGGTTGATGCAGAGCTTTTTTTGATGTGTGTATTAGTGTTTCTGCGAGATGAGTCAGTGGAATGTGTGGTATCGTATACGCTCGACTTTGCGAACAGTGTACATGAGGAGTACAATGACGACGATACGTGCTTTACTAGTGAAAGAAGTATTGAAACAAGTATCGAGCCATGTAGTTCATCTTCCTTGTCGGACAAGAAGCCACATATGCCGTGTATAGTGAAATGTAGTAAAGGACAATCGTTGTCGGAGGAGCAGGTACTAAACATAATTACGTATATGGAAGATCAGCCTCAGCATAATAAAAAAAAAAAAATAAACCTATGTGGAGATAGGTCTGCAGTAATACGACCGTTTAGTGCGTAAGAAAACCTGCTGATATTGAAGGGAGGACAAGGCGCACTTGTTACATGAACTGGTGGTTGCGCGTTCCAAGGATGCTCGAATACAATTTGCAGGATGTGCGTGACAGTGATACGTTGTGTACATCAAATTGTGCGACACAAAGTACAGTGATTTCAAGGGATGCGCTGGATGGTTGCATAACTTCAAACAGTGCTACAGAACTGGAAGACGTAAGCTAACGAAATTTCAAATAAGGCGTTTTCTTGACGATGGATAGAAAACTGCAGAATCAGCCCGAAACTTTGTAGTGAGATAAGCAATCTTACCCCATCATCCAGTAAGGAATTTGTTTTCAACTCCGACCAATCGGGATTTGAAGGGGAAATGCATACGAAAGGAAGCCTGAAAATTAGAGGCACCAAGAGAGTTATACCGAGATCAACTAACATCAGTGCCTTAAGGTGTTCGTATATAGTTACGCCGACTGTTAATCTGGATAGTAAATTGTGTGGAAAGCTATTTATGGTACTGCCAGAAGTTGCAGATGCTCGGCCCCTACTGTTCTTTCTCGTGAGAGTGATCTTGCAAGGTCAGAAGGCAATATTTACGTCATAGCAAGCGTGAGAAAATGGGCGTAAGAGAACTACAGCTACGGTAAGAGCGCTCCTTTTGTCCAGTAGCTGATCAAAATAATTTTTTTTATTTCTGATTTGCTTATAAGAACCATAATCCTTTGGAGCTAACTATACGTCCTGAAAAGTGTGACACTGTAATTCGTAATGCGTGGAACCACTGGACAAATTCAGGCTCTGGAAGTTTGTTTTTTCCGTTCCTATAAAACATACTATCGCACCATCTGCAGCTACGCCCTAATGGATAGCCAGTTTGACGATAAGCTCCACGACAGACAATTTCGCATTTCGTTGCACGCCATCGCGTCCCATCGGTTCTCGTCAATCCTTTACACCAATATGATTCTATTTGCGTTCTTTAAGAGTGGATACATAACTGAGCGCCATGCATGGTTTGTAACTCCCTAGGGCTTCGCCTGCGATCTTGATGATGCGAACCTTTGTGAGCACTGAGGCGAGCCATTTTTCATTCTGTGTTCATGGTGCAAGTTAATGGTTTGCTTTGAACATTTCTTGAATGTCCAGTTTGACAAGTGTAGTACGGGAGCTGTTCAGAAAGTAGGAAACGTTTTGACATTAAAAAAAGACTAAGTACAAGAAATACATTTTATTGTATACATCTGATAGAGTGACTGACATACTGCTTTTCCACACAGTCACCAAACACATCGAGGCAGTTATCATAGCGGTGGACAAGCTTTGAAACACCTTCAGCTGTAAGTGACGCCCGTCATCAAAGCGCTGCGTTGCCAGCCAGTTCTTCATCTTGGAAAACAAGTGGAAGTCGCTTGGTTTAAGATCGGGACTGTAGGGCAGATGAGGGAAAATTTCCCATTTGAATGAATTAAGGAGTTCTCTAGTGCGGTTTGCCATGCGAGGTCGGGCACTGCCGTGCAAAAACAAAATTTTGGACGTCAGCTTTCCTCAGTGTTTGTTTTGAACTGCTCTTCTAAGGCTGTGCAAAGTTTGACAGTTCCAGGCTGCTCCACGTTCGAGAAAATCAATAAGAAGCACACCTATCCCAAAACACACTCGCCATCAACTTCCTTGCTGACTGGGTTTGCAAACATTTTCTTGGTTTTTGGGGGGACCTTGTGTGCCGCCACTCCATGGACTGTAATTTTGTCTCCCAATTGACGTGTTTCACCCAAGTCTCGTCACCGGTTACGATCCGATCCATGTTAGTGGTAGGCCTCCAGAAATGTCAACGTTGCCCCCGTTTACTGTTCTTTATGGTGCTCTTTAAGCAGTTTGGGCACCCATTGTGCACCAAATTTGTGGTAGCCTCGCTTTTGAGTGACAAATTGAAACAACAAAGTCCGTGAAACTTGTGGAAAACAAAGTGAAAGCTCAGTTATCGTGAAGCGACGGTTTTGACGAATCGTACATCAACCTTAGCGACAAGATCGTCAGTCACAATGCTCGGGCGTCCACTCTTTTCATCATCATGGACGTTGGTTCGGCCATTTTTAAACCGAATGCACCATTTCCGGACGGAAAATTCACTCCTTACGTTGTTTCCGTAGACTTCGCACAGTTCACAATAAATGTCTAAGTTTTAGGTTTTTTGCCAACAAAAGCAGTATCACAGACCGCACCTCAAAGCTGGGGGGGGGGGGGATTTTCGGTTGCAGCGCACATTTCAAATTCGAATATCTAAAAAACCAGACGCGCAGAGACGTTCCCGCTGTCACGGATGGATGTCGACTGAGCTGCCGAGCACGTACATACCGAAATCTATGCGATCGACCGCTACGGTCGCAGGTTCGAATCCTGCCTCGGGCATGGGTGTGTGTGATGTCCTTATGTTAGTTAGGTGTAAGAAGTTCTAAGTTCTAGGGGACTGATGACCTCAGGTGTTAAGTCGCGTAGTGCTCAGAGCCATTTGAACCATACGCGATCGACGCACGCCTAGCGGCGTCAGACGGAAACGTTCCCTACTCGTACATACATCTCACGGAACCATGATCTCTGCACCTCCAGCACTCATTTTCTGTCGCCTTCCTGACGCTTATGGTGAGTCATCAGCAGCTAATATTTTCTGTCACAATGGTTAACACTTTCAAATGAGCCTTAACTAAGACTGAACTTGTGCCCTCGCACTCAAGTGGCTCCTTGTCAGTACTGTCCGGAAGTACTGGGCACAGCATTGCGCTGCGACAGTGTTCGGTCGGCACAACTCTCTCCGGCTCGGCAGAATCGCGCTGTCACCGCTGTTTACCCTTCGTTATCCGTTGGTGGCATGAAGGACGCTCACGGGTCCAGTGGTTGGTTGCACAAAAACAGGCAGTCTACCGATCTATCGTCACAATCCCTAAAAACCGAAGGGGAATGACGGAAGAGAGGAATGAAAATTCTGAATATTTATTATGGAGTTGCATAATAACGAGTACTGCAAATTTACTATGAAATGATATTACCGTGCAGAAAGAATTTAAAGATTTAGTTAACAATGAGAGAGCAAAAAAATACAACGATCAAAATACGGCATTCATTGTTCTGCACATCAAGAAGCATTTTGTGCTAAATTTGCAGGCATCGCGCACGTGAAGAAATTGGTGGTATTGAAAGTAAAATTTCTGAAGTTGCACGCATTATTCCACTGTCAGTTGCAACAGGATGGATGGATGGATGGATGGATGGATGGATGGATGGATGGATGGATGGTGGTGGTGGTGGTTAGTGTTTAACGTCCCGTCGACAACGAGGTCATTAGAGACGGAGCGCAAGCTCGGGTTAGGGAAGGATTGGGAAGGAAATCGGCCGTGCCCTTTTCAAAGGAACCATCCCGGCATTTGCCTGAAACAATTTAGGGAAATCACGGAAAACCTAAATTAGGATGGCTGAAGACGGGATTGAACCGTCGTCCTCCCGAATGCGAGTCCAGTGTGCTAACCACTGCGCCACCTCGCTCGGTGGGATGGATGGGGAGGGTTGTATGGGCGCATGACGGCAAGGTCTTCAGGGTCCGCTCAGTAACAGATTTAGACGGGTGTCAAGAAAATACTCAGAACAGTAAGATATAACAGAACGTAAAAACACGTAACAAGGTTGGAAACAATATAGCAGATGGACGTGGCTGGCTGACCGCAAGGGAAAAAAGGGAGGAGCCAGCCACTGGCCTAAAAGTTAGGCCAGAGCCCAGACACATCACAAAACTTTAAAACCCTAGACACACACCTCTCATCATGCTAAACACAGGGCAGATCCCCAGCAAGTTTTCGATGCAACTGAACTAAGAGTATGTTGACTTTATACATTAGTGCAAAGTACGTTCGTTCAGTCAAGCAGCATGCCTGGAACAATGATGCAGGAAAAAGGAGTGCAGAAACGAAAATTAGAAGGTCCGGAATGAATCCGTGACCTCGCATTTTAAGCAGACTTGACTTCAGGCGTTGCAAGGTAGGAACAACTTATTATGATTTGACGGGATGTATGTAAACAGAAAATCGTATTGTACAAGGGAAAATTTTAACGAACACAGTCCAGTTCCCTCCTCGCTCACTGGGGTTTACGAAAACGCGAGGTCTGAGGAATTCACTGTAGCCTCGAAAGAATTACAGGGATAGCTTCCTAAACGTTTTGAGAACACTGCCAATCGTACATGTGTTTTCCCGTTTACCGTTTCAGATGTAAGTGCTTCTGTACACGAGCAGACGTAACTGATTGATCTGCAAGGTAATAACCGTTTTAAAGACAAATCCTTTAACGTTAAACTGTCCTGGCGCTTAAATTGCTTTCTTCAGGTAGAGTTTCCACGTCTCCATAATGAGGTTGCAAAAGTAATATAATATTTCGATCAGCATTGTGTGAAAGAGCTATTTAGATTATGAAACTAAGTAAGTAACGAATACCTGGCATGCGTGTCTGAAGGAACAGACACTGTTTGACAATTTACAGCTGTTTTAAATACTACAAAATGAATTCGTTTATTGCGAATAAGGTTTGACGTTATCTATATATTTTAATGGTGACACATGAAAATTTGTGCCGGACCGGACTCGAAGCCAGATTTCCCACTTTTCGCAACAGGTGTAGAGACTGGCATTATGCTTGTCCCTCGTCTTCTGGACAGTTGCGGCACGGTATGACACCCTTGCCAGATAAGATAAACGGCGTACATCGAGAAACTTCAGAGAAGAACACATTCTGTAGTATCGAGAAATAAGGGAGAGAGAGATAACGGATATGATTCGCGAGTTGAGGTGGCAATCATTAAAACGAAGACTTTTTCGTTGCTGAGAGAACTCTCCTCGAAAATTCAATCCTTTTTTTTTTCCTCTCCGGATGCGGAAATATTCTGTCGACGACGATCTACACACGGAGAAGTGATCATTGTAATAAAATAAGAGAAATCGGAGTTTCTTCGGAAATCTTGAAGCGTTTGTTTTTTCCCTCGTGCTGTTAGAGACTGTAACAATAGAGAAATGACGTGAAAGTGGTTCGATGAACCCTCTGACGTGCACTTCACTGTCTATTGCAGATACGGAAGTAAGCACTCACTCTTTCTGTGGTATGACAAGTTATTCTAACACGTGATACACTGTCATGCACTTTGGAGCGGTTTGCAGACTATATATGCAGACGTCTGTGTACACATTGCCATAAGAGAAATGTCCGACCTCTTGGTCTCGACCGTCGGTGAGACGACAACTTTTCGCAACGTCCGTGTCGCGTGATTACGCACCGTATTTGAATTGACGTAGAGATGGAAGGAGATGGCGTCACACGCCAACACGAACACAAAAACTACGCCGCATACTCGTTGAGCAAAAAATATTCTCCTCGACGCCGCCATGAGCGCGAATACAATTATCAGTCACGAGTGGAAGAGTTGTGTGTGTGTATCCAACGTTCATTTCGAAACGTTCGACTGTAGAGAAATGAAATTCTCGTTCCTCGTACTTTATCCCCTAATATATCGTGGACCTAAGTAGAAGCTTTTGGAGGGAAAAGGAAAACTGCAAATTCACTAACCAGCGACGCCTAACTAATCATATTCTTCTTCTTGCTATCGCTATTCCGAAGACTGGTTTGATTGAGCTCTCCGCGCAAGTCTCTTCATTCCTGCGTAACTCCTGTAACCACCATCTATTTGAGCTTTCTTACTGTATTTATCTCTGTCTCCTTTTGCAGTTTTAACCCCCTCACTCTTCCTTCCACTATGAAATTGGTGATTCCCTGATACCACAAATTTCTGTTTACGCAATT
Source organism: Schistocerca nitens (assembly GCF_023898315.1). Taxonomy (NCBI): domain Eukaryota; kingdom Metazoa; phylum Arthropoda; class Insecta; order Orthoptera; family Acrididae; genus Schistocerca; species Schistocerca nitens. The sequence goes on along the minus strand of NC_064625.1, from coordinate 152,964,064 downwards.
CGATTCAGCATCTTCTCATTAGTTACACGACCTACCGATCTATTGTAACCCCATATTTGTTACGTCGCTTTCTTGTCTGTTTTTTCTGTTGGATACATATATTGTACTTGATTTTAAACTATTTCGCGATGACCTAGACACTTTGACGTACAACATAGCTCAGAAATAGGCGAAAATGTGATACACACATGAAAAGAAGCTGGGCACCACCTCAGTTCCGAGAGTTCCAGAACCTGTACAGAAAATTTGAAGAGAGATCAACATCATTTCCGCCCTTTCTATTGCCCATGAAAACCACACATTGCTTGTTGAACCACCATCCAGCGGGACCTTCAGAGGTGGTGGTCCAGATTGCTGTAAACACCGGTACCTCTAATACCCAGTAGCACGTCCTCTTGCACTGATGCATGCCTGTATTCGTCATGGCATACTATCCACAAGTTCATCAAGGCACTGTTGGGTCAGATTGTCCCACTCCTCAACGGCGATTCGGCGTAGACCCCTCAGAGTTGTTGGTGGGTCACGTCGTCCGTAAACAGCCCTTTTCAATATATCCCAGGCTTATTCGAAACGGTTCATGTCTGGAGAACATGCTAGCGACTCTAGTCGAGCGACGCCGTTATACTGAAGGAAGTCATTCACAATATGCGCACGATGGGGACGCGAATTGTCATGCATGAAGACGAATGCCTCGTCAGTATGCTGCCGATATCGTTGTAGTATCGGTCGGTGGATGGCATTCACGTATCGTACAGCCGTTACGGCCACCAGCGGCGTACGTCGGCCCCACATAATGCCACCCCAAAACAGCAGGGAACCTACACCTTGCTGCACTCGCTAAGGCGTTCAGCCCGACCGAGTTGCCTCTAAACGCGTGTCCGGCGATTGTCTGGTTGATGGCATATGCGACACTCATCGGTGATGAGAACGTGATGCCAATCCCGAGCGGTCCATTCGGCATGTTGTTGGGCCCATTTGTATCGCGCTGCATGGCGTCATGGTTGCAAAGATGGACCTGGCCACGGACGTCGGGCGTGAAGTTGGGCATCATGCAGCCTATTGCGCACAGTTTGAGTCATAGCACGACGTCCTGTGGCTGCACGGAAAGCATTATTGAACATGGTGGCGTTGCTGTCAGGGCTCCTCCGAGCCATAATCCTTAGGTAGAGGTCATCCACTGCAGTAGTAGCCCCTGGGCGGCCTGAGCAAGGCATGTCATCGACAGTTCCTGTCTCTATCTCCTCCATGTCCGAACAACATCGCTTTGGTTCACTCCGAGACGCCTGGACCTTTCCCTTACGTTGAGAGCCCTTCCTGGCACAATGTAACAATGCAGACGCGATCTAGCAGCGGTATTGGCCGTCTAGCCGTGTACCTCCTTCTGGTAGAGTGACTGGAACTGATCGGCTGTCGGACCCCCTCCGTCTAATAGGCGCTGCTCATGCATGGTTGTTTACATCTTTGGGCGGGTTTAGTGACGTCTCTGAACAGTCAAAGGGACTGTGTCTGTGATACAATATCCACAGTCAGCGTCTATCTTCATTTCTGGGAACCGGAGTAATGCAATAGTTTTTTTCATGTGTGTATGTCCCTGATTCATTTGTCAAACTGCGAACAGTCAGTCAAACTGCGAACAGTCAGTCAAACTGCGAACAGTCAGTCAAACTGCGAACAGTCAGTCAAACTGCGAACAGTCAGTCAAACTGCGAACAGTCAGTCAAACTGCGAACAGTCAGTCAAACTGCGAACAGTCAGTCAAACTGCGAACAGTCAGTCAAACTGCGAACAGTCAGTCAAACTGCGAACAGTCAGTCAAACTGCGAACAGTCAGTCAAACTGCGAACAGTCAGTCAAACTGCGAACAGTCAGTCAAACTGCGAACAGTCAGTCAAACTGCGAACAGTCAGTCAAACTGCGAACAGTCAGTCAAACTGCGAACAGTCAGTCAAACTGCGAACAGTCAGTCAAACTGCGAACAGTCAGTCAAACTGCGAACAGTCAGTCAAACTGCGAACAGTCAGTCAAACTGCGAACAGTCAGTCAAACTGCGAACAGTCAGTCAAACTGCGAACAGTCAGTCAAACTGCGAACAGTCAGTCAAACTGCGAACAGTCAGTCAAACTGCGAACAGTCAGTCAAACTGCGAACAGTCAGTCAAACTGCGAACAGTCAGTCAAACTGCGAACAGTCAGTCAAACTGCGAACAGTCAGTCAAACTGCGAACAGTCAGTCAAACTGCGAACAGTCAGTCAAACTGCGAACAGTCAGTCAAACTGCGAACAGTCAGTCAAACTGCGAACAGTCAGTCAAACTGCGAACAGTCAGTCAAACTGCGAACAGTCAGTCAAACTGCGAACAGTCAGTCAAACTGCGAACAGTCAGTCAAACTGCGAACAGTCAGTCAAACTGCGAACAGTCAGTCAAACTGCGAACAGTCAGTCAAACTGCGAACAGTCAGTCAAACTGCGAACAGTCAGTCAAACTGCGAACAGTCAGTCAAACTGCGAACAGTCAGTCAAACTGCGAACAGTCAGTCAAACTGCGAACAGTCAGTCAAACTGCGAACAGTCAGTCAAACTGCGAACAGTCAGTCAAACTGCGAACAGTCAGTCAAACTGCGAACAGTCAGTCAAACTGCGAACAGTCAGTCAAACTGCGAACAGTCAGTCAAACTGCGAACAGTCAAACTGTAAATACATTATTGAAGACAAATGTAAGTTTGGTCTGGCCGTGAGACGTGCTCTGAGAGCGTAATGTTAAGTCGACCGTTCACGATAAGTGGGACATCCAGGTTTGAATCCCAGTCTTGTACAAATTTTCATTGCCGTCATTCCATTAAGTAAAGACGTGACAAAATTCATGGGCTAGCGATATGCAGATATAGAGATGGCGGTAGTATCGCGTACACGAGGAACAAATGGGCAGTGCATTGGCGGAGCTGTCATTGTACTCAGGTGATTATGTGAAAGGGTATCCGAAGTGTTTATGACCACATTACGGGAATGAACAGACTTTGAATGCTGAATGGTAGCTGGAGCTACCACGCATGGGATGTTCCATTTCCAAATCGTAACGGAAGTCAGTATGCCGCAGTCCACAGTGCAAGAGCGTGCCGAGAATACCAGCTCCGAGGCATTACCTCACACTACGAACAACGCAATGGCGGACGGAATTCACGTAAAGACGGAGAGCAGCGGCGTTTGCATAGTCAGTGCTAACAGACAAGCAACACTGCGTGAAATAAACGCAGAAATCAATGTGGGACGTACGACGAACGTATCCGTTAGGAGAGTACGGCGAAATTTGGCTTTAATGGGCTACGGCAGCAGGCGACAGACGCGAGTGCCTTTGCTAACAGCACGACATCGCCTGCAGCGTCCGCCCCGATAGCTGAGTGGTCAGCGTGACGGATTGCCGTCCTACGGGCCCGGGTTCGATTCCCGGCTGGGTTGGGGATTTTCTCCGCTCACGGACTGGGTGTTGTACTGTCTTCATCATCATTTCATCCCCATCCGGTGCGCAGGTCGCCCAGTGTGGCGTCGAATGTAATAAGACCTGCACCGAGGCGGTCGGACTTGTCCCGTACGGGGCCTCCCGGCCAATGGCGCCAAACGCTCGTTTCCATCGCCTGCAGCGCCTCTCCTGGGCTCGTGACCGCATCGGTCGGACCCTAGACGGCTGGAAAACCGTGGCCTGATCGACTGAGCTCCTATTTCAGTTGGTAACAGCCGATGGCAGGGTTGGAGCATGCCGCAGACCCGACCAAGTCCTGGACCCAAGTTAGACACTGTGCAAGTTCCACCATGGTGTGGGCTGTGTTTACACGGAATAAAATGGATCCTCTGGTCCAACTGAACCATTCATTGACTGGAAATATGTTCGGTTGCTTGGAGTCCATTTGCAGCCATTCACGGACTTCGTGTTCCCAAACAATGATGTCACGTCACCGGGCCACAATTGTTCGCGACTGATTTTAAAACCATTATGGATACTTCGAGCGAATGATCTGGGCCTGCCGTCCGGAGTGGCCGAGCGGTTCTATGCGCTTCAGAGTGGAACAGCGCGACCGCTACGGTCGCAGGTTCGAATCCTGCCTCGCGCATGGATGTCTGTGATGTCCTTAGGTTAGTTAGGTTTAAGTAGTTCTACGTTACAGAGGACTGATGACCTCAGAGGTTGAGTCCCATAGTACTTCGAGCCATTTGAACCATTTTGATCTGGGCCAGCTAGATCGCCTGACATCAATCCCATTGAACATTTATGCGACGTAATCGGCATGGCAGTTCGTGCACAAAATTCTGCACATGGAACATTTTCGCAATTATGGACGGCTACAGAGACAGCACGGCTCAATATTTCTGCAGGGGACTTCGAGCGACTTGTTTGAGTCCAGGCGACGTCGAGTTGCTGCGTTACGTCGGTAAAATGGTGTCCTAGAGACAAAAACGTTCAAATGTGTGTGAAGTCTCATGGGACTTAACTGGTAAGGTCATCAGTCCCTAAGCTTACACACTACTTAACCTAAATTATCCTAAGAACAAACACAGACACCCATGCCCGAGGGAGGACTCGAACCTCCGCCGGGACCAGCCGCGCAATCCATGACTGCAGCGCCCTTGACCGCTTGGCTAATCCCGCGCGGCTCCTTGAGATATCAGGAAGTATCCCACGACTTTTCTCACCTTCGGGTACAGCTGATGGTTTTCCATATTCGCAACTCTGAATACGTTTCACTTGTTTTATAACGGCTGCAGTCGCCGCAGTGGATGCATAAAAGTGCGAAGAAATTTTGCATCGTATTTCTGAACAACGGCACTGAAATATCGGTTGAACTGTTCAGGTTTATTTGCTTATAAGGCTACACTCCAGACAACACCTTCAAAAATACTACTGCGACAGTTGTAATGTAAAACAGAGAACTTGGGTCAGCTGGAAACTTTGTGTCGGTGTCCTGACAAATTGTCTATCAACATTACCCAAATAGGAAGTTGTTCCCCTTCCTTCCCGAAGCAATGAAGCCTTGTAGCTATGTTTTCTCCTACTTATCTACCTCGTCTAGTCACATGAATGTGGCTGCCTGTCTAAAAGCCTTTTGTAGCGCCGATCGCTGCGAGACGTTGTAGTGTTACAGATTTTGCTATTCCTACATATTTAATCAAATATAACACTAATGATGATAATGTCTGGCAATGTTTGTCGACAAGATGAAGAATGCAACCTATAATACTAGATTGCCTACTCACGGCAGTTCCGCTTTTCCGTATTTGGTACGACTTGGAAAGAGAATAATTAACGTATGATCGCCGATGCGTCGGTTTTCGATTGTGTTCAGGAGACGTAAGGTTTGATTACGCGAAGGTGGTTTTGTGACTGACCTTTGACCCGGATTGCCTTCCCGCAATCAGAATCTTCGATGAAAATACCTAAGGGACCTATTTGAGTAATAAAAAATGGAAATGAATGCAAAACAGTGAAATTTTGTAAAAAGTTATAAGATTGGAAATTGAACACACTAATGTCCTCCAGAATACAATCGAGATACCGCGATGAAGAGCGAAACTGTAACAAAGCTTACATACATTGAAAAATCGTGGTGAGTTTAAAGAAAAGAATAAGCTGAGATTTTCTGTAAAGTGAGGAGGGAGGGGGGTACAAAAAACACCGGACTGGAACACGCACCAATTATGACGTATGTAATTTAGATTAGATGTAGAAGATAGGATAACACCCTAGAATAGACTGCCGCGATACCAAGTTGAGGGCCAGTCCAGTGCCAGGGGCATGCCTGCTGGGGTTAGCTCAGTGAGCCTTGCCAACACCCATCAGGTAGCATTAAGTTTCCTTGTACATTAAGTAGCTTAGAACCACATAGCGGTAAGATTAGAGTAATAATAATAATAATAAAATCACCTGTAGTGTAGAATAGAAAGCTGCATTTTCCTTGTATCATCATTAGGATCCACTAATGTAGTCAGGTAGTGGGTTAATATGTATAATGCAATGAATTGAATAAAGAATTTAAAAAAAGAAAAAGTGAGGCATCAATATATTCTCGAAGAACAAAGGCGTAAAACTAATAGACATTAACAAGCATACAATGAATACAAAACTTAGATTTTTATGTTTCTCTCATACATGAAGCAGTCCAACAATTGCTGCCTTTATCTGTCCACGATTTTTTAAAAATTAAATGTTCTGGCGTGCACTTAAGTACTTTTCAGCGTCACACGGTTTACCGAAGCGTTTTCCTTGGTGATTTACATGGTTTTTGACACTAAATGAAATATAACTTGTAGCGGTGCTACACAACACGTCTCAAGTCGGCGACCAAACGGACAAAGGTAATGAAGTCTCTAGAACATTTCTTAACAAATGATGGATTGATCTTTCAAATGTTTCGCAGCTTAATGCTATCGAGCGCTGTGGCAATGATTTAAATATCTGCACCTACCGGGTCATAGTGTTTATTTGAAACATTTTAACGCTGGACGCGCGTCTTGGTGTAGGCGCACATTATAAACTGTCCCTTTACACTTAATTTAATTGATGAAAGGAGAAAATACAAAAATGCAGTAAATGAAGCAGGCAAGAAGGAATACAAACGTCTCAAAAATAAGATCGATAGGAAGTGCACAATGGCTAAGCAGGGATGGCTAGAGGCCAAATGTAAGGATGTAGAGGATTATCTCACTAGGGGTAAGATAGATACTGCCTACAGGAAAATTAAAGAGACCTTTGGAGATAAGAGAACCACTTGTAGGAACATCAAGAGCTCAGATGAAAACCCAGTTCTAACCAAAGAAGGGAAAGCAGAAAGGTGGAAGGACTATATAGAGGGTCTATACAAGGGCGATGTACTTGAGGACAATATTATGGAAATGCAAGAGGATGTAGATGAAGATGAACTGGGAGATATGATACCTCGTGAAGAGTTTGACAGAGCACTGAAAGACCCGAGTCGAAACAAGGCCCTGGGAGTAGACAACATTCCACTGCAACTACCGACAGTCTTGGGAGAACCAGTCATGACAAAACTCTACCATCTGGTGAGCAAGATGTATGAGACAGGCGAAATTCCCTCAGACTTCAAGAAGAATATAATAATTCCAATCCCAAAGAAAGATGTGAAAATTACCGAACTATCAGTTTAATAAGTCACAGCTGCAAAATACTAACGCGAATTATTTACAGACGAATGGAAAAACTGGTAGAAGTGGACCTTGGGGAAGATCAGTTTGGATTCCGTAGAAATGTTGGAACACGTGAGGCAATACTAACCTTACGACTTATCTTAGAAGAAAGATTAAGAAAAGGCAAATCTACGTTTCTAGCATTTGTAGACTTAGAGAAAGCTTTTGACAACTTTAACTGGAATACTCTCTTTCAAATTCTGAAGGTGGCAGGGGTAAAATACAGGGAGCGAAAGGCTATTTACAATTTGTACAGAAACCAGATGGCAGTTATAAGAGTCGAGGGGCATGAAAGGGAAGCAGTGGTTGGGAAGAGAGTGAGACAGGGTTGTAGCCTCTCCCCGATGTTATTCAATCTGTATATTGAGCAAGGAATAAAGGAAAGAAAAGAGAAGTTTGGAGTAGGCATTAAAATCCATGGAGAAGAAAAAAAAACTTTGAGGTTTGCCGATGACATTGTAATTCTGTAAGAGACAGCAAACGACTTGGAAGAGCAGTTGAACGGAACGGATAGTGTCTTGAAAGGAGGGTATAAGATGAACATCAACAAAAGCACTGAAAAGATATTGAACATAATTGGGGAGAAGAGAAATTTGTGTCACAACTTGACTAGAAGAAGGGATCGGTTAGTAGGACATGTTCTGCGGCTTCAAGGGATCACCAATTTAGCATTGGAGGGCAGCTTGGAGGGTAAAAATCATAGAGGGAGACCAAGAGATGAATACACTAAGCAGATTCAGAAGGATGTAGGTTGCAGTAGGTACTGGGAGATGAAGAAGCTTGCACAGGATAAAGTAGCATGGAGAGCTGCATCAAACCCGTCTCAGGACTGAAGACCACAATAACTTTACACATGCGCTGTGATGCTGAATATCTTTAGAAACTACAGCCCGATGGCTGTTCCTCTGTTTTATGACAAATATCTCATTTGCAAAGTATGTGAAATCAAATAAAATTACAACGTGCACGAAGAATATGAATGAGATTCTGGAAGGTGCAGACAGGGAGGTGGAGCCAAATCCCAGCCCAGTGCGGTGGCGAGCTGCGTCAGCTTTGGCAGCCTGGGATACATGGCGCTTACAGCCCGATCGAGGTGGTCCCACAGGTTCTCGACTGGATTTATATCCAGGGAAACTGGTGGCCAGATCTGTACGATAAACTCATCCTGGTGCTCTTTGAACCACGCACGTACACTGCGAACTGGGTGGCACGATGCATTGTCCTGCCGGTAAATCCCATGGTGCTGACGGTAAAGAAACTGTATGTACAGGTGAGCGTGGTCCCCAAGAATAATGCACACTTGTGTTGAGCCGCTGTGCCTTCCAGAATGACATCACCCAGCGAATACCGCAAAATCATTCTTCAGACCGTAACGCCTCCAGGGTGACCGCTTTCAGACGCTTCACGCAGTACACGCCAACAGCCATCTGTTATCTAAAAAGAACACCTTTCGCGACTCAGTTGAAGCTGAACTGCGGTATTGGCGTGCAAATTCCAGCCTTTGCCGCCGATGAATAGCAGTCAGCATTGGTGCACGAGTGCTGCGAACGCCCAGACATGCCAATATTCGATGAACAGTTGTTGAAGACACACCGTTGGCAGCCTTTTGGTTGGTATCGACTGTCACTCGCTCAGCAGTCTCATGTCCGGAATAGTTTAAACTGCTGCAGTCACTTCTTGCTACTATTTTATTAGCACAATGCATTTCGGCAACATGCTGCCATCATCACCGGCATTATACAGTTACTTATACATGTATAATGCATCTGATGACGGCAGCATACTGCCGAAATCCATTGTGCTAATAAAATATTAGTAAAAAGTGACTGCAGCAGTTGTGAATTCGAAAGTAAAATTCTATGTACCGACTTGACAGAAAATCCTAGGAAGTTCTCGTCTTACGTTAAATCAGTAACTGGATCGAAACAGCATATCCAGACACTCCGGGATGATGATGGCACTGAAACTGAGGATGACACGCGTAAAGCTGAAATACTAAACACCTTTTTCCAAAGCTGTTTCACAGAGGAAGAGCGCACTGCAGTTCCTTCTCTAAATCGTCGCACAAACGAAAAAATGGCTGACATCGAAATAAGTGTCCAAGGAATGGAAAAGCAACTGGAATCACTCAACAGAGGAAAGTCCACTGGACCTGACGGGATACCAATTCGATTCTACACAGAGTACGCGAAAGAGCTTGCCCCCTTCTAACAGCCGTGTACCGGAAGTCTCTAGAGGAACGGAAGGTTCCGAATGATTGGAAGAGAGCACAGGTAGTCCCAGTTTTCAAGAAGGGTCGTCGAGCAGATGCGCAAAACTATAGGCCTACATCTCTGACATCGATCTGTTGTAGAATTTTAGAACATGTTTCTTGGTCGCGTATCATGTCATTTCTGGAAACCCAGAATCTACTATGTACGAATCAACATGGATTCCGGAAACAGCGATCGTGTGAGACCCAACTCGCTTTATTTGTTCATGAGACCCAGAAAATATTAGATGCAGGCTCCCACGCAGATGCCATTTTCCTTGACTTCCGGAAGGCGTTCGATACAGTTCCTTACTGTCGCCTGATAAACTAGGAGCCTAGGGAATATCAGATCAGCTGTGCGGATGGATTGAAGAGTTTTTAGCAAACAGAACACAGCATGTTGTTCTGAATGGAGAGACGGCTACAGACAGAGTCACCTCCGGCGTGCCACAGGGGAGTGTTATGGGACCATTGCTTTTCACAATATATATATAAATGACCTAGTAGATAGTGTCGGAAGTTCCATGCGGCTTTTCGCGGATGATGCCGTAGTATACAGAGAAGCTGCAGCATTAGAAAATTGCAGCGAAATGCAGGAAGATTTGCAGCGGATAGGCACTTGGTGCAGGGAGTGGCAACTGACCCTTAACATAGACAAATGTAATGTATTGCGAATACATAGAAACAAGGATCCTTTATTGTATATTATTATATGATAGCGGAACAAACACTGGGAGTATGCGTACGGAACGATTTGAAGTGGAATGATCATATAAAATTAACTGTTGGTAAGGCGGGTGCCAGGTTGAGATTCATTGGGAGAGTCCTTAGAAAATGTAGTCCATCAACAAAGGAGGTGGCTTACAAAACACTCGTTCGACCTATACTTGAGTATTGCTCATCAGTGTGGGATCCGTACCAGATCGAGTTGACGGAGGAGATAGAGAAGATCCAAAGAAGAGCGGCGCGTTTCGTCACAGGGTTATTTGGTAAGCGTGATAGCGTTACGGAGATGTTTCGCAAACTCAAGTGGCAGACACTGCAAGAGAGGCGCTCTGCATCGCGGAGTAGCTTGCTGTCCAGGTTTCGAGAGGGTGCGTTTCTAGATGAGGTATCGAATATATTGTTTCCCCCTACTTATACCTCCCGAGGAGATCACGAATGTAAAATTAGAGAGATTCGAGCGTTCACGGAGGCTTTCCGGCAGTCGCTCTTCCCGCGAACCCTACGCGACTGGAACAGGAAAGGGAGGTAATGACAGTGGCACGTAGTGCCCTCTGCCACACACCGTTGGGTGACTTGCGGAGTATAAATGTAGATGTAGCTATATTATTAGAGTCGCAAACCTCAAAAAACATCCATATAACATGGATAAATTTGAGTGTCTCATGTCTGTCTGCCCGTACGCATTTCCACAGCCATCGTTCACCCCTGTCATCGAAGTCCATGACGCGCCACAGATGCGTCAGCGTGTTTCGGCGAGCGCCATTTTGCAATGCAAAGTTTACTTTAACTATGGCGACACGTGAACAGTTTACAAACTTAGCCGTTTCGTAAATCCTTCCACCCTTGCGTCGAAAGCCAATAATCATGGCCATCTTGACACCAGATAAATACACTCCTGGAAATGGAAAAAAGAACACATTGACACCGGTGTGTCAGACCCACCATACTTGCTCCGGACACTGCGAGAGGGCTGTACAAGCAATGATCACACGCACGGCACAGCGGACACACCAGGAACCGCGGTGTTGGCCGTCGAATGGCGCTAGCTGCGCAGCATTTGTGCACCGCCGCCGTCAGTGTCAGCCAGTTTGCCGTGGCATACGGAGCTCCATCGCAGTCTTTAACACTGGTAGCATGCCGCGACAGCGTGGACGTGAACCGTATGTGCAGTTGACGGACTTTGAGCGAGGGCGTATAGTGGGCATGCGGGAGGCCGGGTGGACGTACCGCCGAATTGCTCAACACGTGGGGCGGGAGGTCTCCACAGTACATCGATGTTGTCGCCAGTGGTCGGCGGAAGGTGCACGTGCCCGTCGACCTGGGACCGGACCGCAGCGACGCACGGATGCACGCCAAGGCCGTAGGATCCTACGCAGTGCCGTAGGGGACCGCACCGCCACTTCCCAGCAAATTAGGGACACTGTTGCTCCTGGGGTATCGGCGAGGACCATTCGCAACCGTCTCCATGAAGCTGGGCTACGGTCCCGCACACCGTTAGGCCGTCTTCCGCTCACGCCCCAACATCGTGCAGCCCGCCTCCAGTGGTGTCGCGACAGGCGTGAATGGAGGGACGAATGGAGACGTGTCGTCTTCAGCGATGAGAGTCGCTTCTGCCTCGGTGCCAATGATGGTCGTATGCGTGTCTGGCGCCGTGCAGGTGAGCGCCACAATCAGGACTGCATACGACCGAGGCACACAGGGCCAACACCCGGCATCATGGTGTGGGGAGCGATCTCCTACACTGGCCGTACACCACTGGTGATCGTCGAGGGGACACTGAATAGTGCACGGTACATCCAAACCGTCATCGAACCCATCGTTCTACCATTCCTAGACCGGCAAGGGAACTTGCTGTTCCAACAGGACAATGCACGTCCGCATGTATCCCGTGCCACCCAACGTGCTCTAGAAGGTGTAAGTCAACTACCCTGGCCAGCAAGATCTCCGGATCTGTCCCCCATTGAGCATGTTTGGGACTGGATGAAGCGTCGTCTCACGCGGTCTGCACGTCCAGCACGAACGCTGGTCCAACTGAGGCGCCAGGTGGAAATGGCATGGCAAGCCGTTCCACAGGACTACATCCAGCATCTCTACGATCGTCTCCATGGGAGACTAGCAGCCTGCATTGCTGCGAAAGGTGGATATACACTGTACTAGTGCCGACATTGTGCATGCTCTGTTGCCTGTGTCTATGTGCCTGTGGTTCTGTCAGTGTGATCATGTGATGTATCTGACCCCAGGAATGTGTCAATAAAGTTTCCCCTTCCTGGGACAATGAATTCACAGTGTTCGTATTTCAATTTCCAGGAGTGTAGCTCCATTTCCGCATTACGACAACGACTGCACTGTTTTCCGCGTCCCCTCGACACGCTTTATACGAGGGTTGTCCAGAAAGTAAGTTCCGATCCGTCGCGAAATGGAAACCACTGGGAAAATCCGGTAAAGCTTTGCACAGATGTGTCGGGCAGGGTCTCTAGTATGCCCGTCGATCGTGTCGCGTCGCTCTTTTTAATTTTGAGTGAACAGTGAGCACGTAAAGATGTGTAGGGAATAGCGTCTCCCGCCAAGTACGAGGGCCCGGTTAGGGATTTCGCCTGTGTGATGCAGCCCACATAACACAACTGTCGACCAGTTCCTTCTTCATGCCAGTTCTCAGCCACACACTGCAGGGGCAATGAAGACGCCCCTGCAGCGTTTCTGACGAGAAGCGTTTGATCACCCACAATAGTGTCCGTAATTGGTTCCTCCTGAGTCTCATCTCTGCTCACAGGAACCGCTGGCTATAAGAACAAATTTTCCCACAGTCAACGAGCTGCATACCAGTGCAGATAACTGGCCAAAAGCACAGGCAGCTGGTTTCTATGACGAGGATATTGGGATGTTGATACAACACTACGACAAAACTCGAAGTTGGAGCAGCGACTATTTAGAGAAGTATGTGGAAGGTGTACCTGTTGCAAATAAAACGTTTTTGGTTTTCACTGTGGTTTCCATTTTGCGACCGTTCGGGACTTACTTTCTAGACAATCCTTGCCTACCCTCTACTACTGGTGGTGCCACCTGACGCCTGGGAGTGGTTACTGCACGCTAACGTCCAACATATTTGGTGATCGCTGGATCGTATATAATCTCTATGTTGTGCAGCTGGAACAGCTAGTAGTTCCTGACTCACTCAAGCACTAACTTTAATTCTCTTCTGACAGAATTTTAATGGCACTCCATACTCTCAGTGTCTGAGCTAAGTTGCACGAGACTGTGATGTCTTGCTATGTGGTAAAAAGACAGCAACAATGAGGCTTCAACGATGCAGGTCGACAGGCGATTACCAGCAAGAGCAAGGATTGAAAAATTGCAAAATGAAAAATCATTAAAAATCATATTTTTATTGTGTAAAATTAATGTTTATTGTTAAACTAGCCTTTTCCCCAGCAGCTTCATATCTGTATACATTCAACACACATACTCAACACACCTCTATCTGCCCCTCTCTCTGTCCATCTTCCCCCATCTCCTCTATCTTCTCCTCCACCTCCCACTCACCTCCACCTCCCACTCACCTCCACCTCCCACTCACCTCCACCTCCCACTCACCTCCACCTCCCATTCTTCCATCCTTCCCCTTCTTTTTCGACTTGCCCACTACCCCTTTTGGCTCTTCCACCTGCCTCATTCGTCTCTCCCCCTCCCCTCCCTTCTCCTTCCTCTATCTATCTCAACCTGTCCCCAGCCATACTCATCGACATTTATAGCCTCTGGAATACAGTTCAATAAAGCAGACTCAATCAACTCTCACAACACAACTGTCACATACGGCAGCCTACATGTTGGGGCCCAGACCTGTAGACTGCTCTCCAAAGCAGGTTGATTTGGCAGGCTGATACTGCTTCCACACAAAACGCCTGTTGCAGAGGCTACCTATACACCACAGACTGGAAAAAAAAAACAAGTTTTGGCCTGTATCACCGCTCCTATTAGAGCTAGGAGGTTATAAGCCCCACAGTGCTGATACTCATGAGGCCTGCTCTTTCTGTGCCAAATTTGGTTGAAATCGATCCATTGCCTTGGGAAGAGATCCCAGACATACACTCTGCTGTGTGTGAATATAAACCATAACAAATAATTTCGCGTAAGTACACATTAGACACGTCTACCTTATGTAACTTCAGCAGAGCCCCATTAAGCGAAAAACTGTGGTCTGGAGCGTAACAAGATTTAGGGGAATGGTTCTAGAGGGTAGCTGCACAAGGGAAGGTAGGTCGTCATATTATGGTCATGCACTTCCCAGCTTCGAAGGTCTTCAAGCTGACGAGCGAGCAGTTGATTCCCTCAACACTGTGTACCCAACTACGTCATAAGAAGCAACTATGCGTCGTTTCACGAAGGTATATCAACTATCTGCAGTGAGCTTGTAAAGCTTACAGAAATATCACTGATTACCAGCGACAGTGTCAACAGACGTGCCCAGAGAGGGGGGGGAGTATTTCCACCAAGTGCGTTAATGTTAAATGGTACGTGGAATACAGATATGAGTTACTAATAACATAAAAGCATACGGACAGATTCTACATAAATCTTTGCATGCAGACTGCTCTATACTGCTATAGGGGAAATTAATATTTAGTCATCCTCTGCGGCAGTTGAAGCATTCTTTTGAGAAAGACGAGCACAACTCACTTTTTAGTTAGAGACAGGCTATACCTCCTCAGAATTTTCAGTCCAATTATTTTATGTGAATAGATGAAGTAACTTCAATGAGTTCTGCTTTATATACTAGAGTTACTTTCAGTTCATTAAGTCACTACTTACTTTCAGTAAATACATTCCTATGAACGAAGTCTCATAAGTGTGACCATGTTATAGAATATAGACCCATTCTTTGATTTAAATTCTGAGGAAGACACTACTAGTAGTGTTGAAACCAGGTTAATTTGTCAAAAAATAGTGAGCGAAGGCTGTTTTTCTTTGAATTGTAACTGTTCACGAAGTATTTAATTTATAAGTGTGAAGATGTCAGTGAGCTGTGTAGTGTTTGCAGGCAAGGGATAGGATTGGAAAATGTGGTACCATGCTGCTGTCTTTCACAGCATACTGTAAAGCCATGTGATTGTGTTGTAATCAGTTGCAAATGCATTAATAAATGATCAGAAAGTATTTGTATTTCTCTCAACACTAATTGTTTTAACAGCAAACTGTTTGTTGGCACTTGCAGAGTGGGCTGCACTGAGTGGAGTCACTTACCATACGCCGGCCGCGGTGGCCGTGCGGTTCTAGGCGCTACAGTCCGGAATCGCGCGACTGCTACGGTCGCAGGTTCGAATCCTGCCTCGGGCATGGATGTGTGTGATGTCCTTAGGTTAGTTGGGTTTAAGTAGTTCTAAGTTCTAGGGGACTGATGACCACAGACGTTAAGTCCCATAGTGCTCAGAGCCATTTGAACTTACCATACATCCACTGTGTATCTCCCATGGACGGTGTCAATATGTCCGATGGAACGGGACTGATCATGTTCAGGTCTGCAACAGTAACCTGCTGTAATGCACTGCTTGGCTTACGTTGAGATATCTTAAGTTCTGTAACACCTAGTTGACCTACTTCTGCTGCAGAGCGACCTAGTTTAAACGTCTGGACCTCTTCAGACGTTGAACTAAGGCCGAGGGGATGCATTTGATACCCCTCACGCTCTGAAAACTATTCCACCCAGTGGTAGTGGAGACAATGATTGATTGATTGATTGATTGATTGATTGATTGATAGAGGTTATGGGACCAAACGACGAGATCATCAGTCCAGCAATTCCGAAGTTAGTCACAGAAGAATGAGGGTCCGCTGAAAATGAACGGATCCAGTCAGGGGAGTCAAATTACAAAACAATAAACATTTAACACACAGAAAAAGGCATAAAAGTTGAGACCAACTCTAAAAACTGGAAGAAAGGGGGCGGTCGTGGGGTCACAGGCAGAGAAGATTGGAAAAGAGGTCGCAACCACAACCAACCCGCCCCTGCTCCACCGGAAACTGAGGACCTGTTCAACCGGTGGAGGCAATGAAACCTACACTGTCGTACACAATTGAAAGCGCAGACTGTGCAGCGTGGTGGACAGTTGGACAGCTGCAGTTGCTAAGCTATTTCACGTAACAACTCACTAACGTCGATTTGCAATAGGGTTTTGGAACATATACGGTATTCGAGCATTATGAAGTACTTCGAAGAAAACGATTTATTGACACGCAGTCAGCATGGATTCAAAAAACATCGTTCATGCGAAACACAAATAGCTCTTTATACTCATCAAGTAATGAGTGCTATCGACAGGGGATGTCAACGGATTCCATATTTTTACATTTCCAGAAGGCTTTCGACACCGTTCCTCACAAGCGTCTTCTAACCAAACTGCGTGCCTACGGAATATCGCCTCAATTGTGCGACTGCATTCGTGATTTCCTGTCAGAAAGGTCACAGTTCGTAGTAATAGACGGAAAGTCATCGAGTAAAACAGAAGCAATATGCGGCATAGGAAACAATCTGAGTAGCCGTCTTAGATTGTTTGGATATGACGCTGTCGCTTACAGTCTTGTAAAGTCATCAGATGACCAAAATGATTTACATAAGATTCTGTATGGTGCGAAAAGTGGCAGTTGACCCAGAAGAAAGGAAATTGTGAAGTTATTCACATGAGTACTCAAAGAAATCCACTAAATTTCGATTGGTCGCGATATGTCACACAAATCTGAAGGCTGTAAATTCAATTACAAATAACCTACATTGGAACGGTCACGTAGATAATGTGGGTAGAGCCAACGGAAGATTGAGATCTATTGGCAGAACACTTAGAAGGTGCAACAGGTCTACCAAAGAGACTGCTTACACCACGCTTGTCCGCCCTATTCTGGAGTACTGCTGTGCGGTGTGGGATCCGCATCAGGTGGGGCTGACGGATGACATCGAAAAAGTACAAAGAAGGGCAGCTCTTTATGTATTATGGCGGAATAGGGGAGATAGTGCCACAGACACGATACGTGAATTGGAGTGGCTATCATTAGAACAAAGGTGTTTTTCCTTGCGACGGGATCTTCTCATGAAATTTCAATCACCAGTTTTCTCCTCCGATTGCGAAAACATTGTTGGCACCCACCTACATAGGGAGAAATGATCATCACGATAAAACAAGAGAAATCAGGGCTCGCGCAGAAAAATTTAAGTGCTCGTTTTTCCAGCGCGCCGTTCGAGAGTGGAACAGTAGAGAGACAGCACGAGGGTGGTTCATTGAACCCTCTGCCAGGCACTTTATTGTGAATGGCAGAGTAGTCATGTAGACGTAGATGTAACGAATGCAGATAATTACTTACTGAATAAACTGAAAATAAATCACCTATATAAACGTGAGATCAACTATTTTCTCTACTGAAAAGAGAGAAATGGACAGGAATGTTGGGAAGGTACGGACTGCTTGTAAATTGAAAACCGAGCAGCACTCCTGGTGGGAGAAGTTGCCTTGCAGCTGCCGCATTGGATGACTAAGAACCAATATCCCTTCCAATTAGTCTACTTATGTAGAGTCTCTGTCTACGTGTGTCTTACATCAGTGTTGACAGTACCTCGTATCTGTATACCACGTAGTGTTAACGCACACTGCGGCCGCGTTAGTGCATTGCGTCACCAGTCATTCACAAAGTGAGTTGAGGAAGGTTCGGTATAACTTGTGAAACACCCGGTAGTTGCTTCCTGTGACGTAGTAGGGTAGGTGTAGTGTTGGATCACCCACTCACTCTTCAGTTTTCAGACCTAAGGAGGAGGGAACTGCATGAACACAAGCCGGGAACTTCCCCTCACGATTCATGCTTCCAATCCCCCCCCCCCCCCCCGCCGGCCTCTGTGGCCGAGGGGATCTAGGCTCTTCAGTCCGGAACCACGCAGCTGCTACAATCGCAGGTTCGAACCCTGCCTCGGGCATGGATGTGTGTGATGTCCTTAGTTTAGCTTTACTTAGTTCCAAGTCTAGGGGACTGATGACCTCAGATGTTAAGTCCCATAGTGCTCAGAGTCATTTGAACCCCCCCCCCCTTCCTCCCCCCATTTTTGTTACATTCCCAGAACACAATTTATCCCGTAATACGATCGTACTGCACTTAGATGTGGCACACACATTTAATATTTGCTCTTAACCCACTTCCTTGTTAAATGAACATCAATTTTATACCATTAACACACTATTTTTTGAAAACCTGAACGCAAAAACTATTCGTCCTAGGCAAAAAATAATGGGACTTTTTTGTAGAAAATGTAATGCAGCTTGGACGTGCTGTTTTCGAGGTAATAAAAAAAACATAGAAAAGGTTTCATATAAAGCACCACCATCCCCAACCTACCAGTCAAAATTTTCAGTAATTCATTATACTCCTCACGCAATCACTATAGACAAATTTGTGACTGCACGAATTTTGTTCTCCTAGTTTTCCTTCACTGAGTGGACAACTACAGAAGCGGTGCTGAAAGGACTCGCCCAGTGCTCAGGACGAGGAAGCATTTCTGTGCCGGGACGAGCGTTATTTTGCGCGAGCTCTGCTCCCTACAGCCTGACGCGCAGCAGCAGCAAAGAGACGTGTACTCACTGTGCCAGTCCCAGCGGCAGGGGAGCGAGTCGTTGTAGCAGGGGATGGACTGCGACCGCGTCACATTCAGGCTGCGGGCCGCGAACTGTACCACCTGCAACACAAGAGCCACAACTACTGGGAACACTGCTTTCGGCTGTGTCTGTTTTGGTTCACACACACACACACACACACACACACACACACACACACACACACTAACTCACTCACTCACTCACTCACTGGTCATACCGGACTCGAGGGTCCATTACCGCAGCAACGTATTTTCGCCATGTGTCCCTGTCTTGGGCTATTTCCTTCCATTCACCTCCAATACCTAGGCTCCCCAAATCAGCCTTCACATTGTCCTCCCAGCTACGCCTCGGTCTCCCCACAGGACCTTTTCCCTCTAAGTGCCCTACCAGTAGAGGAAAGATGCCTATTATGCGATAGTTCCCTAATAGGAGACACTCCACCTGTGCTCATGTTAGGGGCTGCACTCTGGTGGAGAGTTTCTTAAACACGTCTACTGCGTGCCAGACGACGCCACAGCGAGTAGGACGCCATAGTTGAGCCGGACACAGTACGTAGAGGTTGATACAAAATTTTTTGTGTTTGGAGTTTTTGCGACATCGGTGTTAAGACAATATTTCAGCTTAAAGGTGAGTGGATATTACTGCACTCTTTTATTGTTGTTATTTGTGACTGTATTACATATAATTATTGACAATTAGGTTCATTTTCCATCGAAAGTTGTTAGCAAATGCGTGATTCTTTGTGTAAGATGGCAAAATTCCTAATATGCGATGGTATGGGGATCCAAATACGCGACAGTGTTGCATATTACGATACCTATCGCATATTGGGGGAACTCTTTCTCTCACGATTTGTTATATGTAATTTACGGAATACTATCTGGAACACGTGAGGCAATACTGACCCTACGACTTATCTTAGAAGCTAGATTAAGGAAAGGCAAACCTACGTTTCTAGCATTTGTAGACTTAGAGAAAGCTTTTGACAATGTTGACTGGAATACTCTCTTTCAAATTCTGAAGGTGGCAGGGGTAAAATACAGGGAGCGAAAGGCTATTTACAATTTGTACAGAAACCAGATGGCAGTTATAAAGAGTCGAGGGGCATGAAAGGGAAGCAGTGGTTGGGAATCGAGTGAGACAGGGTCGTAGCCTATCCTCGATGTTATTCAATCTGTATACTGAGCAAGCAGTGAAGTAAACAAAAGAAAAATTCGGAGTAGGTATTAAAATCCATGGAGAAGAAATAAAAACTTTGAGGTTCGCCGATGACATTGTAATTCTGTCAGAGACAGCAAGGGACTTGGAAGAGCAGTTGAACGGAATGGATAGTGTCTTGAGGATGTAAGATGAACATCAACAAAAGCAAAACGAGGATAATGGAATTTAGTCGAATTAAGTCGCGTGATGTTGAGGGTATTAGATTAGGCAATGAGACGCTTAAAGTAGTAAAGGAGTGTTGCTATTTGGGGAGCAAAATAACTGATGATGGTCGAAGTAGAGAGGATATAAAATGTAGACTAGCAATGGCAAGGAAATCGTTTCTGAAGAAGAGAAATTTGTTAACATCGAGTATAGATTTAAGTGTCAGGAAGTCGTTTCTGAAAGTATTTGTATGGAGTGTAGCCATGTATGGAAGTGAAACATGGACGATAAATAGTTTGGACAAGAAGAGAATAGAAGCTTTTGTAATGTGGTGCTACAGAAGAATGCTGAAGATTACATGGGTAGATCACATAACTAATGAGGTGTTGAATAGAATTGGGGAGAAGAGCAGTTTGTGTCACAACTTGACTAGAAGAAGGGTTCGGTTGGTAGGACATGTTCTGAGGCATCAAGGGATCACCAATTTAGTATTGGAGGGCAGCGTGGAGGGTAAAAATCGTAGAGAGAGACCAAGAGATGAATACACTAAGCAGATTCAGAAGGATGTAGGTTGCTGTAGGTACTGGGAGATGAAGAAGCTTGCACAGGATAGAGTAGCATGGAGAGCTGCATCAAACCAGTCTCAGGACTGAAGACCACAACAAAAAACAACATCATCAGATAAGAATATTTTATCATTTATTGTAGTAAAATTTTGGCAACTGCGTTTATTTTAATTCGATTAAATTATCAGAAACAGGAGTTACTTTGACTATTATGATCAGAAATTGGAATGTTTTCTGGAACTTTCTTTCAAGGCAGTATTTTGCTCAGAAGTTGATCAATATTACTCCAAATTCAAAGTACTCCGTTCACAGTACCCATAAAAAATTCATCGCCATGCTGACGCTCTTCAAGAAAGAGATGCAAAAAAGGGAAATGAAACTACTGACGGCGATGGCCAAGCTGCCAGCCCGGCAGACAACATCAGACCTCTCCCACACATCGCAAAACCACTTGGAGACAGTCAAATAGGTGAAACATGGCGTTATTGCTCTGCTGCGTTACTAACTTCAACTCCTTATGTGAAGCAATTGCGAGAATCTAAACAGAAGAAATCAGAGGCTGAAGCTATGAAAGCAGCCAGAAAGTTATTTGGGGAGAAGAGTGGAAAACCTTCAAATCGTAGACCTTAAGCAGAAGAATCGACTAGTGACTCGGCATCCGATGTCAATCCTGATGACAGTGGGGATTCAGGCAGCAGTGATGACGATGACGCAGAGTGTCTGTTCTGTACTGGGCGCTTTTCTGAAGACGAACACGAGGAGAAATGAGCACAGTGCACGAAATGTTATCGCTGAAGATTTCGGTGTCACAGAAGACAATTTTGTTCGCCCCGGATGCCGTAAATAAAAACCTAAGTAGTGTGCAATTAGTGAAGGATAACAGAAATGAATGAACATGTAAAAATTGTTTATTCATATGTCATTATTCTGTAATAAAATAATTAAAGCAGAATATTATTACTGTCTCATATTAGGAAACCTTGATCTCATTTCTACGAAATGCCTTGTTTGTGAAGATTTAGTAACTACTCTGAAAGATTGTTTATTATTGCAAATACGATAATTGTATGATAAAATTAAATGATGCAAGATATTATTAGCATCACAAAAAATACAATTGCACTTATTTTTAGGTCTTTTACAAGGGTTTACAAAAGTGAGTCTCATATTAGGCACCTTTCCTCTACTCTGCGCGCTGCCCTGCTCTCATCCATTCGAGCTACGTGACCCGCCCATCGCAGCCTGTGCGGTTTAATAATACTGATTATGTCAGGGCATGAATAGAGTTCGTGAACCTCTTCGTTATGCAGTTTTCGCCTCTCTCCGCTAATGTCATCCCTTTTTGCTCCGAAAATTTGCTCAAAATTTTGTTTTCAAATACTCGAAACGGCTTTTCATTTTGCACAGAGGGAGACCAAGTCTTTTGGTTTATAAAAAATAAATATTACTACATTCACTATCTGATCAAAAATCTTTGGACACACATTAGTAGACATTAATATAGGGCGTGTACACAGCTGTAATTCTGCTGGGGATACGCTTCTGAAAGTGTGAAGAAACGACAAGCCATTGTTCCCCCAAGATCCGAAACCAGAGACAGTAGTAATGTTGGATGTAGAATCTGGAGTGAGGTCAATGTTCTGACTCATTCCAAAGAAATTCCACCGAGTTAAGGTCGGGTCTCTGGGCAGGCCAGTCCGTTTCAGGAGTGTTATCGTCCACAGACCATTGCCTCACAATGCTGCTTTAGGACACAGTGCTTTCTAAAAGGATATTTTTGGCTCAGAAACGGGCGGTTCGGGCAATAAGTGGTGTTAAATTCACGAACCTCTTGTCGACTCCTGTTCACGAGTCTGGGTATTTTGACAATGGCCTATCACTATGTATATTGCTTACTGTCATTTCTTGTTAACAATATTAGCTTATTCACAAGAATAAGCAGCTTTCACTCAGATAATAGTCGGCAGAAATGAAACCTGCATTTGGATCGGACTTCCTTAACTCTTGCGCAGAAAGGTATGCAGTATACTGCTGGATCCATTTTCAATATGCTACCACTAAAATTCAAAAACCTTAGCAGTAATCCACGCGCTTTCAAATCGAAACTGAAGAGTTTCGTCATGTGTCACTCTTTCTATTCTGCCGAGGAGTTCCTTGAAAAACTAAGCTGATTCTTGCTGTATTGTTGATTGCGTTTACTTAAACTTATGGCTTGACTTTTGCAGGTTGAAAAGGCTCTGAGCACTTCTAAGGTCATCAGTCCCCAAGAACTTAGAACTACGTAAACCTGACTAACCTAAGGATATCACACACATCCATGCCCCAGACAGGATTCGAGCCTGCAACCGTAGCGGTCGCGCGGTTCCAGACTATAGCGCCTAGAACCGCTCGGTCACCCCGGCCGGCTGCAGGTTGATAAACATTTTGTTTTTATCTGTTATTACTTTTATGTTGGTATTTCGTGTACTGACACGTTCCATGACCTTTGAGATTTGCTCCTCAATTTGGTCGCTGACGTGTAAATAAATAAAATAAATAAACAGATACGGAGCACAGGAGTAGCATAACTCTGAATAACAGATATGTATAGCTTCCATGGGGAAGTTGGTGGAGCGTTGGATCTTCGTACAAAGCCTCCTTGGTTGAAACCCCACTGACGAGTTTTTGTTTTTACTCTATTATGCGTGAAGGTATTATTAGCGACAACATGTTTATGACATGTAAAAGGGCTGCTTAGAGTTTAGAGCAATTTTGTCGTGGCAGTCTGCTTTCGCTTCGTTTCTTTGAAAGCAGTAAATCTATAGAGCACATTAATTTCACAGAATATTCAGTCAGAAAAAAAAGAAAGAAAGTTAGTTCTGCATCACAAGCGCGGAAGTAATAATAATAGGTCGATAAAGGATACAAAGGAGTTAGTACACGTGGAACGATACACAAGACAACATTCCGTTCTTGTTTCGAAACTGTGAAAGAGAGTTTGCTACGACTCGTGAAGTGCGTACTATTTCCGGCACAAATTATGTTCCAAAATATATCATCGCTGAAAAGAATAAACGAAAAAATTCGAAAGTACTGGTTCAATTGTTGATGTGTCGAGCCACGTGGCCAAGCGGCTGCCAGGAAATGGAGAGGTAGCGGGATCGAATCCCTGAAATTCTGTCTGCCTTTGATCTAACCTTCACTTCTCAGCGATGTGAGAAGTGCCAATGAACGACACGTGGTTGTGATTCCACGGTCCCCTTTCTCCAGTGCATAATTGGAGTAGGTGAGGGACGTTAAGGCCCCGAAGTGACGTCCAGCTCAAAGACTTGCACTCGGCCTCTGAGCTACACGAAACTTATTAATTATGTGAAACGCACGACACGAGCTGCTTGTGGTCGTTGAGGAATAAACTCCGCGGCAGTTCGCGAGAGTGTGGTCGAGAGTCCACGGACCTCGATTCGCCATCTTGCACAAGAAGTGGACATTTCAACAGCCACTCTTCACTGTATTCCCACTGAAGATATGCATCACCATGCTTACAAAAACAATTGAATCAACAACTTCTTTCAACAGAAATTTTCACTCTGCAGCGGAGTGTGCGCTGATATGAAACTTCCTGGCAGCTTAAAACTGTGCGCCAGGCCGAGACTTGAACTCGGGACCTTTACCTTTCGCGGTCAAGTGCTCTATCATCTGAGTCACCCAAGCACGACTCATGACCCGTCCTCGCAGCCTTAATTCCGCCAGTACCTCGTTTCCTACCTTCCAAACTTCACAGAAGATCTCCTGCGAACCTTGCATAACTAGCACTCCAGGAACACATCTCTCACTTTAAACACTTCCGCTGGCATGTACCTTATCGAGCATATCTGGGCTGCCTTGCAACGTGCTGTTCAGTAGAGATCTCCATCCCTTCGTACTCTCGCGGATTTATGGACAGCCCTGCAGGATTCATAGCGTTAGTTCCCTCCAGCCCTACTTCAGACATTAGTCGAGTCCATTCGACGTCGTGTTGTGGCATTTCTGCGTGCTCGCGAGGGTCCTACACGATATTAGGCAGCTGCACCAGTTTCTTTGGCTCTTCAGTGTATATGGATATTGCATTGGTCTGGAATGTTCAGTACGTTGACGAGGTCTTTCCTTCCCCAACCCCCCCCCCCCCCCCTCCTTTCCACTCCCGTCTCCCGGTCTTAAGCCTTGCGTTTTTGCTACTCTTGTCACTTGCAAATTTTGATGAATGCCAGCTAGCTCTAATCGTGGAGTCCGTAGCTCGTGGTCTCGCGGTCGCATTCTAGTTTTCCAACACGGGGTCCCGGGTTCGATTCACGGCGGGGTCGGGGATTATCACCTGCCTCGAGATGACTGGGTGTTTGTGTTATCATTTCATCATCATTCATGAAAGTGGCGAGACTGGACTGAGCAAAGACTCGGAATTTGTACGGGCGCTGATAACCACGCAGTTGACCGTCCCACAAACCAATCATCATCATCATCATAATCATCATCTAAACGTGGAAAAATGTAAGGTAATGCGGAAGCTCAAACGTTTAATCTTCGGATACAATATTAATAGCGTTTAAATATTTGGGTGTAACGTTGCAAAGTGATGAGATGGAACGAGATTGTGAGAATCGTGGCAGGGAAGGCGAATGAGAGACTTCAGTTTATAGGGAGAATTTTTGGAAAGAGTGGTTCACAAGTAAAGGAGACCATATATAGGACGCTAGGGCGACCTAGTCTTGAGTACTGCTCGAGTGTTTGGCATACGTACATGGTCGGATCGCAGGGAGACATCGAAGCAATTCAGAGGAGGGCAGCTAGATTTGTTACCAGTAGGTTCGAACAAATATCAGTTTAATAAGTCACGGCTGCAAAATACTCACACGAATTCTTTGCAGACGAATGGAAAAACTGGTAGAAACCGACCTTGGGGAAGATCAGTTCGGATTCCGTAGAAAGGTTGGAACACGTGAAGCAATACTGACCCTACGACTTACCTTAGAAGATACAGGGTGCTTCAAAAATGACCGGTATATCTGAAACGGCAATAAAAACTAAACGAGCAGCGATAGAAATACACCGTTTGTTGCAATATGCTTGGGACAACAGTACATTTTCAGGCAGACAAACTTTCGAAATTACAGCAGTTACAATTTTCAACAACAGATGGCGCTGCGGTCTGGGAAACTCTATAGTACGATATTTTCCACATATCCACCATGCGTAGCAATAATATGGCGTAGTCTCGGAATGAAATTACCCGAAACCTTTGACAACGTGTCTGGCGGAATGGCTTCACATGCAGATGAGATGTACTGCTTCAGCTGTTCAATTGTTTCCGGATTCTGGCGGTACACCTGCTCTTTCAAGTGTCCCCATAGAAAGAAGTCACAGGGGTTCATGTCTGGCGAATAGGGAGGCCAATCCACGCCGCCTCCTGTATGTTTCGGATAGCCCAAAGCAATCACACGATCATCGAAATATTCATTCAGGAAATTAAAGACGTCGGCCGCGCGATGTGGCCGGGCACCATCTTGCATAAACCACGAGGTGTTCGCAGTGTCGTCTAAGGCAGTTTGTACCGCCACAAATTCACGAAGAATGTCCAGATAGCGTGATGCAGTAATCGTTTCGGATCTGAAAAATGGGCCAATGATTCCTTTGGAAGAAATGGCGGCCCAGACCAGTTCTTTGAGGATGCAGGGACGATGGGACTGCAACATGGGGCTTTTCGGTTCCCCATATGCGCCAGTTCTGTTTATTGACGAAGCCGTCCAGGTAAAAATAAGCTTCGTCAGTAAACCAAATGCTGCCCACATGCATATCGCCGTCATCAATCCTGTGCACTATATCGTTAGCGAATGTCTCTCGTGCAGCAATGGTAGCGGCGCTGAGGGGTTGCCGCGTTTGAATTTTGTATGGATAGAGGTGTAAACTCTGGCGCATGAGACGATACGTGGACGTTGGCGTCATTTGGACCGCAGCTGCAACACGGCGAACGGAAACCCGAGGCCGCTGTTGGATCACCTGCTGCACTAGCTGCGCGTTGCCCTCTGTGGTTGCCGTACGCGGTCGCCCTACCTTTCCAGCACGTTCATCCGTCACGTTCCCAGTCCGTTGAAATTTTTCAAACAGATCCTTTATTGTATCGCTTTCGGTCCTTTGGTTACATTAAACCTCCGTTGAAAACTTCGTCTTGTTGCAACAACACTGTGTTCTAGGCGGTGGAATTCCAAGACCAGAAAAATCCTCTGTTCTAAGGAATAAACCATGTTGTCTACTGCACACTTGCACGTTGTGAACATCACACGCTTACAGCAGAAAGACGACGTACAGAATGGCGCACCCACAGACTGCGTTGTCGTCTATATCTTTCACATCACTTGCAGCGCCATCTGTTGTTGAAAATTGTAACTACTGTAATTTCGAAAGTTTGTCCGCCTGAAAATGTACTGTTGTCCCAAGCATATTGCAACAAACGGTGTATTTCTATCGCTGCTCGTTTAGTTTTTATTGCCGTTTCAAATATACCGGTCATTTTTGAAACACCCTGTAGATTAAGGAAAGGCAAACCTACGTTTGTAGCATTTGTAGATTCAGAGAAAGCTTTTGACAAGTTTGACTGGAATACTCTATTTCAAATTCTGAAGGTGGCAAGAGTCAAATACAGGGACCGACAGGCTATTTACAATTTGCGCAGAAACCAGATGGCAGTTACAAGAGTCGAGGGGTAAGAAGGGGAAGCAGGGGTTGGCAAGGGAGTGAGACAGTGTTGTAGCCTCTCCACGATGTTATTCAGTCTGTATATTGAGCAAGCAGTAAAGGAAGCAAAAGAAAAATTTGGAGTAGGAATTAAAATCCATAGAGGAGAAATAAAAACTTTGGGTTTGCTGATTACATTGTAATTGTGTCAGAGACAGCAGAGGACCTGTAAGAGCAGTTGAACGGAATGGACATTTGTCTTGAAAGGCGGATATAAAATGAACATCAACAAAAGCAAAACGAGAATAATGGTATGTAGTCTAATTAAATCAGATGATGCTAAGGGAATTAGGTTAGGAAATGAGACACTTAAAGTAGTAGATGAGTTCCGCTATTTGGGGAGCAAAAGAACTGATGATTGTTGGAGTAGAGAGGATATAAAACGTAGACTAGCAATGGCAAGGAAAGCGTTTCTGAAGAAGAGCAATTTGTTATCATCGAGTATAGATTTAAGTATAAGGAAGTCTTTTCTGAAAGTAAATGTATGGAGTGTAGCCATGTATGGATGTGAAAGAAGACGAGAATAGAAGCTTCCGAAATGTGGTGCTACAGAAGAATGCTGAAGATTAGATGGATAGATCACGTAACTAACGAGGAGGTATTGAATAGGATTGGGGAGAAGAGGAATTTGTGTCACAACTTGACTAGAAGAAGGGATCGGTTAGTAGGACATGTTCTGCGGCTTCAAGGGATCACCAATTTAGTACTGGAGGGCAGCGTGGAGGGTAAAAATCGCAGAGGGAGACCAAGAGATGAATACACTAAGCAGTTTCAGAAGAATGTAGGTTGCAGTAGGTACTGGGAGACGAAGAACATTGCACAGGATAGAGTAGCAATGAGAGCTGCATCAAACATGTTTCTGGACTGAAGACCACAACAACAACAACAACAACAAAAAGAACAACAGGTTCGAACAACACGTTAGGGTTATAGAGACGCTTCAGTAACTCAAATGGGAATCCCTGGAGGGAAGGCGACGATCTACCAGTTCTAGACGTGTGGGGTGTCGCATCGCCCAGCTGGAAATGTGCGAGTCCGTCGGAATGCACAATGGACATGAATGGATGCAGGTGATCAGACAGGATGCTTTAGTGCGTGTCTCCTGTGAACAGCCGTATCTAGACGGATCAGGCGTCCCACATCGCTCCAACTGCACACGCCCCAGACCATTACGGAGCCTCCACCAGCATGAACAGTCCCGTGCTCACATGCAGGATCCATGTATTCATAAGGTTAATGCAATTTTGTCATATGACGACATGATGGAGACCGTGGCTGTTGTTTGAAGACAAATGTTGATGGTGTTAGGACAGCAACCAGCCACGAATTTACTTTCAGTTCCTTTATTCAAAGGAAACCGTTACCGGTTTCGAATCGTTGTGATTCACCATCAGACGGTTGTTTTACACACTTTCTTTATGACATTTGGTGTCTTTTTATAGATTAATTGCCCTAAAATATAAATAAAACATAATTACAAACACGCTACACACAGAGTTAGCTAACACCCCTTTCCTGAAAATTTTCCAAAAATTACTTTCCAGCCTCCAAAGCAAATAATATTAAAACACCTATCTGCAGATCAAGTAGCAAATTTATATGTTACTATAATTCTCATGATGCCAAATTTAATAAAATAATATACTATTTTACCTATACAGTTATAAATATATATAAAAAATTTATAATTAATTTATCAATATCAGCTCAAAAATTCAATGTCTCTGTACTAATGTAAAAGGCATTACAGTTTTGTAAATGAATATATTATCCTTTCCAAACAGAGGAAATCATCGTTAAATGTTACGATATATCATAGCATCTGTGTTACTCATATGTTTGTAAGCTCTTTGTATGTATCAAAACATGTGGTGCGTGGTTGAAATGATCTCAGCGACAAATCTAAAGTGTACAGTGAGAACTATTTACGTGTGCAACAACGAGGATGCAGTGGGAATGCATTTACATCGGTTGGACGAATGTTATGAAAACGAACACTCGAAACCGACCTTTCACGTAAGTCACATGCAACGAAAATCTGTAACGCAACCATCTGTGTGTAGCGTGTTTATAATTATGTTTTATTTATATTTTAGGACAATTACTCTATAAAAACACACCAAATGTCATAAAGAAAGCGTGTAAAAAAAACCGTGTGATGATGAATCACGATTCGAAACCGGTAACGGTTTCATTTGAATAAAGGAACTCAAAGTAAATTTGTGGCTGGTTGCTGTCCTAACACCATCAACATTTGCATTCATTTTTAAGGTTGTCTCCATTCACGTATACGGCCGTCCGCTCAACACAATTTGAAACGAAACTCGCCCGACCAGGCAACATGTTTCCAGTCATCAACAGTCGAATATCTGTGCTGACAGGCCCAGGCGAGTCTTAAGGCTTTGTGTCGTGCAGTCATCAAGGGTACAAGAGTGAGCTTCAGCTCTGAAAGCCCATATCGATGATGTTTCGCTGACTGGTTCGCACGCTGACACTTGTTGATGGCCCAGCATTGAAATCTGCAACAATTTGCGGAAGCGTTGCACTTCTGTCACGTTGAACGATTCTCTTCAGTCGCCGTTGGTCCCATTCTTGGAGGATCTTTTCCCGGCCGCAGCGATGTCGGAAATTTGATGTCTTGCCGGATTCCTGTTATTTACGGTACACTCGTGAAATTGTCGTATGGGAAAGTTCCCACTTCATCGCTACCACGGAGATGCGTGCCCCTCGCTGATGCGCCGACTATACCACCACGTTCAAACTCATTCAAATCTTGATAACCTGCCACTGTAGCAGCAGTAACCGATCTAACAACTGCGCCAGACTCTTGTCTTATATAGGCGTTGCCGACAGCAACGCCCTATTCTGCCTCCTGAAATCTCTCTGTATTTGAATAAACATCCCTATACCATTTCTTTGGCGCTTCAGTTATATATATATATATATATATATATATATATATATATATATATATATATATATATATATATAATGATATCTTGCACCGATCAGCCTGTTTGATAGTATGCAAGACCCTATTAGTCTATAACCAACAAGTCCTGGCAACACATTAACTCAAAATTGATGCATTGCTTCTTCAATTGAGTATGGATTTCCATCAGCTGCACAGGGTGGGTGGTTATGAAAATTAACAGTCTCATCTCGCGTGAAACAGCCCTCGTCTGTGAACAGCATCTCTGTCGTGAAAAGCAGATCTTCAACACGTCTTTCATGTAAAAAGTAAGTCTTCACCACATCTTTGCATCGTCTCTTCAGCAAAGGGCTTCTGTATATGACATGGGTATAGAGTCTAGTCTAGAGAACGCCTCTGATAGACGCTGGAATTCTAAGTGCACTTGTTGCAGGGTGTTCCCCCACTTGTTGCAATACTCGCTCCTCCACAACAGGAGTACACCTGGTGCGAGATCCAACACGATCCGCCATTGCTGGAGTTACAGAAGCAGAGTCTGCTAGTCGGTGAAATGACAGCTGGATAACTGTGTGGCGGACCGCTGTGGCCGAACTGTTCTAGGCGCCTCAGTTCGGAACCGCGCTGCTGCTACGGTCGCAGGTTCGAATCCTGCCTCGGGCACAGATGTGTGTGATGTCCTTAGGTTAGTTAGGTTTAAGTAGTTCTAAGTTCTAGGCGACTGATGACCTCAGATTTTAAGTCCCATAGTGCTTGGAGCCATTTGAACCATTTGATAACTGCGTGGGTGGTACATTGGATATGTTTTCAGCACACAGGACACAGACTTGATGGATGTTTCGATTTGCCAGACCATAACGGAACATCACATCTGCCATTGCCTGCGTGGAATAACAAACTTCTACTGTTATGGCAAGAGGTAAGATAAAACTACGATGTAAAAGCATTTCAAAAACCACAATCTAGTTGCATTAGAACTAATTCATGTGCTGCTCTTACCCAGCACTGAATACGGTTTACAGCAAAAACACTAACAGATGATTACAGCATGCTGTACCCATGGGCAACAAAAAGAGGAATATGTCCATTTGTCTTTTTTGTCCATACTACCACCTCGCAAAATATGAAGTGCTTTTCCAATGCCCTTTATTTGGAGACCGTGTCTTATCCACCTCAAACTGCACAAGTATTTGTGCTTCGAGATCTATCGAATGTATATTGTAAAAATCGATGTTATCCTCGTAATCACTGGTGCCTTGGGATAAATACCAGACAACGTCAAGCGTGTCCTGTCTAGAACCGCAGAGTGTGGTAAACAAGTGCAACACAAGATATAGCACTGTTCAGATCCACCCATATCTCCCACAAAATACTGCGAAACCACTTCAGTGACCAGGCTCATTCCTAACGAAGCTATAAATAACTTTTAGAATACTTGCGTGCAAGCTATACCCAACAATGTAATTCCTATTGTGAAAAAATAAGATAAAATAATAAAAAAACTGAAACGCGATCTGCAATACCTTCTACAGTACTGGCAGTTGCAGAACAACGTCAATCAGTAAATAAACGAATGTCTTACATGTTATCTTTAGTTTCTTTCAACACTGAAAAAATGTACTTAGCTATTAACACTTTAAACTTCTAGTGCCTGGGATACCGTTTCAAAATTACAGCATTCGACTTATCTATTTTAATTAATTATTTATATTAGACAACTTAATTTTAAATTGTCATCAATGTAGATAGTCTCCTTCACACTGAGAGAATCTTTCGTTACGTAAGTACAATAAAGCACTCACGCACCCCTTTTAAAATAGGCAGCGTATCTTCGTCTGTTAAAGCATTTCTGAACCAAGGGAATCACTCAACAGCTATCGACTATTCCGTAACAGAGCGCTAATACAGCTAGTCGCGAACGCCAGCGCCTACGGTATAGGCAACCACATTCGCGCTATTGACGGCCGGGTAGCGGAGTAACAGGCGCCTCCATTAATTACAGCAACGACAGGCGACTGGCCAAAATTACACGCATAATTCCTTCACTCTGACCGAAGTTTCACTATGCACTGGACGTCATGTACTCTCTCTCTCTCTCTCTCTCTCTCTCTGTCTCTCTCTCTCTCTCTCCCCTTCTACATCTACATCGATATTCCAGAAGTCACCTGTTGCACTTGCAAATAGAGCGTGGGAAAAACGACACTCTACATGCCTCCATATGAGCCGTAATTTCTCGTATATTATCGTCGTGCTCCTTACGCGCAATGGATTCTGGCGACAGTAGAATCGTGTGGCACTCAGCTTTCAAATGCCGGTTCCATAAATTTTCTCAATAGCGTTTCTCGAAAAGAACGTCGCCTTCCTTCCACGGATTTCCATTTGAGTCCCCGTAACATTTACGTGTTGTTCGAACCAACGAGTAACAAATCTAGCAGATCGCTCAGAATTGCTTCGAAGTCTTCCTTCAGTCCGACGTGGTACGGATGCCAAACTCTAGCAGTAGTCTCTGTTTCTCAATCGAAGCACTATGCCATAATGGAGCTGCTATCAGATTTCATACAGAATTTTCCGTGTAATTAGACCCTCTCCTAGATCACGTTAAGCCAGATTTCTCTCGTGCAGGTAACAATCTTGTCTGATTGTTCAAGAGCGCTGATCACTAGTGTTTACAACAACAGAATTACAGAATTATACCCCTAACGACCGTATGTTGAATCGTTCTACGGCATACTTGAATGAAATAATATGACATGTTCCATGGGAAATTAGATACACCCACTAAAAAAAGCAAAGACGGAATCCTCATCCACATTCCTCTTTCCACAAAATGGTGCAGCTGTCGGTGAAACAGAGGTTTTCTTCTGCATATTCGTGTTTTAATAAAAGAGATGAGTAGCTTCAAATCGAAAAATTTTGCAATTCGCTATAAAACTGAAGTAAATGTGGACCCAGAACAGATCCTCCCTGGATGGAATTCCCAACAAGACAATTCTCATATACGAGGCGATTTCAGAAATTAAGTTAGGCATTATTATGGCTGGCCAAGTACCTTATTTAATGCTAAACTGCACTTCAAAGTGACACAGATACTTGACACTGTTTTTCCAACATGGTCTCAAAGTTTCTGAAAACAATCGTCTGAACACTACTGGTCACTCAGTTCCTAGACAATAGAAACGCGCTCCTTGGTCACAGAGCCATTCGAGAATCGCTGTGTGAATCTTTGTTGGAAAACTCGTCTCCCTGACCCCGAGTTTGCCTGGACACTGTCATCTGCGTTCGATGGCGTTCCTTCTTTATCAGCGTCATCCGTGTCTGTGCGGCTTGGTCAAACTGCGGCTGGGTAAGACACTGAATTTGGACTGTGTACCACCAGAATTTCAAAATGATGGTCAGGTCCTTTAGAAAGTGTCATCACTTCTGTCTCTATGCTGTTCATTTTTGGAACACAACCTACGACCAGCTTAGAGACAGAAGTATGACACTTCCTGCAGGACCTGACCATCATTTTGCAGGACAAAACTCAAGCACTTACAGTGCAAGCTGTTACTGATTTGTTTGACTGATGGAGCTATTAAGTGCTATACCAACTACTGCACTCCCCTGACTTAAGCCCTCGAAAGCTCAACTCGATTTCTAAACTGAAGGAAACATTTCACGGCATTCGCTTCAGAATTTCTACAAATTCGTCGGGCAATACACCGCGCCGTTCTAACTGTCAACACAACTGGCACTGCTAAGAGTATCCTACGACTTCCACATCGCTGACAATGGTTTATACACAATGCTGGTGACTGCTTTGAAGGTCAGTAAAACTTTGAAACACGCAATTATTTTGTACGAGCTGTAAATAAATAGTTGCCACTATTGAAGTTCCAACCCTCGTACAACAGCTAGGTCGACGAAAGATCCGTACCCAAAGACTGGAAAGTTGCACAGGTCACACCAGTATTCCAGAAAGGTTGTAGGAGTGATCCACTAAATTACAGGGCCATATCATTAACGTCGATGTGCAGCAATATTTTGGAACATACATTGCGTTCGAACATTGTGTCAACAGACCATTCTCTTCAAGGGATTTAGAAAACATTTTTGTGAAACACAACTAGCTCTTTACTTGCACGAAGTGTTGAGTGCTATTCACAAGGAATTTCGCATTGATTTCGCATTTCCAGATTTCCAAAAGGCTTTTGACGCTGTATCACATAAGTTATCATAATTGCGTGCTTATGGAATATAGTCTCAGTTATGTGACTGGATTTGTGATTCCCTATCAGACAGGTCACAGTTCGTAGTGTTTGACGAGAAGACATCGAGTAAAACAGAAGTGATTTCTGGCGTTCACCATGGTACTGTTATGGGTCCTCTGCTGTTCCTTATCTATATAAACGATTTAGAAGACGATATGAGCAGCCGTTTTAGGTTGTTTTCAGATGATGGAATCGTTTATCGTCTAGTAGTCATCAGAAGATCAAAAGAAATTGCAAAACGATTTAGAAAAGATACCTGTATGGTGCGAAAATTCGCAATTAACCCTTAATAATGGAAAGTGTGAGGTCATCCACACGAGTGCTAAAAGGAATCCGTTAACCTTCGGTTACACGATAAATCTATCTAATCTGAAGGCCGTAAGTGTACCAAGGAATTACAATTACGAACAACTTAAATTGCAAGGAACATACAGAAAATGTTGTGGGGAAGGCAAACTAAAGACTGCATTTTATTGGCAGAACACTTAGAAGATGCAACAGGTCTACTAAAGAGAGTGCCTACACTTCGCTTGTCCGTCCTGTTTTGGAGTACTGCTGCGCGTTGGGGGATCTTTACCAGGTAGGATTAACGAAGTACATGGAGAAACTTCAAAGAAGAGCAGCACGTTTTGTATTATTGCCAAATAGGGGAGAGGGTGTCACCGAAATGATACAGGATTTGGGGTGGACATCATTAAAACAAAGGCGTTTTTCAATGGGGCGAACCTTCTCGCGAAATTTCAATCACGAACTTTCTCCTCCAAATGCGAAAATATTTTGTTGACGCCGACCTACAGAGGGAGAAACGATCATCACGATGAAATAAGGGAAGTCAGAGCTCGCACGGAAACATGTCCGCTTTTTCCGTGGGCTGTACGAGATTGGAATAACGGTGATTTATTGTGAAGGTGGTTCGATGAATCCTCTGCCGGGCACTTAAGTACTATTTGTAGAGTATCCATGTAGATGTACACTCTGTGGGCAAATTTTGGTTCGGACAAAATTTAATACATACTGATATCTACTTCTCTTTTTAATCATCATTACAAATATACTTATTGTATATCTGTTTTAATTATCATGGCACGTGTAATTAAGTTACTCTAAAGATCGTATGTCTGGATCTACTGAACGAAAAATAAAGAAATTTTTCACATAAAAGTAGTATAATGTGTAGATTCAAAATGTGTAACTGCCAAGCTATTAATAACTATGTTCTGGTGAAAAGTCTTCCCTTAGCGTGGCACCTGTCGCACCTGGCTTCCAAGTTTATTACAAATTATTGAAGTGATTTCATAAATCCACATTAATTGACATGATATCACGAAACTAAACTCTCCTACAGAAGAACTCAAAAACTTTTGTGTTGTTGCAGCCGCACTTCAGATTTATGCCACGAGAGCTCAGAAGTGAACAGTTAGGCACATCTTGGCGACAGGCGGCGAGGAATGGGATCTGGTGCTTGAAATACATTCACATCAGTCTGCAGTAACAGTGCAACGGCACTTCAGAAACAAGTTCAACGAAAATCCAACTGCCAAGCCGATTCGGCGAGGGTCTGCGCAGTTTAATCCTTCGCGACGCCTCTGCGAGGGAAATCAACGAGTCGGCCTGCAGTGAGTCAACAAACTGTTGAACGCGCGCGGGCGAGTTTCGCATGTAGCCCACAGAGCAGGCAGAACGTACCACAACCCTCTGTTTGGAGGCTCTTACAGAAACAACTTAAACTGAAGCCTTACCGTTTCCTATTGATAGAAGTTCCGACTGCTGATTGGGAAATAGACGCTTTGCACTTTCGGCACAGTTGCAACAGCTTATGGAAGGGAATGGGTTATGTGAGAAACTCATCCTCAGTGATGAAGCAACATTTCTTGAGAATGGCACAGTGTGCGAGTCGGGGGGGGGGGGGGGGTACGGAATTCTCACGCTATCAGGCAGCACATTCGAGATTTATCAGAGGCGTTCGTGTTCTGTGCCGCCTCAAGCTTTAAAGTTTACCGTTACAAGATACGTATTTGGACATGCTCAAAAATTGGCTCATGTCCCAACTGGAGATGGACAGTGGGGAATTCGTGTAACAACGGGATTGTGCTGCAGCACCCCACTTTCAGCATGTGGTTCGTGATTTCTTAAACAGGAAATCGAGAAACCGGCGCATCGGTCGTAGATGGGCTGATTATCAGCAATTCGTGTCATGGCCCCCACGCTCTCCCAACCTATCCTCGTGCGATTTCTTTTTCCTGTGCGTTTACGTGAAAGATTCAGTGTTCACGCGTCCTCTACCAAAGAACTTACCACAATTGCGCGTTCCGAATAACAGCGCTTTTGAACAGATGGATAAGAACATGCTGCGCCGAATGAGGGAAGAACTTTACTATCGATTTTACGTCTGAAGAAACAGTAGGGACCGGGGGCGGCACATATGCAGCAAGTGCAATATATCGAAAAAAACTTTTAAAATTTTTCTACGTGTGTGCAAAGCCTGTTAACAGTGTCAAGTAATGTAGCTGCAGCAAATTCGTGAAATCCCTTCAGTCATCTATGGTGGTGGTGGTGTGTGTGTGTGTGTGTGTGTGTGTGTGTGTGTGTGTGTGTGTGTGTGTGTGTGTGTGTACGAGGCTAATCCCAAAAGTAAGGTCTCCTACTTTTTTTATAAGTACAGAACTCTGTGTGGCAGTTGGTCACACTGGTATGAAGAGTGTTTCAGGCGCTGTGTGTAAACATGCGCACGCCGCGCTGAGGCGCTCA
This sequence comes from Schistocerca nitens, assembly GCF_023898315.1. Classification (NCBI taxonomy): domain Eukaryota; kingdom Metazoa; phylum Arthropoda; class Insecta; order Orthoptera; family Acrididae; genus Schistocerca; species Schistocerca nitens. The sequence continues at coordinate 152,926,671 of NC_064625.1, read as the reverse complement.
GTCTTGGCTTGCAGCCGTTGAGAATGGAGCTCCCGTTGGATGTTACCGCCAAGTGCGAATTGCGCGCAGTTATTCGGTTTTTGAACGCAAAGGGCACTGCGCCGATTGAAATCCATCGCCAATTGATGGAAGTTTATGGTGAGTGGTGCATGGATGTCAAAAATGTTCGTAAAGTGGTGTTGAGAGTTTTGAGGCTGGTCGGACCGAAATTCACGACGAACAAAGTAGCGGGGACCGTCAATTTCTGAGGAGACAGTGTTGAAGGTTGAGCAAAGCATGCGTGAAGATCGGCGGATCACCCTGGATGATCTCTGCACGTCAGTTCCTGAGGTTCCCCGAAGCACCGCTCACAGAATTTTAACGGAAACGTTGAACTACCGGAAGGTGTGTGCAAGATGGGTGCCACGCTTGCTGACTGAGGACCACATGCGGCTACGAGTTGATGCTTCCCGCGCATTTCTTCACCGCCTCACAGCCGAATAGGACAACTTTCTGGACTCAGTTGTCACGGCTGAAGAAGCCTGCGCATAACATTTTACACATTTCGCCGGAAAGCGATTCAGCTCAGACGACGAGGTGAAAGAAGAGGTTCATAACTTTCTGAACAGCATGGCGGCGAGCTGGTATGACATGGGCATACAAAAACTGTCACATCGTCTCCAAAAATGCATAGACAGAAATGGTGATTATGTCGAAATATAGCTAAATGTTGAAGCTGTAAACTGATGTAAACCATTGTAGAAATAAACGGGTCTATGTACTTATAAAAAAATAGGAGACTTTACTTTTGGCATTACCCTCGTACGCACGCGACTTCTCTCTTCTTTCCCGATTCATGGTCATCAGGCGCAAGTTCTCTGGTGTTTCAGCAGGTATTTGCAATTTCGTTTTTGTACTCATATGTTTATGTGCTGTATCTTAATATGTACACACATCGTTGTGTTTATTTTTTCTCCTCTGTGGCGAAGTATACCCACAAACACTTCACAAACTTACCGACCTGATGTTTTCTGCACTGTTGTACTGCACCAGTAAGTGCACTATGCCTGTCAGTATGGACTGCCTGTTTTGCCTCCACCAGTCTACACTTCAAAACCTGACCTACCGCCGATGCGAAAAATCAGCATTAACGGCTTGCTCCTGCCACACGTACTTGAAGGCACTAATCTACCTAAAAACATACTACTTGTAATAGCTTTTCATTATTCTGCAAATGATGTAAACACTGGTGTAATATTGTTCACTGCACTGTCCTGAGTTACTAATAGACATATCTGCACTTGTATCTGTTGTGTGAAGCAACGCACCCCTTTCCCTTCTGCTACCGGCTGGCTTACAAAGTGAGCAGCAAATACAATAGATCAGAGTAGGATATGGTAGTGCAATAAATATGTAATGTACCGAATGGACTGTGAGAAAGCTAAGTGGCAAAGACGTTATCTGACAGTATGATAATTATATCTTTGACTCTGAATATTACTTTCTCTGTGGTTTACTCGTAACTAAGGGTAACTAGAGTTTACTGTTCGCTTCTTTTGATGTTATGTGGAGAATTGTACAAGAGACACAATAAACCATTATTATTTCATGCGAACAAAGGTGAGTGTCACGACCTTTATTAGTATTTTTGGAAGTATTGAAATAGCAGAATAGTTTCAGATTGAATGCGACGTGTACGGGAAGAGACGTGGTCAACAGCACTCGAACCTGCTATCTCATGTATGAATAGTTGCTAAAAATATCCAGCCGTCTCTCCCAAGACTCTTCATACGCGCAACAAACAGTAATTCTTTTAACAGCACTATCAGAGACAATTTTATGACGTTGTTACAACCTTTTAGTGCGAGCATAATACATTGATAACAGACAAACAAAAAATAGACAAACACACAAAAGAATCTACCACAATATGAGTCTGGTATGAGTAGGGTATGAGTAGGGTATGAGTAGGGTATGAGTAGGGTATGAGTAGGGTATGAGTAGGGTATGAGTAGGGTATGAGTAGGGTATGAGTAGGGTATGAGTAGGGTATGAGTAGGGTATGAGTAGGGTATGAGTAGGGTATGAGTAGGGTATGAGTAGGGTATGAGTAGGATATGAGTAGGATATGAAAAGGATATGAAAAGGATATGAAAAGGATATGAAAAGGATAAATGGAGTAGAGTAGAATAGATAGAATAGACAATAGGAATAGAGTAGAATATGAGAATAACAGATGGAATAGGAGTACAGCAGAATAGGTAGAGTATAATAGAGTACAATATGAGAAGAATAGATAGAGTAGGAGCAGAGTAGAATAGATGAGTGGGGGTGGAGAGTATGGACCTTGCGGTAGTCGGGCAGCGGCAGCGCGGCGGCGCCGGGGCTGGAGGCGAGCAGCACGCGTTCCCGGAGGCCCGCGTCCTCCAGCGAGGCCGGCTCGGAGAACTCGCGCAGGGAGTCAGAGTTGGAGCGCTGCGCCTGCGCCAGGTCCTCGTCCGCCTGCAGCTGCAACACACACGTCACCGTCGTCAACACTCTGCTTACCTTTACTTTCTACCTAACTGTAAATCCCTCTAAACAAAAGATCTGCGTGGAGCAGTCGGCAGTAAGCAATCAGAGCACGCCAGGTCGCACGTGGGCACTGCAAAATTCGTAACAAACCGACGCTTTGGGTTCAGTTATCCATCATCCTCCATACAGTCCCGGCTTGGCGCGGTCCGATTTTCAGACAGATCCAAAACATAAAGCAACAAAGCGAACCACTAAACTACCGTCCAATATCGTTGTTGACCATGTGTTGTAGAATGCTAAGGTACATGGTACGCAATTAAAAGTACGAGCGTCGTTCAATAAGTAATGCCCCACTTTTTTCTCAGCACATATATTTATTGTTAAGTGTCAGAATTTGGTGACAATATACACCAACATGACTTATTTTACTATGTCGTCTCCGCCACGTTCTATGGCAGTACGCCGCAACGTTATGGAAGAGCATGTATTGCCTGACTGTAAAAGCAATTGTCATATTGGCGGAGCCATGTTTTCACTGCATGGCTGACGCTCTCGTCGTCGTCAAAGTTTTTTCCCCGTAGAGAATCTTTAAGCTCCAACAATTCACATGAAACGGCCATTCTTTGAACCTTGTGCTCCGCTGCGAGCATTCGTGGAACCCATCGTGAGCACCTCTTTGAATATCCGAGAGCCTCTATCATTGCAGACGCACTTCCAATGCTGACCGACAACTGTAGAGCCAATTGTCGAGATGTGATGCGCCGGTCGGCACGAATAATGGCACCCCGCATGTTTAGCATATCTGGAGCACTGGCTGTGACAGGACGTCCCGAGCTGATCATAGAGCACTGTTCCTCCATTTCCTGAGGCCGTAACTTTCTCTACCTATCCCCCAACTGTACTCCTATCAACTGCAGCATCACCATACACTGCACACAAACGTTTATGGATGTCACCACGGTTTTTTTTCTGCACACAAGATTTCAGTAACAGCATGCTGCATGTAACATAAGTCGTATATAGACTCCATTTTGACGCTGTAATACGGCTCTGCCATCTGCAAGAACGGTTCGAAACTTCACCAGCCCACAGAACAAACATCAAATGTTAAGCACCAATGAGGACGTTTCTCTATGTACGAGGGCTATTCGGAAAGTAAGGAACGATAGGTCGCAAAATGGAAACCACAGTGAAAATCAAAACTTTTATTTGCAACGGTTAGCTACACCTTTCAGCTACTTCTCTACATAGTCGCCACTCAGACGTCTGTCGTAGCATTGTACCAACTTTTCAGTTCCCTCGATATAGAAGACAGCTCCCAATGCGTTTCGACAATTTTCTACTCTGGACTGCATCTCGTTGTCTGTGTCTAAATATTCTCTTGGTTCATTTGAGCAGAGATGAACCTCAGGGGTAGTCAATTACGGGCTGTATTGTGTTTCAAATGGCTCTGAGCACTATGGGACTCAAGATCTGAGGTCATCAGTCCCCTAGAACTTAGAACTACTTAAACCTAACTAACGACATCACACGTATCCATGCCCAAGGCAGGATTCGAACCTGCGACCGTAGCGGTTGCGCGGTTCCAGACTGAAGCGCCTAGAACCGCATGGCCACCCTTGCCGGCACTGATTGTGGGTGATCAAACATTTTCCATCGAAAATGGAGCAGAGTGCGCGCGAAAACGAACCGCATGACGGTTATGTTATGTGGATTGCATAGCCTCAGGCGAAATCTTTCGCCAGGCCCTCATACGAGGTGCATTCAAGTTCTAAGGCCTCCGATTTTTTTTCTAAGTAACTGCTCACCCGAAATCGATGAAACTGGCGTTACTTCTCGACGTAATCGCCCTGCAGACGTACACATTTTTCACAACGCTGACGCCATTATTCCATGGCAGCGGCGAAGGCTTCTTTAGGCGTCTGTTTTGACCACTGGAAAATCGCTGAGGCAATAGCAGCACGGCTGGTGAATGTACGGCCACGGAGAGTGTCTTTCATTGTTGGAAAAAGTCAAAAGTCACTACGAGCCAGGTCAGGTGAGTAGGGAGCATGAGGAATCACTTCAAAGTTGTTATCACGAAGAAACTGTTGCGTAACGTTAGCTCGATGTGCGGGTGCCTTGTCTTGGTGGATCAGCACACGGGCAGCCCTTCCCAGACGTTTTTGTTGCAGTGCAGGAAGGAATTTGTTCTTCAAAACATTTTCGTAGGATGCACCTGTTACCGTAGTGCCCTTTGGAACGCAATGGGTAAGGATTACGTCCTCGCTCTCCCAGAACATGGACACCATCATTTTTTCAGCGCTGGCGGTTACCCGAAATTTTTTTGGTGGCGGTGAATCTGTGTGCTTCCATTGAGCTGACTGGCGCTTTGTTTCTGGATTGAAAAATGGCATCCACGTCTCATCCATTGTGACAACCAACGAAAAGAAAGTCCCATTCGTGCTGTCGTTGCGTGTCAACATTGCTCGGCAACATGCCACACGGGCAGCCGTGTGGTCGTCTGTCAGCATTCGTGGCACCCACCTGGATGACACTTTTCGCATTTTCAGGTCGTCATGCAGGATTGTGTGCACAGAACCCACAGAAATGGCAACTCTGGAGGCGATCTGTTCAACAGTCATTCGGCGATCCCCCAAAACAATTCTCTCTACTTTCTCGATCGTGTCATCAGACCAGCTTGTGCGAGCCCGAGGTTGTTTCGGTTTGTTGTCACACGATGTTCTGCCTTCATTAAACTGTCGCACCCACGAACGCACTTTCGGCACATCCGTAACTCCATCACCACATGTCTCCTTCAACTGTCGATGAATTTCAATTGGTTTCACACCACGCAAATTCAGGAAACGAATGATTGCACGCTGTTCAAGTAAGGAAAACGTCGCCATTTTAAGTACACTCCTGGAAATGGAAAAAAGAACACATTGACACCGGTGTGTCAGACCCACCATACTTGCTCCGGACACTGCGAGAGGGCTGTACAAGCAATGATCACACGCACGGCACAGCGGACACACCAGGAACCGCGGTGTTGGCCGTCGAATGGCGCTAGCTGCGCAGCATTTGTGCACCGCCGCCGTCCGTGTCAGCCAGTTTGCCGTGGCATACGGAGCTCCATCGCAGTCTTTAACACTGGTAGCATGCCGCGACAGCGTGGACGTGAACCGTATGTGCAGTTGACGGACTTTGAGCGAGGGCGTATAGTGGGCATGCGGGAGGCCGGGTGGACGTACCGCCGAATTGCTCAACACGTGGGGCGTGAGGTCTCCACAGTACATCGATGTTGTCGCCAGTGGTCGGCGGAAGGTGCACGTGCCCGTCGACCTGGGACCGGACCGCAGCGACGCACGGATGCACGCCAAGACCGTAGGATCCTACGCAGTGCCGTAGGGGACCGCACCGCTACTTCCCAGCAAATTAGGGACACTGTTGCTCCTGGGGTATCGGCGAGGACCATTCGCAACCGTCTCCATGAAGCTGGGCTACGGTCCCGCACACCGTTAGGCCGTCTTCCGCTCACGCCCCAACATCGTGCTGCCCGCCTCCAGTGGTGTCGCGACAGGCGTGAATGGAGGGACGAATGGAGACGTGTCGTCTTCAGCGATGAGAGTCGCTTCTGCCTTGGTGCCAATGATGGTCGTATGCGTGTTTGGCGCCGTGCAGGTGAGCGCCACAATCAGGACTGCATACGACCGAGGCACACAGGGCCAACACCCGACATCATGGTGTGGGGAGCGATCTCCTACACTGGCCGTACACCACTGGTGATCGTCGAGGGGACACTGAATAGTGCACGGTACATCCAAACCGTCTTCGAACCCATCGTTCTACCATTCCTAGACCGGCAAGGGAACTTGCTGTTCCAACAGGACAATGCACGTCCGCATGTATCCCGTGCCACCCAACGTGCTCTAGAAGGTGTAAGTCAACTACCCTGGCCAGCAAGATCTCCGGATCTGTCCCCCATTGAGCATGTTTGGGACTGGATGAAGCGTCGTCTCACGCGGTCTGCACGTCCAGGACGAACGCTGGTCCAACTGAGGCGCCAGGTGGAAATGGCATGGCAAGCCGTTCCACAGGACTACATCCAGCATCTCTACGATCGTCTCCATGGGAGAATAGCAGCCTGCATTGCTGCGAAAGGTGGATATACACTGTACTAGTGCCGACATTGTGCATGCTCTGTTGCCTGTGTCTATGTGCCTGTGGTTCTGTCAGTGTGATCATGTGATGTATCTGACCCCAGGAATGTGTCAATAAAGTTTCCCCTTCCTGGGACAATGAATTCACGGTGTTTTTATTTCAATTTCCAGGAGTGTATTTAAAACAGTTCTCATTCTCGCCGCTGGCGGTAAAATTCCATCTGCCATACGGTGCTGCCATCTCTGGGACGTATTGACAATGAACGCGGCCTCATTTTAAAACAATGCGCATGTTTCTATCTCTTTCCAGTCCGGAGAAGAAAAATCGGAGGCCTTAGAACTTGAATGCACCTCGTACTTGGCGGGAGACGCTAATTTCTGGCCATCTTTACTTTCTCACTGTGAGCTCAGAACTGAGAAGAACGACTCGAAGAGATCGACGGTCGTACTAGACACAGCGCCCCCACGCGTCTGTGCAAAGCTTCACCAGATTTTCACTGTATTTTCCATTTCGCGAGCGATCGTTCCTTACTTTCGGAATTAACGGCTTTTTTTTTATGTGGGGGCATTACTTACTGAGCGACCCTCGTAGGGTCCGGACACCCCTACGTGAAACTGTACTGGCCACTGGATGCCGCGAGAGACGGATCCCCCAGTGCAAACCGAGACGCCGAGTGTTGTGTTGTCGGTGGAGCAGCAGCAACAGCAGAGTGGGTCAGTCAGGAGAGCTCAGGGACCAGGAACGCGGGCCAGTCGTTGGATGTCAGCTGACGAGGGGAGGCCACGACGCTGGGATCACTTCAGACTTTGTACGCCTTTAGTAGGCCATTAAAACGATATAATGTGCAAGTAGGAAGGTGCATTACTCCGGCAATTCCGAGAAAATCGCAGGAGAAGTTTTACGCGTCTGTTGTGTAACTGGTGTATCTGTGCGAAGGTGGAGGACGCTGTAGTTCACAGCGGTCGAGCAATGCATATGGCTGCTGGCGTACGGGTCACGTGTTTGGACATGAAACTGCAATCTGCGCTTGCTGTAGGTTCGAATACTAGTGGCGACAATACTTTCACGCGGGCACGGTAGCTCAGCGTGTTCGGTCAGAGGGTTAGCTGCCCTCTGTCATAAAAAGAACTGAGTTAACGGATCAAGGACGAACTGAAACGGGTGTCTTACGACGTCCGCCCCGAGCAGATGCGACGAACGAAAGCAAAGAAAATGAGATTAAAAAAATAGAAGAAGAAGAAGAAAACGGTTAGCGTTCGAGCTCCGTAAGACGAGCGTGTATGAGATGACGGTTCGAATCCCACTCAAACCATTTTTGTAGTACAAGTGTAAATTCTGTGACATTCAAATAATGTGCACCTACACTATACGTTCTTGCTACATTGGGAACGTATCGCCGCTACGCAGGTTAACTGCCAAATTGGTCCTGCCTCTGTGTCTGCAGCTCGAAGCGTCGAGGTGCAAAGTAGTTCTGGGTATTTCCGGAATGAGATTTTCACTCTGCAGCGGAGTGTGTGCTGATATGAAACTTCCTGGCAGATTAAAACTGTGTGCCCGACCGAGACTCGAACTCGGGGCCTTTGCCTTTCGTGGGCAAGTGCTCTACCATCTGAGCTACCGAAGCACGACTCACGCCCGGTACTCATAGCTTTACTTCTGCCAGTATCTCGTCTCCTACCTTCCAAACTTTACAGAATCTCTCCTGCTTTACCAGATTACATGTGTAACGGATTTCGCATACCACGACGGGCACACATCAGGAAAACACTACGCGTTTCTCTATTCACTTGTCGATGGTTATAAATACGTTTGTTCTAATAAGTAAATTTAATTAAAAATAGTCAGTAGTCACATAACATGAAATTCACTAAAACTTAGTGCAAATACAAGCGGCTTTTTTAAAAATTTTGGCCCGCATCTCGTGGTCGTGCGGTAGCGTTCTCGCTTCCCACGCCCGGGTTCCCGGGTTCGATTCCCGGCGGGGTCAGGGATTTTCTCTGCCTCGTGATGGCTGGGTGTTGTGTGATGTCCTTAGGTTAGTTAGGTTTAAGTAGTTCTAAGTTCTAGGGGACTGATGACCATAGCTGTTAAGTCCCATAGTGCTCAGAGCCATTTGAACCATTTTTTTTTAAATTTTATTAACTCTCAAATGTCAAATTAAATAATATGAACAGTGACGAAAGAAATATAGATTAAAAATTAAGTTTGAGCTTCAGTCGAACCGCCGTTCTCCTCCAAGTTCGTCTTGCGTAGCTCGAACGCTAATCACTTGCACGGCATGCGCTGCAACGTCCAGCACACACGCAAAGCTACATCAGTTACATAACAGACGCGTAAAACTTCTCTTCCTGTTTCCTCGGAATTGCCACAACTTACACACTGTGTTGTTTCAGTGAGCCACGAAAGGTGTATAAAGTCTGAAGTAAGTTGTGATGCCTACGTCGTGGCCTCCCCTCGTGAGTGACAAATCCATTAGAGGCATTTTAGGCCTTCTAAAGTTGTCCATGTTGACTGCCGGTGATGTGATTGGGAAATGGAAACGACAAGGAAGAACCACAACTAAAACAAGACCAGGCAGACTTCATGTACTGAAGGACAGGGATCGCCAAGGATTGCAGAGGGCGGTTGTAAAAAATAGCATGACATCAGAGGAAGGAACGAATCGTGAGTTTGGAAAATTACGAGCGGTCCAGCTAACACAATGGTTTAAAAAGAGCGGAGTACGGTGTTATAGCAGCTCTTCCAAAGACAGGTATTTCTGTAAATGCAGAGCGACACTTAGGATAGAGAAAAGACCGACATCAGTGCAGTGGATGACTGAAAACGAGTGATTTCTATGTCTAGATACCCTGAGGCGATCTGATGGAAGGGTTTCAGTTTGGAGAATGCCTGGAGAACGATAGCTGCCACCATGTGTGGTGTCAACAGTGAAGTTTGGCGGAGGAATTAGTGGCGGAGGAGGAGGTAGTGGCGGAGGAGGAGGAGGAGGAGGAGGAGGAGGAGGAGGAGGAGGTGGTGGTAGTGACAGCAGAGGAAGAGAAGGTAGTGGAGGTGGAGGAGGAGGAGGAGGAGGAGGAGGAGGAGGAGGTAGTGGAGGAGGTATAGTGGTAGAGGTGGCGCCACCGTATAGTCTGTTTTTAGTGTTTAGGATATGGTCCCAATACTGTACTTAAACAAATGCGAAATGCGGAAAAATATGAACACATTTTATAGCATCGTGTACTGTGTGTACAGCGTACAGCAGAGGAACAGTTTGGAGACGATGACTGTTCGTATCAGCGTGACACTGCTTCCTCTCATACACCAACTGTCCCAAGCAGAATTCAAGCCAACATAAAAGCGAAGAGTGCAGACATCCCACATTTATGTCCACTAATAGCTACCTGGATAGTCTTCCTGAGGTGGTGTATTTCTAGCTCCAGCCAAATGAGCTATGGTAACTGACGAAAACTTCACAAGCCAAGATCGCAAAATTAAAAAAAAATACTGGATGGCCGGTTTTGACAGAGCTATGCTGCCAGCATGGAATCTTACGTTTTGAAGCATAAGATCCGATGACGGCAGCATAGCTCTGTCAAAACCGGCCATCCAATAAAATGCTTTTAGAGATCTTGGCTTGCAATTTTTTTAAAAATTACAATACACTGCAGATTGTGCCACCCCCCCCCCCCCCCCTACTGCCAATTTCAGGAATATAATCGATTCGATTTTAGAAAAGCTGAGTAGTCGCAAACAAACAGGTACTAGTTTTTTTGTGGATTTATTCCAAATGGTATGTTTCCGGCTCTTCCCATCACCACATTTCCTGGTGTAAACAATACAACAATTATACATTTTGCAAAACACTAAATGTTAACAACAAAGCACACAATCGACGTGTCGAAAACAATACATACGACTTCATAGCAATAATAAAAACCAAGGGATGGGACAATGATCTTAAGGTTTTGTGTTTGACGAATTTTTTTTTTTTTTTTTTACAATTTTGTAATGTACTTTCTTGTATTTTGTACTACTGCAGTTTGTATTTTAATCTGCCTATGTCCAGGCACACATCATGTACTTTTTACTGGTTGCTGTTTTAGTAACCATACCGGCATTTGCACAGCTGCGGGGCCGTAAGGTGGTGCCTTCTTGCACCGCGTGGTTTACCCAGCAAGTGCGAGTGCACTGAAGCAGCAGTTTCTCCTAGTCCTCCTCACGACCAACATTCCCATTCTCCAGGTTTAAATTATATGTAACACTTGATGTTTCGTGAATGTATCAGTAAGGAACAAGCTGTCAAAGTTATTTTTGCTGTGAAATAGCATGTATTGGTTCTGACACTTAATTCAATTTTGCGCTTTCTTGTTAACACTTGGTGTTTTAAAAATACATAACTAATTATTTGTTATATTGTTTACACCAGGAAATATGACGACGGGCAGAGCCCGAAACACGTCATTTGGAATAGATGCAACAGAAAAACAATTAGTGCCTGTTTGTTTGCGACTACTCAGATTTTCTAAAATCCAGCCAGTTAAATTAATAATTATGGTCGCATACTTCTACCGGCCGTTTCAGGCCGACGTAGGTAAATTTCAGAAATATATACGGAATTAGGTACATCAGTCAAGTAGATGCAATATTCCTCCACTTCCCGAAAGCATTTTCTTTAACACACGAACACCCACTCACGAAAAATGTGTGTGTAAGTGTGTGTCATCTAATTGTGACTAAAGCTTTACTGGCTGAAAGCTCTATTTGCGGCAGTCTTTTTGTTGTGGCTATCTGCGACTCAACATCTCCGCCATATGGTGAGAAGCATCTTTCCTTTTCACAATATTGTTACGTTCCCTCCTGGATTTTCCATTGCTTTGGTTTTACTTTTGCTGTCAATAAACTCGCCAATATGATCAACTATAACGAAAAAATACTCGTCACTATCTCCTCGCGTAGTACCATCTGCGTGACAATTGTTCCTTTGAACTCTGTAACTACTAAGGTGCACTTCTACGAATAAAACACCTCGGTGCACCATAAGACGTCTGTCTTACAATAGTACGGGTGTTTTCGTGTGAAAGGCACTAGCACTTTAGATAAAAATGAATAAAATAGTGGTTTGAGTCCGAAACCACTGGTGCTCAAGGCGTGAAAGATGGAATATTTTGGCGATACGGTGGACAATATCCTCCCACCTACACGCGAGAACCCTCGAGAAGTTGAAAGCACGACAACAGCGAGTTCACCCAACAAAAATTACGGCAGACTATGTTCTTTTGCAAGATCACTGGCGCAAGAGCACAGACCACCAGCGACGAAACCACAGGAAGTGGCTGGGAAGCCTTCTCCCACCCATCATGCAGCTCCGACCACGATAAAATTCTGTGGGCCAATGGCTGAGAAAATAGGGCCGTGATTTTTTACCGCACAGGTATACATGCTCTTGTTTCAAGATAGGAAAAAGGTGGACAAAGGTGGTAATTATAGTAGAAAGTGATAAATAAAAGGTGACTGTTGCAGTTATCCTATATTTATAGTTTTCTTGTAAAACGAAAATATAAAAAAACTACGAAGCGTTACTTTTTCCTGACCATTGTAATATCACAGAAGTATGGAATGAATCGCTTATCAGTGACAAATCTGCGGGCTTAGATTTGGACTGTAATGTATGGGCCTACCTCAACAGTACAAGTACAAACCAAGGCCGATGTGCACCTACAGCGAAAGGCAGCTTACGAGCATTTCATTATAATATAGATTTACGTAACACCGGTGTCAAAGTTTCTGTTATCATCCCGAAGAAGTTAGGCAACTTAATTTTTTGTTTGTAGACACGTGTCTGCAAATAGTGACACACATTCAAATACCCGTACCGCAGTACCATAGCACAACGATACCGTACCACTGTACATATGTTACCGGAAAGAAACTAATTAAAATTGGCCATTTGTGAGTAGGACTCGCGCACTAAGGGTTCTGTACAAACTTAATTATGTGTACTGACAGTTCATCCGTTTCGGGAATCTACAATCTCGACGATTTTTACCTGTTATCGATATCGATACTTGACCCAGACAGACACACGGACAAAAAGACCAAAAAAAATATTTTTCGTGAGATGTAATTAGAAATTTTTCTGATTTTTCCTTTATTTGTACTGTGAAACCTTGCTTCTTGGCAAATTTCACGATTCTAGGTAAGAATTTGCGAGTATCAAAATGTGTGCCATAAATGACCGTATCTTTTGAGTGCACTGGCTTAGAAACTTAAATACTTCTCACACCCCAAGGGACGGCAGATCTTAGTATACGACAGATTTCAGCTTCGCACCTCTACCAGCTCCAGAGAAAATGTTTTCTTAATAGCACAATACCTTCTGATGAAGTCACCCTTAGAGGTGACGAAACATGGTCAAGGTATATAGAAAACCTTTTCGACCGGTTGGCAGATTTTTTGCATATTTTTCAAATTTATGTATACGGTTGCTGCAAAACGTCAGCCATGTTCAAAGAATTGTGTTTGTTTACTGTGGCGCCTAGGAAGTTCAATTTCTTGTTTGTTGCTACTTCAGTTGTGGAAATTATGCTCGAAACGGCTGTTCTAACGTCACCGTGTTATTGTTGTATTCGAATCGAAACGGTTGTAAATTTTAAACTGAACAGTTGATGCACTGCTAATTGTACGTACGTCTCGCTGCCAGCGAGTAGTACTGGACCACCGGCAAATGTTGATTTTCATAATAAAATTCAGTCGTCAGTTGCAAATATATTTCTGTATACTACAGTTGCCAAAAATTACCGCCGTGAATAAAATAAATGAAACTGATTTCCGAAATGCGCTATAATGCTTCGCTAGACACACGTGTTTGCGTGGAGCTACGCGAGCTAGGTTCATGCTTTCCGCCCACAGTGCGCTCTGAGGCGGACAGCTGCAAGGCCGTGTGGCGCGACGGCGACCAGCCAATCAGGAGAGAGGGACCACGTGACGTCACAACAGGTTCCGTGACCCAGAGCGCTGAGCTGCGAAGCAACAGGTGGTCGGCGGGAGGAAACGGCAGCGCTTCGTTCCATCCACTGCGCCACATCAAGCTTCACCGTAACATCAGTCGCCCACACAGTGCAAACTATTATGATTTCGTCCCTGATTGGCAACGAGCTCATAACGTCATTTACTTCGCGCTCGTCGATGACGGGATTTCTTACACGCAGTTTGCAGTTATTAGTTAGTTAGTTGCGTCTTCCATTGATCAATCACATGGTAAGGTAGCCGTTATGATGTGGAACGTGTCACGTGCACAAGAAATGCACATATGAAACAAAAAATTTTATATTACAATAAAGAGTTAAAGATTAATATTTCTATTGTTTACCCCATTCCCTTAAATGGCACAAAATGCATATAATATATTCATAGATTTCCTATTCAACAATACATCTATGGTATAGACGGAGTTGTCTATTTTTGAAACTATTACTGCTGTCTGTCAGACACTTTATTTCATCTGGTAATTTGTCGAAAATTTTTGTAGCAGCCTATTTTTCCCCTTTCTGTGCCAAAGATAGGTTGAGCAAAGGATAGTGTAAGTCTTTCTTTTTTCTGGTATTATAATCATGAATATCACTGTTGTTTTTAAACTGGTCCATGTTGTTGAGAACAAATTTCATTAGTGAGTAGATGTATTGTGAGGCTGTTGTAAGAATTCCCAATCTTTTAAAAAGATGCATACAATATGTGCGACTATGAACCCCACACAATATTGTAGCCACTTTCTTTTGAGCAGTGAATACTTTTTGTCTAAATGTTGAGTTACTCAAAAATATTATTCCGTATGACATCAGAGAGTGAATGTATGTTAGCTTACTAATTTCTATATCTTCAAAATTGGCAATTATTCTGATCCCAAAATTTGCTGAACCTAGTCACTTTAGGAGATCCAAAATATGAATTTTTCCAATTAAGATTCTCATCTATATGTAACCCAAAAACTTAGTATGCTGTACCCTGTCTATTGACTTCTGTTGATGTGTTATATTTATTGAAGGAACTGCACTTTTTGCAGCAGAAAATTGGATGTACTGTGTTTTTTTCGAAGTTTAAAGCAAGCCCATTTGCAGAAAACCAATTAATGACTTTTCCGAAGACCTTATTTGTATCATTTTCAATTGCTTTCTTTTACTGGATTAATAATGATGCTTGAGTCATCAGCAAACAGTGTCAGTTGAGCTTCCTGTTTCAGATAGGAAGGGAGGTCGTTCACATATGTCAAGAACAGACGGGGGACCCATGATTGAACCCTGTGGAACACCTAATGTAATTTCACCCCAGTTAGATGAAGTGGCAAACTTATTTAAATCACTTGGCCCATATAAGGAAACTTTTTGCTTCCTGTTCTGTAGGTATGACTTAAACCACTCATGCTATTCGATTTATACCATAGAATTGTAATTTCTGTAAC
The DNA here is from genome assembly GCF_023898315.1 of Schistocerca nitens. Classification (NCBI taxonomy): domain Eukaryota; kingdom Metazoa; phylum Arthropoda; class Insecta; order Orthoptera; family Acrididae; genus Schistocerca; species Schistocerca nitens. The sequence goes on along the minus strand of NC_064625.1, from coordinate 152,911,598 downwards.
ATAATGTCATGGTTCATACAATCAAATGCTTTGGACAAATCACGGAAAATTCCTGTTGGTGACATTGTACTATTTAAAGACTCTATTACGTGGACAGTGAAACTGTATTTTCCTGTCTCAGTGGAACAGCATTTTTGAAATCCGAACTGTGATTTACTAAGTATCCCATTACTGTTGAGATGGCTAACCACTCTTTGAGTACCTCACTTTCTCGAAGATTTTTGAGAATGCTGTAAGCAAGGATAATGGCCGATAATTATTGACATCTGTCGTGTTCCCCTTTTTGTAGAGAGGCCTCACAATGGCATATTTTAACCTGTCTGGGAAAATACCTTGAGTTTGTGATGCATTACATATGTGACTCAGAACATCAGCTGTACATTGCTCCACATTGTTTTCATATCTTATTAGAGATGTCATCTACTCCAACACATTTATTTTTCAGAGATTTAATAATTTTACTTATTTCACAAGAGGTTGTTACGTGATAATTAATCTGACTACATTTTTTCAAAACACGCTCTTCCATGTACTGCCCAACTTTTCTTTTGAACTGTTCTCCCCAATTTTTTTCTCCTGCTCTTAAGAAATGATTGTTAAATACATTGGCTACCTGTGTACTGTTGGTTAGGATGGTCTCGTTCTCTTTAATAGTAAAAACGAGTGATGGAGAAGTTAGGCATTACCAGAATTTTTTGCCGTCTGCACGACGTATCGTACTGCACGTAAAGTTTTGGCTAACAGTACGGGCAGCAATCTGAAGTGGTTTGCTGATGACGTCGTGGTGCACGGTGAGGCGCCGACGTTGAGTCACGGTAGGAAGATAGAAGGCATAGACAAAATTTCTAGTTGGTGGCAGGTAGCCCTAAATGTGGAAACGTGTAAGTTAATGTGGATGAATAGGAAGATGAGACTGTGATGTTCGGATACAGTATTATTAGTGTCCTGCTTGGCATGGTCAAGTCATTTAAATGTCTGGTCATAACGTTGCAAAGCGATGTGAGGTGGAACGAGCGTGAGAGACCTGTGGCAGGGGAGGCGTATGATTGGCTTCGGTTTATTGGGAGAATATTAGGAAAGAGTGGTTCATCTGTGAAGAAGACCGTATAAACAGAACACTGGTGCGACCTATTCTTGAGTACTGCTGGAGTGGTTGGGATCCGTACTAGATCGGATTGAAGGATGACATCGAAGCAATACAGAGGCGGGCATATAGGTTTATTCCCAGTAAATGTTGTGTGCACCAAGACCAAATAGTGGATAGTGCTGTAATATACAATTAAAATTGGTAGGCACTGGTATCAGTCAATAACCACAAGCTGAGATACCAATGCCTACCAATTTTAATTGTATATTACAGCACTGAGGGTGGTCACAAAGTGACCGAAAATCGATTTTGCTGACAAAGCAACAAAATACGGCCAATGCTGATTTTCCTTCAAATTATTCCCAGTAGGTTCCAACAGAACGAAAGTGTTACGGAGATGCTTCGGGAACTCACATGGGAATTCCTGGAGGGAAAACGATGCTCTTATCGAGAAACATTATTTAGAAAATTTAGAGAACCGGCATCTGAAGGTGACTGCCGAACGATTGTACTGCCTCCAACACACATAGCGCGTAAGGACCATTAAGATAAGGTACAAGAAATTGGGGCTTATACGGAGGCACATAAACAGTAGTTTTCCCATCGCTCTATTTGCGAGTGCAACAGGGAAGGAAATGACAAGTAGTGTACAGGGTCCTCTCCGCCCGGCACCGTAAGGTGGCTTGCGGAGTATCTATGTAGATGTATATAACTGAATCGGTGAGATGGAAATTTTAGGGTAGTGGAGTTGCTACGTAGCAATTTGCCCCAGGGTGTAACTGTAAACGTCATTACAACGTGCTTTAGCCATTGAGTGTGGCCAGTAATCCATTCTGTATGTACCGGATATTTTTGATCACACAGTGTATCAGCAGAAAGGCTAAGGAAAATGTGTCCGACGGTATTTGTGTGTGTGTGTGTGTGTGTGTGTGTGTGTGTGTGTGTGTGTGTGTGTGTGTGTGTGTGCGCTTTTACCATTGGGGGGGGGGGGCGGGGGGGAGGGGGGAATGTTCAAAAATGGTTCAAATGGCTCTGAGCACTATGGGACTATGGGACTCAACTTAGAACTACTTAAACCTAACTAACCGAAGGACATCACACACATCCATGTCCGAGGCAGGATTCGAACCTGCGACCGTAGCAGTCGCACGGTTCCGTACTGCGCGCCTAGATGGGGTGGATGTCTTATGGGGTTAGTATAAATATACATGTTACTAGCTTGGACCGTGCCGTTACCCATGGTTAAACAGTTATTTATAAATAGATTTTAATGCCGAAACTCACTATTCACCCGTATGCACTATCAGAAAAGCCATCCCTTGTTGTACCTTTAAAAGTACACTATAGGTAAAGCTTATTTACAGAATCATCTACATACAGGTATAGAGGGGAATTCAAAAAGTAAAGGCACATTTGTGAAAAGCTGTACTTATTCTGATGACAGAAAACTGAAACATGCGTTATTTTTCTACGTAACCTCCCTGGACTTCAATGCAGTTTTCCCGACGCTTTACGAGTTTTCAGTAAATACATTTCTCGGTTGCATCTGTAACCGATTTTGCACCGCAGCAATGACGTCTTCATCACTTTCAAATCTTCCCTGTAGTGCTTCCGTTAAGGGTCCAAACATGTGAAAATCGCTTGGAACCAGGTCTGGACTGTACGGTGGATGGTCCAGCACCTCGAATCTCAACTCCTTTATTGCGTCGGCTGTCCGTTTGGCAGAATGTGGGTGAGCGTTATCTTGCTGCAGGATGACACCTCTTCACAGTTTTCCACGACGTTTGGATCTGTTTGCAGCTTTTAGTTTCGTACGCAACACATCACATCCACCATACAATACAGACCTGGCTCTAAAGCCTCGTTTACGCTGGGGCGACGTCTTGCAACATTGTGGCATGCTGTGGAAATGTGGCGTACGTCGTCTTGTCATTTAGTTCTAAATGTTTTGAAATGCTTAACTACTACATAACACTTTTTCAAAATTAATAAGCAAACTTATTAATAGTATTAATAGTAAACTTTCAGTGTTCGGCTCCACAAATTTGAATTATATGTGAAGTCTTACTCCAGTGAGTGGGAAATAAACATCCCAGGTTGGGATGCATAAACTAAAACCAGAGGAGGGGATGGTCTGATGCAGAGGGGGGGGGGGGGGGGGAGAAATCCCCCCCATCCCCCACTGCAAATCGCACACTGGTGTGTGTGTGTGTGTGTGTGTGTGTGTGTGTGTGTGTGTGTGTGTGTGTGTGTTGGTGCGCGCTAGAGAGAGAGAGAGAGAGAGAGAGAGAGAGAGAGAGGGAGGGAGGGAGGGAGGGGGGGGTATGTGACGTTGGACGTTGACACGGCTAATGTGACGTGGCCTGGCCTTAAGAGGTGGGGCCGTGGGAACACAATAGCGGGAGGTACACAATGGCAGAGTCCAGGGGTCAACGCCCGGCGACTACGGGCCAGCTAGACGAAGACTGCCTTTTAAGACTTGAGGCCTGCCGCCACCGCAGTGCCTCCGCGCTTGTGTCTACACTACTACTCTGAAGTTCACACGTACGTGGCCAGCAGAAGCTCCATCGGACTACTTCCGCACTACTTCTGTACCGCCCCCTATCGAACAGCGCGTCGGAAAAATGAACACCTCAACTTTCGCGCGTACGCTGATTTCTCTTACGATGGCCGTCTCTCACTGTGTACGTTGAGATGTTTGTATTTTCCCACCTCCGCGTTGCAAATGTTTTGAGTGAAATGCCCAGTCGATGCGCTGTTGTTTTCTCGTCAATTCTACCAACATCGAGATTTGTTTAGTTTTCGGGGTTTTGTAAAATTCCTGGATTCATGTCTCGTCGCTGTGCAGCCTATGAGAAGGATTGCGGAAGACACCCCAAATAAATTCCAAAGTACAGTGCAGTTTTAATACCAATATATTTCCAGGACTCTGGAGTCCGAGCCTGGTGAACTGTACCGGTTACATCACTTGTAGAGATGGGGAGCTCGTGAATGAGTCGTTCAAATGAACGCTTCACTCTAGTGAAGTGTGAACTAACCACTAAATTTCAGTGAACTGGTACTTCAAACTCTTCGCAGATAGCACACTCCACACTTTTTTCTAGTTCGTTCACTCACTCTCTTCCCCTCTCCCTCTCCACTACATCACTCATTCTCCCTTCGCTTCAGTCCTCCCTCTACTGCCTGTCGACGAATCGCGCGGTGTTTGTGGGGAACGATAGGTTTAGGAAGGGTTGGGGTGGTGAGGGGCGAGGGGAAAGCATTACCCGTGACTATTTGTGCAGCTAAACTTCACGTCTACGGATAGCCTACCGTTGGCAGCGCTTGCAGACAAATGAATATTAAAGATACAAACGAAGAAGCTGGCTGTGTGAGCACGCACAGCCAATATGAAAATTAAAGGTTTGTTAATGACACTGAAAGAGGGATTTTACTCGAAATCTTACCAATGACTACAGGTGACAGTTTACGTTTTGAATCTGGAGTGTTATTATTCCCAACAAAAATAAAATCTACAGGAAAACGTCCCGAATAATTACTTAACGTAGGTATATAGACTTTGTAACAGTGGTAAACATACTCATTCTATTTTGCATTAAATTTTAAAAGGAACATAAAATTGGACTGCATTTGGTTGGTAGCCCTAGTTTTCAGTCCATGAATACAACAAATGTTTCATTTGGCAGATAAAGACTTTTTTGGGCGCTTCGTGAGAAAATGTGGAGCAAGATTAAATGTAATACCTTCTTTCTATGTGAAAGGCTTCTCTGTTTATCTTTCCTTTGTCCCCTTCGACCATGCTCTATTTAACTCAGACGCTGTAAGAGCCTAAAACGTTGCGTGCACGTTACTGCATAGTTCGGCCACCTGTTGGTATAATTATGAAGTATTACGAAGCTTTATTGTACGAGCGGGGCGAAGCGAGCGTAGCCGAGGCTGAGCGGCGATCTGGGCAACTTCGCCAGGCTTCCGTACTTCATGAGTGAACTACTTCCACCCGTCTCCAATCACATGTACCGAAGTTGACATCAAACGACACAGAGTTCACAACAATCAACAAACGAGTGAGCCTACAATAGATTTGCTCGCAACCGTAGCCAAAAACCGAGTGCCCCAAGGCGCCTGCGTGACCTCTATTTATACTTTTATTAACAATTCCCTACAATGAAAATTACAATTTTATGTAAAATCACAATTAAAAGTTAAACCGAATATGAGCTACACATTGCTAAAAATTTGCAATCTCAGTGCTGAACAAGGTGAACCTATTTTCAACTTAGTTACGAGTTAATATAACATTTTCTGACTAATTATGTTGCAGGTAACAATTACATTTCTAAATTTGTTTATAACAAATCAACTAGTGCCTGAATTTTAGTGCTAACATATAACGGAGATTCAATTAACATGCTTTATTTATATGTTCTATTTAATTTGCTGCAGTAATTTTATACTGATAGGTTTACTGGTACATCCTGACCATGTGCTACATTTCTTTCGATTAGTTACAGTATTAATTTCACATTTAGGTTATGTCTCTCACATAAGAACAATGTTAATCAGCAAAGCATCGTTTTCGAATTATGTGTATACTGAAATAGAGGTTATTTTTGTATGTAATTTGGAAACGGGTCACTTTACAATTGGACAATTAGGACTGGTGTTTAATGCTCTCCGAGGGGTTCTGATAGGTAGCGTCGAGATACAGTTATATTCCAACGTGGCAGTCAACAAAATACTTTCGCATTCTCACTAGAAAGTTGGTGATTGAAATATTGTCAAAAGATCTCGCCGCGACCATAAGATACCTTTGTCTCAATGACTGCCACACCATGTTATCATAACCCGACACTTCTTGCCTATTTCGCGGTGACACAGAACGAGCTGCCCTTCTTCGATCCTTTTCGATGTCTTCCGTCAATCCCCTGTCATAACGACCCCATACCGCACAGCAATGCTCACGCAAAGGGCTTCACAGTCTGCGTGCTCCACGAGCAAACGGTGAGCGCAAGACAGGAAGCGTCACAGGGAATAGGAATGTAAGGCTTGTGTAAACAGTAATCGCTACTGAGGGAAATTCTTAAAAAAATTCAAGACCGTATTTATATCCCCTGTCGCACTGCAAATTACTTCAAGCGGTATCAGCACAAATTGGATACTGGAACTTATTTTCCATTTTCCCCATTCAGCTGCACAACAGTTCAGATTCCCCCCCCCCCCAAAGATCACTGGCGCTCCGTCTGTCAGCATATAAACTAATGAAATCTACGACAAACCAACATTTTCTATGACTTTCTTCAGTGCTACTAAGAATGCCACAGTCAGCTGTTCGCTTGAGATGCATACACTTTCATAGATCTCTCAGGAATATGCAACAAACTCTTTACAAAGATTTTTCAAGCTCGCTGTGAACGTCGTCTGCCATAACGTGTGTGGGACGCATAAGTGTCAGAAGTAGTTTTACCGCGATACTCTCACAAATGTTCGGGCAGACATAGTTAAATTTTTAAAACACATGTTGTGTATATAAATAATTCATTCTTTTCAATATTATTGTGATATAAAAATCTGTGGACTAATGGATATGGCTGCAGGCTTGTTTTCTGTCGTATTTTATATGAGCAGTGAATTGTCAATCGTAACTACTGATATAAGGTCTAACACGTCTCATATCATATAGTTAAGTAGTTACTCCGAAATTCTTTAAAACCATCAATTTTTCGATCGACATTTTCCGAACTGGAAGGAGTGCAACAAGAACGCTGTAAGCGATATTGCGATTTAACACAGTTGTTTTTATTACTGTAAATTGTACAAGTATCTTTGCTATAAGATGACTGTACTCTATCCGGAACATTGAACGAGAGGGGATTTCAACTGATCGTAATTAGATTTATATTATTCTTTAGTGAACAGCGAGCCATGTCAGTATTCGCAAGGATTCATTTATCGCGCCGTCGTATTGTCTGCAGTGACCACAATGAGTGGTAACGGGAACTTTGTTATTCTGTAATACATATATTAGACCATTATGTATAAGGTTGTACTTCTGGTGGACTTGAAAATAGTTCTGAAGTTTGTTGCAAATATTCGTTCCCTAATGTCACCAACGTTGCTACTGCGAAATGGGTGGTAAGGATGAAATAAGGAAACTTCGGGCCCATGTAAGGCTTACACCACCCTGCTGGTGCAAATATAATGTCGATGTATTGCTCACTTGCTTGAACGACAATTCACAGGCGCTGCCTGAGGCATAAAATATCTTTGCCCCTGTTAAAGGAGAGCTGCAATAGAGTCGCAGGTCAGAGCGATAAATACACTCCTGGAAATTGAAATAAGAACACCGTGAATTCATTGTCCCAGGAAGGGGAAACTTTATTGACACATTCCTGGGGTCAGATACATCACATGATCACACTGACAGAACCACAGGCACATAGACACAGGCAACAGAGCATGCACAATGTCGGCACTAGTACAGTGTATATCCACCTTTCGCAGCAATGCAGGCTGCTATTCTCCCATGGAGACGATCGTAGAGATGCTGGATGTAGTCCTGTGGAACGGCTTGCCATGCCATTTCCACCTGGCGCCTCAGTTGGACCAGCGTTCGTGCTGGACGTGCAGACCGCGTGAGACGACGCTTCATCCAGTCCCAAACATGCTCAATGGGGGACAGATCCGGAGATCTTGCTGGCCAGGGTAGTTGACTTACACCTTCTAGAGCACGTTGGGTGGCACGGGATACATGCGAACGTGCATTGTCCTGTTGGAACAGCAAGTTCCCTTGCCGGTCTAGGAATGGTAGAACGATGGGTTCGATGACGGTTTGGATGTACCGTGCACTATTCAGTGTCCCCTCGACGATCACCAGTGGTGTACGGCCAGTGTAGGAGATCGCTCCCCACACCATGATGCCGGGTGTTGGCCCTGTGTGCCTCGGTCGTATGCAGTCCTGATTGTGGCGCTCACCTGCACGGCGCCAAACACGCATACGACCATCATTGGCACCAAGGCAGAAGCGACTCTCATCGCTGAAGACGACACGTCTCCATTCGTCCCTCCATTCACGCCTGTCGCGACACCACTGGAGGCGGGCTGCACGATGTTGGGGCGTGAGCGGAAGACGGCCTAACGGTGTGCGGGACCGTAGCCCAGCTTCATGGAGACGGTTGCGAATGGTCCTCGCCGATACCCCAGGAGCAACAGTGTCCCTAATTTGCTGGGAAGTGGCGGTGCGGTCCCCTACGGCACTGCGTAGGATCCTACGGTCTTGGCGTGCATCCGTGCGGTCCGGTCCCAGGTCGACGGGCACGTGCACCTTCCGCCGACCACTGGCGACAACATCGATGTACTGTGGAGACCTCACGCCCCACGTGTTGAGCAATTCGGCGGTACGTCCACCCGGCCTCCCGCATGCTCACTATACGCCCTCGCTCAAAGTCCGTCAACTGCACATACGGTTCACGTCCACGCTGTCGCGGCATGCTACCAGTGTTAAAGACTGCGATGGAGCTCCGTATGCCACGGCAAACTGGCTGACACTGACGGCGGCGGTGCACAAATGCTGCGCAGCTAGCGCCATTCGACGGCCAACACCGCGGTTCCTGGTGTGTCCGCTGTGCCGTGCGTGTGATCATTGCTTGTACAGCCCTCTCGCAGTGTCCGGAGCAAGTATGGTGGGTCTGACACACCGGTGTCAATGTGTTCTTTTTTCCATTTCCAGGAGTGTATCTCTGGAGTGAGTATTCACATGAGCAGAACAGAATTTGTGTTGTCAACATACATTGCCGACCTTGTCACGTGTTCTCGGGACGTCGTGTGTTTGTCCGTATAGCGCCCTGTATATTTAGAATGTCACTACATCCCTAGTATAGACGGATTCTTTTCGTACGTGTCATGGATTATTTATATATGTTGCGCAGACATTTTAACAGTATCCATTTGATACCAGGAATAAACCAGCTATGTAACTTTTAAGGGCAAGTGATATTACATTCTGATTCTTTGCGATAGGTGTCACAGTTCAGTTGCACTCGATTTTTGGTAGTTTTCGGTATGATACGGCACTTTATAGTCTTATTTTGCAGTGATAGTCTTGCAAAACGACTCGACAGTACGCTAGTACTTTTGCAAGTGTCCGAAAAAACACCGAATTTGCCTCATATAGCGACTATATCCCTGCTAATTCGTCCTTTTTTTTCTGCATTTCTGCGTATTTATTTTCTCGTCTTAGCGACCTAAAGCACAATTTTTCTTACTGGTGACACTTTGAAGTATTTATTTAACGCATTTTACGTACTTGCTCCCAGTTTATTAAATAAATAGTAGACTGAGTAATCTATATACATAATCGACAAGTCACTGATAAATGCATGGAGGATAGTATTTGCTGAAACAACTAACCATTCCCTTTCCTGTTCCACTAGCAAATTTACGAGAGGAAGCGATTGTTTGTAAGCTTTTGTACGAGCCTTAATATATTATATAGTCATAAAGTCATAGAAAATATGTCTACAGAATCAAGCCTTAATTATAACGCGTCTCGAAATTTTTAAACATACACAGTGTCTCTTACTAATATGATAACTATAATTAGAACTACATGGCATGTACCCATGCAAAGTTACTATCCTTCCTTTCACATATTTTTCTTTGCATCCGTAGCAACAAAAGTAATTCACCATCGCTATTACACTATCAACAAACGTTGGAACATAACAAAAACTCTTGATATTATAAACTTCAAACGCTGCAGAAAGCACACACGCGCAGCGAAGTCCCTAAAACACGTGACATTCCTGGTTTAATGTTGACAACATGCGCAGAACGCAATGCTCACTCCAGAGATATTTACTCTATGGTCAGAGCGGTCTCTGCCGCAGTTGCAGTCGTTCGCTGCTACGGCGTAGTTATAGTGTCGCTGGTACAGCGCAGCTTATAGTTAGTAGTTGTTAAAGTCATTGCGCAGAAGAAATTGTAAAATTTTATTACATGGAACTGAATTATAATTGTGATCAGCGGTAGAGCTAAATGATGACATGGAATGAGATGATGATGAACAAATGAATAATTGTTGATATAATGAAAATTCAACAGTGTAAGTCAACCATCTAATGTGAGGTAAATTTTATTATTTTTATTGGCATGCGCGTAGTTAAGTTACTTGTCTGTGATGTTAATATGAATTTGTTTCAATCCTTTCTTTTGTGATTCGTCAGCACCACTTGACCCACATTTGTAATATATTCAATATTTCCGTGTAATGGATTGAGGTCCTTTATCAATAATGTAAAAAATCTTCAGAGTATAATTGTTTTTGCCAGTGAACTATAAAAGTATAATTTCCCCTTAAGACAATGCCACTCCCGTTCGAGTCATTTATCTAAAAATATTCCAGAATTTTTTACAGATCACAGTCATAAGCTTTTTAGTAATCAGACGACCAGCTGTGCAGCTGTGTCACTAAGTAAAACCAGTTTTTCTACTAATTCAGATCTCAGACAAATGTAATCCAGTATTAGTAGATAGCCGAGCATTGCACTAAGCTGTGCAATTTACGAACAGATATATAGACAGCGTTATCCGGCAACACTATCAGGTAAGAATTTTTCAGTTTATTTCTCACGGACAGATTCAGATAGATTGCACAGGGTCATGGCGTAGCGCTGCTTACGTCAAAATTTATCAGTTTTTCATCAGTTAAGATTTATCAGTTTTCATCCGTCAGAACTTAATTTTCCTAATTTCATTATTTTATATTTTTTTATTTATACGGGAAAGTTACACCCACACGATGTCAATCATTTTCGTCTAGCTCAATTTGCGAATAGAGCAGGAAAAGGAAAGACCGTTAGTGACAGTAAATACCCACTGCCATTCACCGTGTGTGTGTGTGTGTGTGTGTGTGTGTGTGTGTGTGTGTGTAGACACAGGAAACGTCTGCTCGACACCCACCATATGGGGACGTTGCTACGAGTGCATCCTGGGCGGCGTACCCTTATGACGTCATCGCGGCCCGTTTGTTCCGTAGGGCGCAGTTACCGCGGCGTGACGTCACTAGTTTTTGTACAGCCGCCCGGTTCCAGTTTATAGCTGCGCGTTTCGTACGCAGGAGGAAGTCACAAAGACATTCGCCGAATCTTAGTTTTAAACAAACCACGTCATGTGGTGTCGCGAGATACGATGAGCGGAAGTTTTGGAAAAGGGCGATGATCTGCAAAGTCGGCATATATCGTTGCCTCCCAGCACGTTATGTCAGAGCTGACGTCACATTCCACTGACGGCGGCATAAGCGTTTGATAAGCGCTAAGAGGGGCCCGTAATAAACGAGCATACCTTATTCTTGCATATACCGACTTTTCCGGGAGCCAAATATACTGCTCAAAAGAATTAGGGGAACATGACTTCGGCCCTCTGATGATTATGATGATGATGATGATGATATATAGGACGCTCAACTGCGCGGTTATCAGCGCCCGTACAAATTCCCAACCATTGCTTAGTCCAATTTCGCCACATTCATGAATGATGAGGACAACACGAACACCCAGTCATCTCGGGGCAGATGAAAATCCCTGACCCCGCCGGGAATCGAACCCGGGACCCCGTGCTCGGGAAGCGAGAACGCGACCGCGAGACCACGAGCTGCGGACGACTTCGGCCCTCTGTCTTTCTCCATTGAGCAGTTGAGTACTGGGTGTATTATCTAATTATAAAAATGGTTCAAATGGCTCTGAGCACTATGGGACTTAACATCTGAGGTCATCAGTCCCCTAGAACTTAGAACTACTTAAACCTAACTAACCTAAGGACATCACACACATCCATGCCCGAGGCAGGATTCGAACCTGCGACGGTAACCAGTCCCGCGGTTCCGGACTGAAGCGCCTAGAACTGCATGGCCACCGCGGCCGGCATCTAATTATACTTTTATGTTTTAAAAATTAAGTACACAACAAGAACCGCACTGTATCCTCCTTCAGATACATAACAACAACTGAAATGTACGGCAAATGTCGAAAACAAAGTGGTACCACTCATACATCCAGTTACCATGTGGACTTTTCATTGAACTTCTGAGATCTTCAATAACGTGCATTGTCTGCATGAGCGTTTATTACCGCCTGATACCGTATAAATGCACGGGGGGTCACCGTGTGGCGGCATCTGTGGCCGAGCGGTTCTAGGCGCTTCAGTCTGGAACCGCGCGACCGCTACGGTAGCAGGTTCGAATCCTGCCTCGGGCATGGATGTGTGTGATATCCTTAGGTTAGTTAGGTTTAAGTAGTTCTAAGTCTAGGGGACTCATGACCTCAGATGTTGTCCCATAGTGCTTAGAGCCACAAGCTCAGATTATGAAGGGTTGGGGAAGGAAATCGGCCATGCCTCTTAAAAGGAACTATCCCGGTATTTGCCTTAAGCGATTTAGGTGGTGGTGATTGGTTTGTGGGGCGCTCAACTGCGCGGTCATAAGTCCCAATTTTTGAACAGTCCAATTTGTTTACCCAGTCCCATCTAGCCACTGTCACGAATTATTATGATGAAATAATTTTTTTTTTTTTTTTGGTCATCAGTCTACTGACTGGTTTGATGCGGCCCGCCACGAATTCCTTTCCTGTGCTAACCTCTTCATCTCAGAGTAGCACTTGCAACCTACGTCCTCAATTATTTGCTTGACGTATTCCAATATCTCTCTTCCTCTACAGTTTTTGCCCTCTACAGCTCCCTCTAGTAGCATGGAAGTCATTCCCTCATGTCTTAGCAGATGTCCTATCATCCTGTCCCTTCTCCTTATCAGTGTTTTCCACATATTCATTTCCTCTCCGATTCTGCGTAGAACCTCCTCATTCCTTACCTTATCAGTCCACCTAATTTTCAACATTCGTCTATAGCACCACATCTCAAATGCTTCGATTCTCTTCTGTTCCGGTTTTCCGACAGTCCATGTTTCACTACCATACAATGCTGTACTCCAGACGTGAAATGATTAGGACAACACAAACACTGAGTCTCCGGGCAGAGAAAATTCCCAACCCGGCCGGAAATCGAACCCGGGACCCGTGATTCAGAGGCAGCAACGCTCGCCACTAGACCACAAGGTGCGGACAAGCGATTTAGAGAAATCACGGAAATCCTGAGCCAGGATGGCCGGACGCGGGTTTGAACCGTCGTCCTCCCGAATGCGAGTCCAGCGTGCCAACCACTGCGCCACCCCGCGCGGTCGGGTTGTAATGCGTCTGCAACCTCGCCGAATTCGCCTTGTGCACTGATCTGTCTCCCTGCAACGTGTCTACACGGAAGATGGAGACACACTACCGTCAGCAGCAAAAATAAATAAATAATAAAATCTGCAACAGCACGACGGAAAGTTCATCCTTTTTCGATCAAACAGACTGCACTTGCAACTTGCACTGCAATAAGATTTCGCACTGCATGTGCTTGGTTGAATACAACTTGCACAAATGACTACTACTGTCTGTGTCCCCCACCAGACAATTCTGGGACATCAGTACTCACTTCCTTCTGCGGGATTACCTGACGCTAATGTGGAACACAGTTTACAGATGGCGAATGATTTTAATTGTTGCACACACTGCAAGCGAAGATCTCAAGCTATGCAATAATAATACAGGCATCAAAACACACTTAACATATCGGAGGCTAATACACGTGTTCCCCTAATTCTTTTGAGCAGTGTAGCTCCTAGTCTTGTTGCTTCGATAGTTCCGGAAATTGAGGGCGCCAGTTGTCACATTTTGCTGTAGAGGACACAACTTTCCTATTGCTGTTCTACCACACAGTTATGTCTTTTTTTAAATATTTATTGACTATCAGTTTCGACGGAACTTCTTCAGGCACTTTAACACGGTTATCGATGTTATGTACAAAGCAGCGATATGAACATATACAGATGGCGGTAGTATCGCGTACAGAAGGTATAAAACGGCAGTACATTGCCGGAGCTGTCGTTTGTACTCAGCTGAGTCACGTGAAAAGGTTTCCGACGCGATTACGGACGAACGACGGGAACTAACAGACTTTGAACGCAGATTGGTAGTTGAAGCTAGACGCATGGGTCATTCCATTTCGGTAATCGTTAGCGAATTCAATATTCAGATATTACACAGTGTCGAGTGTGTTCCGCGAATACCAAATTTCAGACATTACCTCTCACCACGGACAACGCACTGGCCGACGGCCTTCGCTTAACGACCGAGAGCAGCGGAGGTTGCGTAGCTTTGTCAGTGCTAGCAGACAAGCAGTACCGCGTGAAATAATGTGGCAAATCAATGAGGTGCGTATAACGAACGTATCCGTTAGTACAGTGCGGCGAAATTTGGCATTCATGGACTATGGCAGCAGACGACTGACCCCAGTGCCTTTTTTAACAGCAGGACTCTCCTGAGCTCGTGACCATATCGGTTGGAACCTAGACGGCTGGAAGTCCGTGACCTGGTCAGACAAGTCCCGATTCCAGTTGGTAAGAGCTGATGGTAGGGTCTGAGTGTGTCGCTGACCCCACGAAGCCATGGACACAAGTTGTCGACAAGGCATTGTGTATGGAACGGAGTGCGTTCCCTGGTCCAACTGAACCGATCATTGATCGAAGTGGTTGTGTTCGGCTGCTTAAAGATAATTTGTACCCATTCATCGTATTCCCATCAACAATGGAACTTTTATGGACGACAATCCGCCATGTCAGTAGGCCATAACGGGCTACGTTCCTAAGTTAAAAAATATGGTTCGAATTGTTATTCCTATTGATTATAACATGTAAAAGAATTTATGGTCAATATCCTCAAAAAAATGTTAGTTTTACGTAATTAAAGGTTAAGAATCATTAAATATCAAGATCTGGTCACGTGATCGAAAACGCTCTGTTATTGGCTGACACTCTGGTGGCGTCACAGACTAGGAGTAAGACGAAGCTATACGTGTGTTACAGGAGCGTTATACGAAGTTATGTTTTTACGTACGTATACTGCAAACAGTTTCGCTATTCATTGATGGAAAACGCAATTACAATTTTAAGTAACAATAGAAAGAAATTATGTGAACGATGATAGTGAAAGCCTTGCGAAAACTGAGAGAGCAGCGATATGTACAGCGACGGACATTTTTCTCCCTGCTCCCTGCAGCATCATTAAACTCTCTCAGAACTAAAGAATTGTAGAAATTTTGCAAATGGGCCCGTATACTATAACTAGATTGTCGACTATCAGTCATGAGCTGCGACCCGAAGCACATTAAAATTATTCTTGGCAAAACTTAGTATTTATTTCCTCTGTAGAAGACACTCAACAGTGATACCGCATCCAGTAGCCGTCCAGTGGCGCAACGGATAACAGATAAAGAGGTCGCATGCTCCAATCCCGGAGGGTCATATGTTTTCAATAGTTTTACACAACGTACGAAAATAGCGATAGCAAGAACTGATTGCAGCATTTGTTTCGATTGTGGGATGTACTATATACAGCATCACATTAATCTTAGGCTGAGGAATGGACAACAGAGGATAAATGCATTTACTTTGAGAGCATTGCTAGTAGTGAAGGTATCATCGTATGCCCACAGTACAACGAGGTGTAGGATGATGAGGTGATACGAAGTGTGTAGAGCACGCAGATGACACAAAGGTACGGACTGTGATGTTTGTGGGTTTAAACTAACGATAGCGTCTGAAGCGGACTTACTTCATCTTTATGTAAGATGGCGAAACTGCAAAAGTTTAAGCATATAACTTGTGTCTAACACTCGTAATAATGGGGTAGTTTATAGTTACTCATGATCTGCAGCAGTCGTAGTCCCGAGTTCATTTACGGTCACTGTAAATTAACTAGTGGAGAGTTAATGTAGTTTAATCTTGCGTGAAGTTTCATAATTTTTATTATACTTTCAAAACCAAATTAAAATATTAATACAAAGGCAAACAATACAATACAAAAGGAGCAGCTACATTGTCACTGCTCAAAAACCAAAACCAGACTGACTCCCTTTGCCAACAAGGCAGTAACTATTTATACTTTAAGAATCCCGAACAATCCTCGTCATTGTTTAAAATTATTATTTCATTAATTAACAATTAAAACATCCTAAAACAAATGACATATTTCAATGATTACGTGGGTTCTTATATGTTAAACAGATGAGTGAATTCTAATCTCTACATAAGTTGTAGCGTGTATAAACGCTTAGGTATCAAATGTTAACAATACACTTGTTATATTTACTAATTACAGAAGATTCATATCATATAAAATCTTCCTACCAATTAACGGACTTTTACACATTAGCTGTAATTAAGATTCCGTAATTATTTTTTCGTAACTTTTTCCTAAGTACATATTTCCATACACCTCTGTGTCAGAAATTACTGTTTATGGTTAAAATTTACGTGTTTAAATTAGTTTTGATTAGACTGCTACGTTTCAAGCAATAAGGATCGTTACTGGACGGTACGAAGATAACATTGTTGCTAATAAAGTATAAAGTTTGTGGTCACATTAACTACAAAATGTCTGTCTGAACGTGAGGTGTGTAAACGGCAATCGCAAATGTAAACGCATGTAAACAGCAAGGAAAACACAATAATATTCTGTTTATAATCGGTGTGATGAAGTTCTGTAATTGTGATTTAGTTTTCATATGGGAGGACTGTCGAGTTGTTTTTACAAATAAGTCAAAATGTTCTTTCGGGTTGTACTCAAACCAGCGACCTATGAACATCATCTTATATAATTTAAAGATCTACCGCTCTAAAACTCAGCTGCCGAGTAATTGGGGTGCACAGGGGTACAATAACAATTTTCACTGCGAGTTTAATTTCGGTCAATGCCGCTATCCTTCGTTGTAACAGGATGTGTCTCAGGTAAGTTGATTTTAAGTTCTTAGTGCAACATGTTTTTAATTAAGCTAGTGAACTAGTGCATTGACGTAGTGGTAATTTGCCGGTACAGTGCAACCACGTTTTACGCATCTTCTCATTCTCTGGAACACTGAAAAACAACTTTTCAGGAGTTTTTTTTATAGATGTATTTGTACAGTATGGCACTACACACCATTTGTAACCCATTTTCCGAACAGAAATCCCAAAAAAAAAGACATCACTGAGAATTAGGATTATGACAGTAGGAGCAGCGAGCTAGCCAGTGACGTCACAGGCATCGCATGACTCGAATGGAGCGTTTTAGCGCGCTTTCAAATTATCTGAATTTCATTTCCGTTTTTATAAAAGTATACTGAAAGTACAGAGGAAAAAATGCGAATTAGGAGCATAAAATGACAATCATTTAAGACAATTTCCAGGAAAGTCAAATACCTTATCTTTCGCCACCCAGATCGTCCGGCATGAATCCGATCGAACGTTTATGGGACACAAACGAGAGGTCAGTTCGCGCACAAAATCCTGCACCGGCAACGTGTTCGCAATGAAGGACGGCTATTAGAGTTGGCACGGCTCAGTATTTCTGCAGGGTAGTTCCAACGACTTGTCGAGTCCATGCCATGTCGAGTTGCTGCACTACGCCAGACGAAACGAGGTCCGACGCAATATTAGGTGGTGTCCCATCACTTGCCACCTGAGTCTATTCCCTGTTAACGCAGTCCAACGAGTCACAGCTCCCGTACGATACGAGTACAGGGTGATTCTGCTAAGTGGGGACAAACTGCGAGAAAGGACCGCTAAGACGGTGAGGAGTTCATATGGACACGAGTGGAAAGGCATACTAAGGGATGTACAGCCGTCTGACGGTTAAGGTAAGAGATCTTTGACACTGACACCGGCATTACTAACAAGGGAACCTCCCCATCGCACCCCCCTCAGATTTAATTCTAAGTTGACTAAGTTAGACCTTGAAAAACTGAACACAGATCAATCGAGAAAACAGGAAGAAGTTGTGTAGAACTATGAAAAAATAAGCAAAATATACAAACTGAGTAGTCCATGTGGAACATAAGCTACATCAAAGACAATGTGAGTTTAGGAGCGCCGTGGTCCTGCGGTTAGCGTGAGCAATTACTGAACGAAAGGTCCTTGGTTCAACTCTTTGTTTTCAGTTTATGTCACAAACTCTTATGTTTTCATCACTTTTTTGGGAGTGATTATCACATCCACAAGAAAACCTAAATCGGGAAAGGTAGAAGAATCTTTTTACCCATTCGCCAAGTGTACAAGTTAGGTGGGTCGACAACATATTCCTGTCATGTGACGCACATGCCGTCACCAGTTCCGTATAGAATATATCAGACGTGTTTTCCTGTGGAGGAATCGGTTGACCTATGACCTTGCGATCTAATGTTTTCGGTTCCCATTCGAGAGGCACGTCCTTTCGTCGACTAATCGCACCGTTTTTTGGTGCGGTCGCAAAACACAGACACTAAACTTATTACAGTGAACAGAGACGTCAATGAACGAACGGACAGATCATAACTGTACGAAAATGAAGAAAGTAAAATTATCACTCGAGGGAAGACTTGAACCAAGGATCTTTCGTTCCGCAGCTGCTCACGCTAACCACGAGACCACGGCGCACCTGTGCTTACATCATTCTTTATGTTGCCTATCTCTGGCATGGACTACTCAGTTTGTATATTTTTGCTTATTTTTTCATAGTTCTACACAACTTCTTCCTGTTTTCTCGATTGATCTGTGTTCAGTTTTTCAAGTCCTATCCACTGTGCCAACTTAGAATTAAATCTGAGGGGGGTGCGATGGGGAGGTTCCCTTGTAAGCACGCGCCCGCCAGCATGCGGTAAGCCAGACGGCCGTGTGGAACACACTCCACGACAGTTGACACTGTCCGTTTTCCTTACATCGCGTACGCGCCGTATTACCTGCGGAGTTGCCGCCGCAGCGACGGATTTGTCGCCGGATCTTCGCGCAGGTCACCACAGTGCTGGGGTTTCTATTCACCCAATTCGCATATGACATTACCTTTATAAGGGGCGGTACCGTCCACCTTCACAACACACATCTGAGGGTTTTGGAGAATCCCGACAGTATGGTGGCAACGAACCACCACCTCTGATTCGGGCTTAGTGTGTGGGTGGGGATTACTGGCGACGGCCTCGTAGGACCGGCCATCTTTCCACAACGCATCACAGGCGGGGCGTATCTCCAGCTGGGAGACTTGTCTCTGATGGAACGAATGGTGCTCCAGCTCACTGCCCTCTTGAGTGTGGATCTAGAACACTAGTACAGACAAGACCTTCCCACTGGCCTCGCGTGCTTCGTGTGTGGGTTCAACCACTGAAACGTGTACTATCGAAGATCTTGTGTCTCCGCCTCAAGTGGGTGCATTTCTTGCTTCTTATTTTCTCACGGGTAGTTTCTTGCACTTTGACCCCGTTAAGTAAAATCATTTCGTATAGAGAATGCTGAAATGCACCAGAAGGTAGTAGTTGCGGCGGTACATCACATCGACAATCACACTAAAACGCCTTCAAAATAGATTTAAATTGGATGTATAATCATCGCTTGTGGCACAGTATAGAACCAATTGACGGCGCTGTTTAGTTTTATAACTCCGTGACAGATGCATTTTCAGACGTTTATGTTGGTGACAGAATTAAGCGCCACAATCTTATATATGTTTTTTCTCGAGTCAGTACCCCTTTTTCTCAACACATACTAACCATACAGGGACGAATTAGGTACTGTTAGAAAGGTTTTTTAACCTCCTGACACTGCATACCGATTTTGCTCTAATACTTACTATTTGTGGGAAATTTAAACATAAATGTGACTTAACTATCATAGGCAAAAAGGTATCACACGGATGCCCAGCTTCATACCTACATTTTAGGGAAGAGGAGAGTGTTTGATGTCCTGCAGGAGCACTTTAGGGACCACATTCTGGCTTTGGGGTACTCAGAGGCCACTGGCATGGGCCTCGATTGGCCGCCATATTCTCCGGGTCTGAACATATGCGACGCCTTTTTGTAGGGCTACATTAAAGACAAGGTGTACAGCAATAGGCCCAAAACCATTGCTGAGCTGAAAACAGCCATTCAGGAGGTCATCGACAGCATCGATGTTCCAACATTTCAGCGGGTCATGCAAACTTGCGCTGCTCGTCTGCGCCACATCATCGCCACTCACGGCAGGCATATCGAACATGTCATAACCCAAATCCGAATATCCGTAGTGACATTTACTTGTTGAATAAAGTGGGCGCACGTCATATTTTTTAGGTTTTCTTGATATAGTTCCATTATTGTCACCCGTACCTTTTTCCATTATGGTGAGCAGCGTAGAGAAAATGACCTCTTCCACTGAAATGAAATTGAGAAACTAATCTCGAACTTGAAATCTACATGAGGAGGTATGCTACTTTAGAGTGATGGTAGTCAATGCAACATGTTGTTGTTGTTGTTGTTGTTGTAATCTTCAGTCCTGAGACTGGTTTGATGCAGCTCTCCATGCTACTCTATCCTGTGCAAGCTGCTTCATCTGCCAGTACCTACTGCAACCTACATCCTTCTGAATCTGCTTAGTGTATTCATCTCTTGGTCTCCCTCTACGATTTTTATCCTCCACGCTGCCCTACAGTACCAAATTGGTGATCCCTTGATACCTCAGAACATGTCCTACCAACCGATCCCTTTTTCTAGTCAAGTTGTGCCACAAACTCCTCTTCTCCCCAATTCTATTCAATACCTCATTAGCTATGTGATCTACCCATCAAATCTTCACCATTCTTCTGTAGCACCACATCTTGAAAGCTTCTCTTCTCTTCTTGTCCAAACTATTTATCGTCAATGTTTCACTTCCATACATGGCTACACTCCATACAAATACTTTCAGAAACGACTTCCTGACAAATCTATACTCGGTGTTAACAAATTTCTCTTCTTCAGAAAGGCTTTCCTTGCCCTTTGGCAGTCTACATTTTATATCTCCTCTACTTCGACCATCATCAGTTATTTTGCTAACCAAATAGCAAAACTCCTTTACTACTTTAAGTGTCTCATTTCCTAATCTAATCCCCTCAGCATCACCCGATTTAATTTGACTACATTCCATTATCCTCGTTTTGCTTTTGTTGATGTTCATCTTATATCCTCCTTTCAAGACACTGTCCATTCCGTTCAACTGCTCTTCCAAGTCCTTTGCTGTCTCTGACAGAATTACAATGTCATCGGCGAACCTCAAAGTTTTTATTTCTCGTCCATGGATTTTAATACCTACTCAGAATTTTTCTTTTGTTTCCTTTACTGCTTGCTCAATATACAGATTGAATAACATCGGGGAGAGGCCACAACCCTGTCTCACTCCCTTCCCAACCACTGCTTCCCTTTAATGCTCCTCGACTCTTATAACTGCCATCTGGTTTCTGTACAAATTGTAAATAGCCTTTCGGTCCCTGTATTTTATCCCCGCCACCTTCAGAATTTAAAAGAGAGTATTCTAGTCAACATTGTCAAAAGCTTTCTCCAACTCTACAAATGCTAGAAACGTACGTTTGCCTTTCGTTAATCTATTTTCTAAGATAAGTCGTAGGGTCAGTTTTGCTTCATGCAACAGAGTGTTTGGATATTATCAGCACAGACTGCGGGATTTGCGCGCCAGATTCCGCAGACTGCCGCTGGAGAGCGCTGAGGTCGCATGTCACGCTGAGGTCGCATGTCACGCTGAGGAGCACGTTATGTTTCCGTGGGCGGTAGCAGGCGTTTTCGGAGCGTACAGCAACCACGGAGGACTCCACGACCGGCGGGCTTCGCGATGAGAAACACGTCCCGTGTGAGGGCGGCTTCGCTGAAGCCGTTTTAATTCTGCGGTTCGAGCAGTGAACGCCGAACCTCGACCCCGGCTGACATCTGGACACCAGACTTCCAGCACGCTCCTGTAGCGAACCGCGCCTCCCGCGTGCGTCATCACAGCAGGGGGATCTCGGCAGCCGAGCCCGTGTGAGCCGAAGCCGCGAGTACACAGAGCTTTCGCCAGAAGTGGGCCACACCGCCGGTCGGCGAGATAAGACGCCGATACTTACGCAATCAGGCAGCTGTGCGTCTGCAGGGGAGCCAGAGGCGCGTGTGCGTGCCAAGCGATCCACGCAAGTGCTCACCTCCCCCCTCCCCTCTAACTCTCTCGCACGCACACACACACACACACACACACACACACACACACACACACACACACAAAAGCAGGGTCGCCTTCTCTAGCACTGGCTATACATCGTAACGTAGCTTTCATACTACCCTATTCGTATCCCCTCTGCTCAGTCCTATATTATCGATGAATTGCAGCGACGCCTATTAACAGAAGGTACAATCGTATGGACTATTGTTGTTTTTGTTCTTGTTTTAGTGGTGTTATTTTCAGCGCCATGGCTGGTTTGATGCAGCTCTCCATGCTAGTCTATTGTGATATTCCTGATTGTGGCCGCCAGTATTTTATTTTGCTAGAAGCTCGCCTTGATGCAGCTTCATACACATCAAATAGCATACGGTACAAAAGTGGAGTGAGGTACAAGCGAGAGATGGTACAGTATGTACCAGTCGTGTGGGAGAGTCCGCCAGTTGTACTGAACTTGCTTCTGATCGGTCGGCACGTTCGGGTCCGAGGCGCCAAAACGCCTAACTTCTCTTATTAATTATTTATATACTTTTCATTGTATTTAATCCAGTTTTTAGTACGACAATCTCTTATGGTCACCCTACGAGCCCATCGCTTTTCTTAAATGTCACGAGTTTGCAACCAAAGTGCTTCGGACACCTGGTCGCTTTGACGCGCCTGGGAGAGGAAGTACTTAGGCTGCGCTAGTCACTCTGTTTCGGGTGTTCTTCAGAGCCCCACATTCTGTACTCTACATCGGGCGTAACTTAATTGTTCATATGTAATACTCAATCTGCCCAGTGCGTACCCGAGTCCCGCACATGTATATCATACACTACTGGCCATTAAAATTGCTACACCACGAAGATGACGTGCTACAGACTCGAAATTTAACCGACCGGAAGAAGATGCTGTGATATGCAAATGATTAGCTTTTCAGAGCATTCACACAAGGGTGGCGCCGGTGGCGACACCTACAACGTGCAGACATGAGGAAAGTTTCCAACCGATTTCTCATACACAAACAGCAGTTGACCGGCGTTGCCTGGTGAAACGTTGTTGTGATGCCTCGTGTAAGGAGGAGAAATGCGTACCATCACGTTTCCGACTTTGATAAAGGTCGGATTGTAGCCTATCGCTATTGCGGTTTATCATATCGCGACATTACTGCTCGCGTCGGTCGAGATCCAACGACTGTTAGCAGAATAGGAATCGGTGGGTTCAGGAGGGTAATACGGAACGCCGTGCTGGATCCCAACGGCCTCGTATCACTAGCAGTCGAGATGAGAGGCATCTTATCCGCATGGCTGTAACAGATCGTGCAGCCGCGTCTCGATCCCTGAGTCAACAGATGGGGACGTTTGCGAGACAACAACCATCTGCACGAACAGTTCGACGACGTTTGCAGCAGCACGGACTATCAGCTCGGAGACCACGGCTGCGGTTACCATTGACGCTGCATCACAAACAGGAGCGCCTGCGATGGTGTACTCGACGAACGTGGGTGCACGAGTGGCAAAACGTCATTTTTTCGGATGAATCCAGGTTCTGTTTACAGCATCATGATGGTCGCATCCGTCTTTGGCGACATCGCGGTGAACGCACATTGGAAGCGTGTATTCGTCATCGCCATACTGGCGTATCACCCGGCGTGATGGTATGTGGAGCCATTGGTTACGCGTCTCGGTCACCTCTTGCTCGCATTGACGACACTTTGAACAGTGGATGCACATTTCAGATGTGTTACGACCCGTGGCTCTACCCTTCATTCGATCCCTGCGAAACACTACATTTCAGCAGGATAATGCACGACCGCATGTTTCAGGTCCTGTACGTGCCTTTCTGAATAGAGAAAGTTCGACTGCTGCCCTGGCCAGCACATTCTCCAGATTTCTCACCAATTGAAAACGTCTGGACAATGGTGGCCGAGCAACTGGCTCGTCACAATACGCCAGTCACTAGTCGTGATGAACTGTGGTACCATGTTGAAACTGTACGGGCAGCTGTACCTGTACACGCCATCCAAGCTTTGTTTGACTCAATGCCCAGGCTTGTCAAGGCCGTTATTATGGCCAGAGATGGTTGTTCTGGGTAATGATTTCGCAGGATCTATGCACCCAAATTGCGTGAAAATGTAATCACATGTCAGTTCTAGCATAATATATTTGTCCAATGTATACCCGTTTATCATCTGCTTTTCCTCTTGCTGTAGCAATTTTAATTGCCAATTGTGTATTTCGGAAGTTGGATGGAAAAGTTAATATACTATTAAGAAAGTTATGTCGAGTGTTGTAAAAGGCATTGTAAATGTGTGAACATTTGAATAATAACCAAACAGGATACATTAATGCGAAGTATCGCCTACCATTATTGCCAGTACTACAGATCTTGCCCTCTGTGGATACAGAGACTAACCTCGGCAAGGGGCATCCGTAAAAAGATTAATCACGGGTTCGAATTGACAGCGTAGCAGCCTCCGCGGAAGAAGATACCACGGCCGACGAGCTGTCTTCTGCGCTGGCGACACAGCTTTAGAAGACGACAGGTTGGTGCAAAGAACGGTCAGAGACTCTTATTCAATCTCTCCAGCTTCCAGATCAGACTTCCAAAGGGACACACAATTTATACCATACTGACAAACGGAAACTCCCCATCGCATCCCCTCAGACTTAATGAACAGCCTGTCAAAAACTGAACACAGATCAAGGATGAAAACAGGAAGAAAGTGTATTTAACTACCTAAAAAAGCAAAATAGAAACAGTTAGCGGTCCAAAGACAGGAAGTGAAATATAGCTATATAGAGTACGTTGAAATAGCAACGGCGCCATGGTCAACACTCGTAATGGTGTCTGCACACCGGAGTATACGCAACGGTATGTGTTCTTTCGGGAACATATACCATCTTCATATAGTTAAAGGCTACCCGACCATTTACCACCTCCTGTGCGAACACACACGTTTTGGCCGAACTCTTACGGGATTCATCAGCTTAGCCTGGTGCGAGTAATGAGTGAATGAATGGGCACTTATCTATTAGTAGTACTACGAATGTAGGTTGTGGACAGTTGGGTGTGTGGGTCTCGTGGGAGGCGTGCTAGGGATAAGTCCCTGCAATCGCACTATCCTCTGTGCCCTCGGCGGCTCAGATGGATCGTCTTCTGTAATTTAAAAAAAAAAACTGAGTAAAGGAGCCAACGATCAACTTGAACGGATGTCTTGTGACGTCCGCCCAGACCAAACGCAACCAAAAATACCGGACAAAAGGGGGGGGGGGGGGGGGGGAGATGGATAGAGCGTCTGCAATGCAAGCAGAAGATCCCGGGTTAGAGTCCCAGTCGGGGCACACTTTTTCAGCTGTGTCCCCATTGATGTATATCAACAACACCTGTTGGCAGCTAAGGGTTTCGATTTAATCATGATTTCGTATACACAAGCAAACATTCAATCCATAGAGCAATTCACTAGTGTTCACTGCGTGTTGCGTGCACTTACGAACAAACATTTGCACTAGACGAGCAAAAGAAAACACTGCTGAACAAGTCTTGTACGAGCGAAAACAAGCGAACGCTGTCATTTTGTTTGTTTGGCACTACACACACACACACACACACACACACACACACACACACACACACACACACACACACACAGATATCTGATGGAACACTACCGTAGTATAATAGTCGCAGTGAAAGTGATATCCACATTGTATTGTTGTACATGCCAGATGTGGTTTTGGTGACATAAAAAGCAAAGTAGCGAAGAAGAAGAAAAAATGTGGCTGTCTGAATTTTTGCAGAAGTTTCAGATACGTACAACGAGCAATGACGAACAAAATGAGGCAAAAAAAGTGGTCATGATGTTGGACTGCCACGCAGGCGAGCCGTTATCAAACACCTCACTTGCACCAATTTTCTCTTCTTTTTTTTTGCCGCTGTTCGCTGTATTCAAATTTGTGTGTGTGTGTGTGTGTGTGTGTGTGTGTGTGTGTGTGTGTGTGTGTGTGTGTGTGTGTGCGTGTGTGCGTGTGTGCGTGTGTGCGTGTGTGCGTGTGTGCGTGTGTGCGTGTGTGCGTGTGTGCGTGTGTGCGTGTGTGCGTGTGTGCGTGTGTGCGTGTGTGCGTGTGTGCGTGTGTGCGTGTGTGCGTGTGTGCGTGTGTGCGTGTGTGCGTGTGTGCGTGTGTGCGTGTGTGCGTGTGTGCGTGTGTGCGTGTGTGCGTGTGTGCGTGTGTGCGTGTGTGCGTGTGTGCGTGTGTGTGTCGTGGTGAACGTCCGCTTGGAAAAGCGCGGTGGAAGGAAGGGATCTATAATGACAGTTGAGTCTGCACAACTATTCTAATAGCAGCCGAAAGGAATTTGCTTTCAACTGGGAACCGCCAAGGTTTCATGACAATGCGACAAGTCAACCGAATCCTCCACCGCAAAGCACGTCTGGTGTACAATACAATAACACGGCTTTAGTGACAGTACGTGTGTAGTATGTTAGGAATCTCTTACCGAAGCACGTAATTTGTGCGCCTGGTGAGTGAGTGAGAGATGCTTCGCTGCCCGATTTAGGTGTTCGAATGAAAGCGAATATGATCACTCCCAAGGAAATGATCGAAATACAATACTTCGTCACATATGCTGCAACAGTTTCAAGGTCATAAGTTTTTAACGTTTTTGATGGCTCTGAGCACTATGGGACTCAACTGCTGTGGTTATCGGTCCCCTAGAACTTAGAACTACTTAAACCTAACTAACCTAAGGACATCACACACATCCATGCCCGAGGCAGGATTCGAACCTGCGACCGTAGCAGTCCCACGGTTCCGGACTGCGCGCCTAGAACCGCGAGACCACCGCGGCCGGCAACGTTTTTGAAGTTGCGTTTCGTTTTGTAAGTTTTGACTCTTGAATTCCTTTGTTGTAACATAGTTCACGTTTATTTGCTGTTTTCATTTCTGTGAGACGTCTATGTGGCATTTCTCCTCTCTCACTATTCATCACGTTTACTTGCGAGAGGAACATATTCTTACCACATGACTCCTTTTTTATAACCAATGTATAATATGACAACTGCCAAGACTACAGAAAGAGAACAAACATTTCAATGACTGGCGGACAGTTCATAATGTTGTGAAGAAAAGAAAAGAGAAATAATGTATCGCCGAAAGGCAACACTGCAGACATACGGATCTGAACAGTACCGTGGGTATTCGTATGTGAATAGTGAAGGTTCAAATTGCTAAGGCCGGTATTACACTATCAAATTTCTTTGTCAAAGATTTGATCAAAGATGTGATCAAATATTCCGTCCAATATATTTGACAAAGATCTTTGACGTAGCGCTAGAAGGGGTATTACACTGTCATCAAATTTTTCGTCAGAGTTCATGATGGCTGACAACAACTTGTTATTAACCGCAACAGTTGCACGTACCGCAATTGCATTGTGTGCACATGCGGAAAAGAAGTGGGGGAAAAAAAAGGAACCATACATACGAGGTTGACAGTCTTAAATTCCTGGGATTACAACTTCATAATAAATTCAGTTGGGAGGAGCACACCACAGAACTGCAGAAACGCCTTAACAAATCTGTATTTGCAATTCGAATGTTAGCAGACATAGGCAACATAAAAATGAAAAAGCTTGCATACTTTGCCTACTTTCATTCCATAATGTCATATGGTATAATATTTTGGGGTAAATCTTCAAGTCAAACAAAAGTTTTCAGAGTCCAAAAGCCTGTAATACGTATTATTTGTGGAGTAAATTCACGGACGTCCTGTAGAAACCTCTTCAAAGAACTGGGTATACTAACTACTGCCTCTAAGTATATTTACTCCTTAATGAAATTTGTCCTAAATAATATATCTATTTTTCCAACAAACAACTCAGTTCGTACATACAATACCAAGAACAAAAATGATCTGCACAAGGACTTAAAAGCACTTACTTTAGTTCAAAAAGGGGTTCACTACTCAGGAACACTGACTCATCTTCAATAATTTGCCAGCAAACATAAAAAATTTAGTTACAAATAAAGATCAGTTTAAATGGAGCCTGAAAGACTTACTAGTGGCCAACTCCTTCTACTCCATTGACGAATTTTTTAATAGAAACAAATGATGTATTGTATTTATTCATACTATTAGTATTCTTATTTCAGCTTTAAAAAAAATTGACATGTTCCACATCCACGAGGATCTCCTCAGCACGGATCTATGGAACGAAAAACTAATCTAATCCGGGTGAAGCCGTGGGTTTTACGACGACACGATAAAAGCATTCAACAAAACTTGTTACGTGAGCTTACAGTGGAAGACGTCAAGTCGTACATCAATTATTTAAGAATGGATGAGCATACATTTCTGTATGTGCTCAGTGAAGTGTATCCTCATATCACAAAGCACAATATTCATTTAAGAACTGCTACATCTGCAGAAGACAGGCTCACTGTAACACTCCGATTCCTTGCTACAGGAGAGGGTTTTGTTAGGTTAGGTCTCCAATCTTCTTAATCTATTTTTGTATTCAGGGTGCCTCACGTTGTAAAGCGCCTCATCAGCTTCATACATCTCTATTAATTTTGTAGTTGTCGGCACACACCGATTGTATTTACCGGCAATTTTATAAAAACACTACAGACAACAGAACGCTGCAGCGATGCTAGCGCTCCATGTGGTAACATGTCACACTGCAGTGAACAGAAGACAAGCGACTTCTTTGATCAAATCTACGGCGAGGCCCTAGATTTGATCAAATATTGGATGACATTTGACAAAGTTCCTATTACACCATCAAATATCTTTGACAAAGAAATTTGACAAAGAAATTTGACAAAGAAATTTGATAGTGTAATACTGACCTAAGCCATGTCTCCGCATTATCCTTTCTTGCAGGAGTGCCATCTTTGCACTTGCCCGCTAAAGGTAAAGGTCCCGAGATCGAGTCTGGGCGCGGCACACAGTTTTGAATTGCCAGGAAGAGAGACACAGGTCAATAGCTTGGAGACTGCTCCGTGAGTCCGTGCAGATAGCGACGCGGCCCCGGCAGGTCTGTTTAATGAGGCGCGGGCCGCTGATGATGGCCACTGGCGCGGGGCGAGTGTGTCCTCGGCTTTAAGCGCAGCCACGGCGGCGGCGGGCCGGCCGCAGCACGGCATCGATCTACGCACCAGAGGCGCGCCGACCTGCCGCAGACTCCACGCAGCCGCTGCTGGACACTCCTCGCCGTCTCGCTCGGGCTTCGCCTCTGTCCAGACGCGGGAGGCGTCAACCTGGAAACCAGCTGTTCTGGCCTGTTCCATTGTCGGTTGGTTAGTTGATTTGGGGGAGGGGACCAAAACATCGAGGTCGGTTCAAATGGCTCTGAGCACTAAGGGACTTAACTCCTGGGGGTCATCAGTCCCCTAGAACGTAGCTTAAACCTAACTGACCAAAGGACACCACATACATACATGCCCAAGGCAGGATTCGAACCTGCGACCGTAGTGGTCGCGCGGTTCCACACTGTAGCGCCTAGAACCGCTCGGCCACTCCGGCCGGCAACAGCGAGGTCATCAGTCCCATCGGATTAGGGAAGGATGGAGAAGAAAGTCGGTCGCGCTGTTTTAAAGGAACCATCCCGGCATTTGCCTGAAGCCATTTAGAGAAATCACGAAAAACCTACAGTAAGTGATCAAAAGTATCCAGACACTCGCAAAAACATACGTTTTTCATATTAGGTGCATTGTGCTGCCACCTGCTGCCAGGTACTCCACATCAGCGACCTCAGTAGTCATTAGACGTCGTGAGAGAGCAGAATGGGGCGGTCCGCGGAACTCACGGACTACGAACGTGGTCAGGTGATTGGGTGTCACTTGTGTCATACGTCTGTATGCGAGATTTCACACTCCTAAACATCCCTAGGTCCACTGTTTCCGATGTGACAGTCAAGTACAAACGTGAAGGGACGTGTACAGCGCAAAAGTGTACAGGCCGACCTCGTGTGTTGACTGACAGCCGACAGTTGAAGATGGTCGTAATGTGTAATAGGCAGACATCTATCCAGACCATCAGACAGGAATTCCAAACTGCTTCAGGATCCACTGCAAGTACTAGGACAGTTAAGAGGGAGGTGAGACATCTTGGATTTCATGGTCGAGCGGCTGCTCGTAAGTCGCACATAACGCCGGTAAATGCCAAACGACGCCTCGCTTGGTGTAAGGAGAGTAACATTGGATGATTGAACAGTGGAAAAACGTTCTGTGGACTGACGAATCACAGTACACGATGGCAGGGTGTGGGTATGGCAGCGTGTGTATTGGCGGAGGGGGTGGTGTTATGGTGCGATCGTGTTTTTCATGGAGGGGGCTAGCACCCCTTGTTGTTTTGTGTGGCACTATCAGTGCACAGGTCTACATTGATGTTTTAAGCACCATCTTGCTTCCCACTATCGAAGACGAATTCGGGAATGGCGATTGCTCTTTCAACACTATTGAGCACCTGTTCATAACGCATGGCCTGTCGCGGAGTCGTTGCACGACAATAACATCCCTGTAATGGACTGGCCCTCACAGAGTCCTGACCTGAATACCGATGGAGGGCGCTACTAACTCTCAAGTCATTTTCAGCCAGGTGTCCAGATACTTTTGATCAGACAGTATATATAAAACTTCTCTTAATTATCTACCACTGAGGAAACGCTTCTGATCGTATTAGACAAAATCGAGCAGTTGTCTTTAAGATATCCGATGTGGCATCATATTTAGTCCACAAGCTTTGATCACAATTCTTTCCAGATCACAGTCTATTTATCTGCAGTCTCTCGCTACCTGAAAGAAGGGGGGTCTCCGAGAACGACATGACCAGCGGAACTTCCTCCCCACATTCACAGACTGGCGTGTTACTACATTCTATTCGATGCAGACGATCGGGGATATGGACCGTGACCATACGTCGACTAGGGGCGTCCTCAGCTGCTGGTATCGCGGGATACCGGGTTCGATTTCCGACGGGGTCGGGGATTTTCACCTATGTTTGTGTTGTCCTTCTCATATCATCATTCATTAAAGGGCGAATTTGGACTGAGCAAAGGCTGGTAATTTGTATGGGCGTTGATAACGACGCGAGCGCCCACAAACCAATCATCATCATCATCATCATCATCATCATCATCTTCATCATCTTCATCATCTTCATCTTCATCTTCATCATCATCATCGAGTAGGGGCAATGTCACGTAGTTTCAGCCGCTTCCTGATGCTTGGGAGTATGCTGTAAACATGGCTTGCAGTGCCTATAGTGTCTTAGTTGGACTGCCATTCATTTCACTTCCAGGCTTGTAAATGCCGTATCAGTAATATGCGTTCCTGTGATCTCGTTCACACGATCATACTGCTCACGCCCCCATCAGTTCAGCGCTACCTTGTACCGTACCACGACATCCATCGGACATAACCCGATGATCACCAGTAAACCCTCTACAAGTGCAGAGCAAAAGGCACCGGCGAGCCTCAGAAGTACGCTCCGCTGAATTCGTCACAGTACTGTGTTGTAGGTGCCTAGTCTCAGGCGATGTAGACTGCGGTGAGACGCCGTGGAAGTGAGTCTACACGTCCCCGGTACTCCTCTGGAGGCAGCTGACACCACATCTTTCGGAGAGCGGCATCCAGTTCTGGTCTGTTCGTGGGTGCAGGACATCCCAGATATACCTGATGAGGTTCAAATCTGGGCTCCAAGGCGGCCATCTGAGTCTTTGGACCCAACCCCCCCCTCCCCCCCCCCTTTCATGTTTCTGATACCATTCCCGGACGACGTGGTTGCGATGTAGCGGCGCGTTATCACACCCAAACACAGCAGAACAGACAAGTTGCTGGAGAGTCACAATTAGATGGAGATGGTTCCTGAGCAGCTCATCACACCGCGAACCATGCCCTTCCAGAACAACTAGGGACCCATTTTCGCACCAGGAAACCGTTGGTTGCGCGACCACTTTTGCAAGTAATTGATTAGGCGTGACCCAACACATCACTTGTTTTACAATTCCACTCGTTAGCAATCAAAGAAATTGCTCGTGTCCTCGTTGACAGATTCTCTTCAGCATCATGCAGTACGGCCTCTTCCAGTTCTGGTGCCCAGCGTCTCCTCGGGGCACCACACTTAGGCTTGCTGACAGTGAAGTTACCAGTTTACGTAATCGTGGCGAAAAGGGTATGCGACGGAGCCTGACGTTGTGGAGAAAGATCTTGATAAGGCCGAGGAGCAGCTCTTCCCATTACCGTGACCTTCGCCGTTCAGAAGGTTCATGTAGGTGTATATTGCAAACGTCAACTCAATCATGTTGCTGTAACGACACACACGTGAATGACGCTGGAACCAGGTCAGAGGGGTAGGATAAATGTCAAATGGCATCAGCCGACCCGACGTAACTCTTCCCCCCCCCCCCCCCCCACCGTAACGTCATTACCCTTTCTACCTAGGAAACACGTTGGCTATAGCACGGAAGCAGCGTGTTTCTGGAAATGGGGTCGTATTCAGAATATTATGTACTCACTCCATTCTACAATTCCTGGAAGAATGTAACGGCAATTTTCTAACACCCTGTATGCTGATGCAATGGCCTCAAACCGACATTTTTTATCGCCCCTCATACCTCGCATATGGTTCTTTTGCCGACCCACATTTCCTAGAATGTTTTTGCTTCTACTACTGTGTGCGTTCACCCGTCTCACTTTCCGCTATTATCATAGACACTGTACATTGTAAGCCAGCATTCCCTTGGGTAACCCCAAAGTAATTCTTACGTCTCTGTATTCCGTCACATACCGAGGGAAACCAATTAGCAGTGAAACTCGTAAGGTAGCCTGAGCCAAGTGCAGCGGGAATTGCTCACGGCCCTGAGGCTATTGTGGAAGCAGCCTCCATTGTAACCTGGGGCTCTGGGCGTATGAATAATTCTCACATTGCTGGCAGTCACATGAACAAAGCTGGTGTAGCGGGCAGACTTAACTACTCGCTTGCCCTCGGGAAGTGCGTTTGGACCCTTGCTGTTCATGTCTTCTATTAACAGCCTCGCAAACACCGTTAATACCAACCTCGGAATTTTCACACAGAACTCAGTTACAGGGGTTGGACAAAAATACAGAAGCACCGCGAGAAATGCATGCGTGAACATAGAAGCAGACTGAAATTATCACTCTGCAGCAGAGTGTGCGCTGGTGTAAAACTTCCTGGCAGATCAAAACTGTGTGCCGGACCGAGACTGGAACTCGGGACCTTAGCCTATCGCGGCCAAGTGCCCTACCGTCTGAGCTACCCAAACCTCACGGTTTTAATTCCGCCAGTACCTTGTCTCCTACCTTCCAAACCTCTGAGGTCATACTTCGGTAGCACTTGGCCGCGAAAGGCAAAGGTCCCGAGTTCGAGTCTCGGTCCAGCACACTGTTTTAATCTGGCAAGAAATTTCATAAATGCAGATGCTAGTCAATCCTGCAGGTTGCGCTGTTGTATTGTACCACGAATGGCATCTGTCAAATGTCCTCAACACGTTGAAAGTGTCAATCGTGGTATTAACAGTGTTCTGTGTTGTAGTGAGTGCAATACGTCAGACCCAAGAGACTTAGAACATGGGAAAATTCTTGATGCTGGTACGGTGGGTGCTTTCGTAACCAAGGGAGCCGAAGTGTCTGGTGTTTCAAGAGGCACCATATCGAAGATTTATGCCGCAAACAGGGAAAGCGGAAAAACATCATCCGGCGCGGAAAAATGTGTATGTTGAGTGATCGTGACAGACGGTCAACAAAGCGGATTGTGAACAAAGATACAGATGTCGACAGCTGCAAAAGTAACTGCACAACTGAATGTCGCACTCGCGAAACGTGACAGCAGCGAAACAACACGAATGGAGGTCCATGAGAAGGTAACGCCAGGACGAGCAGGAACTACAAAACCACTTATCAGTGGTGCAAATGACCATAACAGCCAAAATGGTGCCGAAGCCGGAAAACCTGCGTTATGAAGCGATGGAAGAAAATAGTTTTGCTGGATGAGTTGTTCACACTGTTTCCAACTTGCGGCCGATTTGACGTCGCTAGAATGAAACATGGCGGGGTTCTGTGACTATTTGGATAGCCGTAGCGTTGTATTCCATGGGTCCCAGGTTACTCTGCGAGGTCGCATCACCGCCAAGGATTGTAAGACCATGTTTGGGTGATCAGGTTCCTCCCGTCGCACAATGTCTGTTGCCAATCAGTGGTGGTTTTTTCCAAGAAGACAGAACGCCAGTTTACACGACTCGCATCGTCGGAACTGGTTTTGTGAGTACCAGGATGAATTCTCACATCTCCCCTGGCCATTAGAGCTACCAGATCTCAGTATTATTGAGCCTTTGTGGTTGTCTTTGGAGAAAACTGTACGTGGTCGCTAGCCGAATCCATCATCGTGATTTCAACTTGCTACTATTTTGCAGGAAGAATGGTATAAAAGTATTTATCCACTCCGAGACGACTGCAAGCTGTTTTGAATTCCGACGCCTTTCAGATGCCGTATTAGGGACGATAATGTGTTTTTGATTTTTCCGTATTTTTGTACACCCGCAGTATCATTATAGGAATTTTTCTTCTAGTTTAGAGCAATACCATTTTCTGTAAGAATGTGTCTTTCTTTTTAATACCTTATATAAACTGCTACCGGTCCACTTTTAAAGTGGCACAAATCCATGCAATTTTCAAAACAACAAAAACAAGTATAAAATGCGTTAATACCTTAGTAAAAATTAGGTTATTTCAGTAGTGCACGACTCACGGCGGAGAACGGCGAAGAGAGGAAGAGAGATAGAGAGAGAGAGAGAGAGAGAGAGAGAGAGAGAAAGAAAGAATATCCACATGCCGCACTGCCTATAGTGTTTACGTCTATGTAACAGACAGATAAGAATAAGGAAACGCATTGGCCTACGCTGAGCTGGGCTACCGTCTCATATCATGTCCGACCTCCTTTTGCCGGCGTAATGCAGAAACTCCAAGTGGCATGAACTTGCCAAGTCGTCGGAAGCCCGCTACATAAATACTGACTGAGCCATGCTGCCTCTACAGCTATTCGTCATTCCGAATGTGTTGCTGCTGCAGGATTTTATACGCGAATTGACATCTCGATCATATACCATACATGTTCCACGGGATTCATGTGGTGACATCCGGGTGGCTTGAAGAGCCCGGAATGTTCTTCAAACCAAACGAGCGTAATTGTGACCCGCCGACATGACCCATTGTCACTCATAAAATTTCTATATTTGGAAGCATGACGTCCATAAAAGGACGTAAATGGCCTCAGACTCGCCGAACATCTAGACGACCCAGTCCATTCCATATAAAAACAACCTACACCATTATGGAGTCATTACCAACTTGCACAGTGCCTTCTTGACGGGTACATCACATCGTGGGGTCTCTAGCAACAGCTCTTGCCAACGGAAATCGGGACTCGTCTGGCCCGTTAATCGTTTTCTACTCGTGTACGGCACAAGCGATACGGTCACGAGCCCACCAGAGGCGCTGTAGGCGGTGTCTTCCTGTTAAAGGCACCCGTGTCGGTCGTCTGCTGCCGCAGCCCATCAACGCCGAATTCCGCCGCACTGTCGTAACGGATACGTTCGGCGTACGTCCTACATTGATTTCAGACAGTGTTGCTTGTCTGTTAGCACCGACAACTCCACGTTTGCGTCTCTGCTCGCCATCGTTAAGAGAAGGCCGTCGGTCACTGCCTTGTCCGTGGTCCGACAAATTTGGTATTCTCGGGATACTGAATTCGCTAACGATTTCCGAAATGTACGAGGGCTATCCACAAAGAACATAACGTTTCGGAATTAAAAACAAATAAAGTATTGGAAATTTTTTTTATTGTATACAGATGAAAGCCACACTTAAATACTACTTTTCTACATAGTTGCCATTTAAATTAAGGCACTTATCGTAGCGATGGACGAGCTTGGAAATTCCTTCGTCGTAAAATTCGGCCGCCTGCGCCTTCAACCACGTGATTACCTCTTTTGGGACAGAAAAGGTGTGATTTTTGTGGATTTCCTGGAAAGAGACACTACAATAAACTCTCAAAGGTATTTCCAAACTCTGCACAACCTCAGAAGAGCAATACAAAACAAGCGCAGGGGAAAGTTGGGCTCAAAGATCTTGCCGATTCACGACAACGCCCGGCCCCACACGGCAAATGCCACTCGTGAAGTTCTCGAATCTTTTAAGTGGGAGTTGTTTCCTCATCCGCCGTACAGTCCCGACCTGGCACCGACCGACTTCCACTTATTCCCAGCAATGAAGAAGTGGTTGGCTATGCAGCGTTTTGATGACGACGCACAGCTTCAAGAAGAGGTAACCACGTGGTTGAAGGCGCAGGCGGCCGAATTTTACGACGAAGGAATTTCCAAGCTCGTCCATCGCTACGACAAGTGCCTTAATTTAAATGGCAACTATGTAGAAAAGTAGTATTTAAGTGTGGCTTTCATCTGTATCTAATAAAAA
Organism: Schistocerca nitens; assembly: GCF_023898315.1. Taxonomy (NCBI): domain Eukaryota; kingdom Metazoa; phylum Arthropoda; class Insecta; order Orthoptera; family Acrididae; genus Schistocerca; species Schistocerca nitens. The sequence continues at coordinate 152,874,959 of NC_064625.1, read as the reverse complement.
AATTTTCCAATACTTTATTTATCTTTAATTCCAAAACGTAATGTACTTTGTGGATAGCCCTCGTAATTTCTCTCGCGTCTAGCTCCAACTACCATTCCGCGTTCAAAGCCTTAACTCCTGTTGTGCAGCCATAGTGGCGTTGTAAACCTTCTGAGCCACCTGACTGCAAACGACGTCTCCAGCAACACACGGCCCTTTTATAGCTTCTGTATGCCATAGTCGCTATTTGTATATGTGCGTATCTCTATCCCATGACTTGTCTCGATGTGTATCTGAACAGGTATTAAATGGTTCAAATGGCTCTGAGCACTGTGGGACTTAACATCTGAGGTCATCAGTCTCCTAGAACTTAGAACTACTGAAACCTAACTAACCTAAGGACATCACACACATCCATGCCCGAGGCAGGATTCGAACCTGCGACCGTAGCAGCAGCGCGGTTCCGGACTGAAGCGCCTAGAACCGCATGGCCACCGCGGCCGGGCAACAGGTATTACTTTGACCATATATCATTATAGGAACTGCTAGTTCTGTCCAATACTACCCTACCTCCTGCTGCAATGTGACACACAATCTTTAAAACACATTGTATCTGAAAGTGTCATGCTTGTACTTCAGGGTGGTGTAGTTCAGCCCTAATAGGTTTCGCAGAGTGTGACCACACTGTCGGTCGGTGAAGTACCCGACTCTGATCGACTGATCACCTCCGCCCCCCCCCCCCCCCCCCCACGCGGAACGAAACAAGACTACATCTGGCAGGACATGCAAATGTCATCTCTTACGTAAGGCGCATCATCAATTTACAGAGGAAAGAAGCGTGCTTCCCTTTAACAGGTCGATTTCTTTTTAAAGTGAGTCAGCCTGGTGCAATCTCGCCTACCCTTAAGGCAGTACAGTGAACGCAGGTCATGAGCTGAAGCCACCGAGGAGTCCCATCACGCGTCCGTTACACGCTGCACCTGTTCTACATCTACATTTATACTCCGCAAGCCACCCAACGGTGTGTGGCGGAGGGCACTTTCGTGCCACTGTCATTACCTCCCTTTCCTGTTCCAGTCGCATATGGTTCGCGGGAAGAACGACTGCCGGAAAGCCTCCGTGCGCGCTCGAATCCCTCCAATTTTACATTCGTGATCTCCTCTGGAGGTATAAGTAGGGGGAAACAATATATTCGATACCTCATCCAGAAACGCACTCTCTCGAAACCTGGACAGCAAGCTACACCGCGATGCAGAGCGCCTCTCTTGCAGAGTCTGCCACTCGAGTTTGCTAAACATCACCGTAAAGCTATCACGCTTACCAAATAACCCTGTGACGAAACGCGCCGCTCTTCTTTGGATCTTCTCCATCTCCTCTGTCAACCCGACCTGGTACGGATCCCACACCGATGAGCAATACTCAAGTATAGGCCGAACGAGTGTTTTGTAAGCCACCTCCTTTGTTGATGGACTACATTTTCTAAGGACTCTCCCAATGAATCTCAACCCGGCATCCGCCTTACCAACAATTAATTTTATATGATCATTCCACTTCAAATCGTTCCCCCACGCATACTCCCAGATATTTTACAGAAGTAACTGCTACCAGTGTTTGTTCAGCTATCGTATAATCATACAATAAAGGATCCTTCTTTCTATGTATTCGCAATACATTACATTTGTCTATGTTAAGGGTCAGTTGTCACTCCCTGCACAAAGTGGCTATCCGCTGCAGATCTTCCTGCATTTCGCTGCAATTTTTTAATGCTGCAACTTCTCTGTATAATACAGCATCATCCGCGAAAAGCCGCAGAGAACTTCCGACACGAAGTGGCCAGCGTTCTGCTGACAGAATACTGATTAAGGGTAGGCCGGAGAAGGACGAAAGCAATGAAGTGTGGCAGAATTGAGATCTGCTGTCAATGTAACATCAAAATTAGGTGCAGCGTAATAGGCGAGTTACAGGAGTTATGAAACCTCCGGAGAAAAATAATGCATGGGAAACGAAACAAGGGGATTATAATGAGCAGATTTGCACAGGCGAAGAGCATTTGTCGTTAACCCATATATGTCTACACGATCGAAAACGAGCCTGCAGCGACCCGTCAAGGTCAACATAATAGTCTCACTAGCCAGGTTACAAGCAGATGAGAGCTTTCTAAAAACAAAACTGTTCAAATGTGTCGCAAATGTAGCGCAAATTTATAACACATCCTTTGCAGAGTTTCATGCATGGCGATATGTTTTAGGTTACCTATCTGATTAACAGTTCATAGCTTGTAAAAATAAAAACTGATCATTAAATTCCTAATGATACACGTTGATTAGGGTAAAATGTCTTATTTTGATTATTCCTGTTCCACAGTAGTGTACCGCCGTATGTGCCCGTAGGGTCATTATCGACCCACTGAAAAAAAAACACCTTTCAGATCTCACAACTACAAATTATTATTATTAAAATGTTCAAATGTGTGTGAAATCTTATGGGACTTAAATGTTAGGATCATCAGTCTCTACGCTTACACACTACTTAACTTAAATTAGCCTAAGGACAAACACACACACCCATGCCCTAGGGAGGACTCGAACCTCCGCCGGGACCAGCCGCACAGTCCATGACTGCAGCGCCTCAGACCGCTCGGCTAATCCCGCACGGCTATTATTACAATTGTTGTCTGTGCTCACTAGTAAATATGTGAAAATCATAAAATTCTGCGTTGAAAAAAGTTCTGGGCGTGTATGAGTTACGAGAAACGTTCTTGCATCGAACATCGACCTTATTTTGAAGAAAAAAAATTCAAGAACTGTAAGAACGAAATGAAAGAAGGATTCGTCAATGGTATCAAAATTGAATGCAAGTGCGTTTCAGTAGGATTTCTGGAGACATTTCTCTTCTCGGTGAACGTGACGCAGAATTACAGGACATGTTGGATGGCATGAACAGTCTAATCAGTGCGAAATGTGTGCTGAGAGTAAACAAAAGAGAGACACAGGTATAGAGGATCGGAACAAATGAGATTATCGATGAAGTTTACGTGGGATCTGTGGACCTTGCAGAATTTGAAAGCAAGTATCTCTGCCACCCAGAATAAAAAAATAACACATGACAGACGAAGAGAGGAGAATATAAAAAGCAGACCAGCGCTGTGAAACAGGGCATTCTAGTCGGCGGAGGTCTGGCAGTATTTACGTTTGGAGCACAGAGTTGTCCGCAGGTGAAAATGGTTGTTCCCAGGATTGCCCCAGAGTCACTAACTGTAAGTAAGGATGCAGTGACAGGACATGTGTTTAGACATTAAGGAGTAAGTTCCTCGGTGGCAGAGGGAGATGACGAGGGCCAGAACTGTAATGGCAGACAGAAATTTGAACACAGCCAACAACGCACTGAGGCGATGAGGTAAGTATTGTTCTGAAATGAAGAAATTCGAACAGGAGATTAAGGCACACAAATTATGCACGTTGCACAGTTAACATTATACAATGCCCATTGAAGTTGCTACACCAAGAAGAAATGCAGATGATAAATGACAAATTATACTAGAACTGACATGTGAGTACATTTTCACGCAATTTGGGTGCATAGATCCTGAGAAATTAGTACCCAGAACAACCACCTCTAGCCGTAACAACGGCCTTGATACGCCTCGGCATTGAGTCAAACAGAGCTTGGATGGCGTGTACAAGTACAGCAGCCCATGCAGCTTCAACAGATACCACAGTTCATCAAGAGTAGTGACTGGCGTATTGTGACGAGCCAGTTGCTCGGCCACCATTGACCAGACGTTTTCAATTGGTGAGAGATCTGGAGAATGTGCTGGCCAGGGCAGCAGTCGAACGTTTTCTGTATCCAGAAAGGCCCGTACAGTACCTGCAATATGCGGTCGTGCATTATTCTGTTGAAATGTAGGGATTCGCAGGGATCGAATGAAGGGTAGAGCCACGGGTCGTAACACATCTGAAATGTAACGTCCACTGTTCAAAGTGCCGTCAATGCGAACAAGATGTGACAGAAACGTGTAACCAATGGCACCCCATACCATCACGCCGGGTGATACCAGTATGGCGATGACGAATACACGCTTCCAACGTGCGTTCACCTCCATGTCGCCAAACACGGATGCGACCATCATGATGCTGTAAACAGAACCTGGATTCATCCGAAAAGATGACGTGTACCAAGGTTCGCCGTTGAGTACACCATCGCAGGCGCTTCTGTCTGTGATGCAGCGTCAAGGGTAACCGCACCCACGGTCTCCGAGCTGACACTCCATGCTGCTGCAAACGTCGTCGAACTGTTCGTGCAGATGGTTGTTGTCTTGCGAACGTCCCCATCCGTTGACTCAGGGATCGAGACGTGGCTGCACAATCCTTACAGCCATGCGGATAAGATGCCTGTCATCTCGACTGCTAGTGATAGGAGGCCGTTGGGATCCAGCACGGCGTTCCGTATTACCCTCCTGAACCCACCGATTCCATATTCTGCTAACAGTCATTGGATTTCGACCAACGCGAGCAGCAATGTCGCGATACGATAAACCCCAATCGCGATAGGCTACAATCTGACGTTTATCAAAGTCGGAAACGTGATGGTACGCATTTCTCCTCCTTACACGAGGCATGACAACAACGTTTCACCAGGCAACGCCGGTCAAATGCTGTTAGTGTATCAGAAATCGGTTGGAAACTTTCCTCATGTCTGCACGTCGTAGGTGTCGCCACCGGCGCCAACCTTGTGTGAATACTCTGAAAAGGTAATCATTTGCATACCACAGCATCTTCTTCCTGTCGGTTAAATTTCGCGTCTGTAGCACGTCTTCTTCGTGGTGTAGCAATTTTAATGGGCCGTAGTGTAATAAGCAATCACCTGCTTAAAAAAATTTAATTTCTTTACCGGTTTCGGGCACTTAGTACCCTTCTTCAGAAGCTTATGCGTGCGTAGCACTTTATTTGGCGACTGTCACTAATAAAATCTATACAGCGGAAGACCACGGTGATGTAGTTCACTGTCTGTACAAAACTAGTACAAACAAGCGAAGTGTTTTATGCAGACGCTGAACTACATCACCATGGTATATAGATTTTATTACTGACGCTCGCCAAATAAAGTGATACGCACGCATAACCTTCTGAAGAAGGGTATTAAGCGCCGGAAATCGGTAAAGAAATTAAATTTTTTCATGCAGCTGCTTGTTTGTTATTTCCTTTATATACGACTGCAGTCGAAGAAGATGGCTAAAGTACGTGTTGAAATTATCGACAGACGTTCGAATGGGAAACAGTCTTAACTTAGAGCCGTTTCTGATGGCAGTCACTAAGGGAGAAGTGATGATTTATGCGGCGAGAAGCATCCACCGCTTCTTTTGAGACGTTACAGTACCAAATTCCGTTTGGCATCCGATATGGGCACGCTTCTGTCGGTACGGACGTTTGTTGCGCTGAATCAGATGCTTTTCGGAAGTAATGCACCCAGCTGGTTGCCTGCATCCATGGCACTGAGGACGCCACTGAGGAAAGTGCTACGTGGGTTCCGTATGACCGACGTTATAGGAAGTTGCCACTAACTGACCCCCTCCCAACTACGACAACCGATTCGTTGAATAATCTAACTCACATGTATAAAACAGTTCGGAAGGTGTGGTAAGTGACAATGTGTTAAGCATTTGATGTAAGCAAGTAGACCATTATAGCTGAAGACGCACGAAGAACGAATATTTAGTAAGCGATGGACCGTTTTCCTGTCACTATTTTGTGTTTTGTGTTTAGAAAAGGTTTCAAATTATGTGTACTGTTTGTTTGAAGTCGCGAAGAGCTGTCATTCTCAAATAATGGATGAATAAGCTGGGCAATTAGCGCGCTGTTACGCTGCCTCAGAACAAATTCAGTTACTAACGTCAATAATTGTGTTAAACCTTTAACGTACGATTATCTCCCTTAAAGAGTAGATTACGACAGTGTTACAAAATTTTTAAATTCTATCAGTACTTATTTTAAGTAACGAAAATCGGATTCTTGTTGCGCCTGGAAGACATTAACAGGCAATTTGTAAATGGCACTATGCGACTGTTTTGCCGTTAATAATAAATACGATGTGATCTACACTGAAGCGCCAAAAAAACTAGTATAAACACGTGTACTTAAATGCACAGATATGTAAAAATGCCGAATACGGCGCTGCGGTCGCCAACGCTTATGTAAGACAAGTGTCTGGCGTCGTCGTTAGATAGCTTACTGCTGCTACAATCGCACGTTAGCAAGGTCTGAGTGGGTTTGAACTTCGTGTTGTAGTCGGCGCACGAGCGATGGGACACAGCATCTCCGAACTAGCGATGAAGTGGAGGTTTTCCGTACGAGTGTACCGCGAATAGCAGGAATCCGGTAAAGCATCAAATCTCCAACATCGCTGCCGCCGGAAAAAGATCGTGCAAGAACGGGACAAACGACGAATGACGAGAATCGTTCAAAGTCACAGAAGTACACATTGTTGCAGATTTCAATGCTGGGCCATCAACAGAAGTCAGTGTGCGAACCATTCAACTAAACGTCATCGGTATGGGCTTTGTGAGCCGAAATCGCACTGGAGTACCCTTGATGACTGCACGACACAAAGCTTTACGCCTCGTCTGGGCCCGTCAATACAGACATTGGACTTTCGATGACTGGAAACATGTTGCCTGGTCGGACGAGTCTCGTTTCAAATTGTATCGCGCGGACGGACGTGTACGGGTATGGAGACAACCTCATGAATCCATGGACCCTGCACGTCAGCAGGGACTGTTCAAGCTGGTGGAGGTTCTGTATTGGTGCGTGGCGTGTGCCGTTGGATTGATATGGGATCGCTGATACGTCTAGATACTATTATGACAGGTGAGACGTACGGAAGCATACTGTCTGATCACCTGCACCCATTCGTGTCCACTGTGCATTCCGACAGACTTGGACAATTACAGCAGGAAAATGCGACGCCCCACACGTCCAGGATTGCTACGGAGTGACTCTAGGAACACTCTTCAATGTTTAAACACTTGCGCTGGCCACCTAACTCCCCAGACATGAACATTATTGAGCGTATCTTGTATGCCTTGCAACGTGCTGTTCATAAGAGATCTCCACCCTCTCGTACTCTTACGAATTTGTGGACAGACCTGGAGGATTTGTGGTGTCAATACGCTCCAGCACTACTTAAAAGATTAGTCGACTCCATGCCGTGTCGTTTTGCGTCACTTCTGTGTCCTCGCGAGGGACCTACATAATATTAGGCAGGTGTACCAGGTTCTTTGGCTCCAGTGTAGAACTAACACGTGTATATATGGGAATTGACCACAGTACGTCACTAAAGGCGGTCCCGCCAGAGTAACAATAGGGATGGAGTGTTGTGTTGTCATACAGAAGCAGTAACAGCAGAACTGGTCAGTTAGGAGAGATCAGCGACTTCGAACGTGGACTGGTCAGTGGATGTCACCTAAAAAGTCCAACAGGGGCATTTCAACGCTTCTAAAGCTGTCCAAGTCAACCGCTAGTGATGGGACTTTGAACTGGAAACGAGAAGGAACAACCACAGCTAAACGGAGACTAGGCAGGAATCATTTACTGGCTGACAGGGACAGTCCAGCGTAAGGATGGTTCTAAAAAGAGCCGGAGGAAATCACGGAAGAAGTGACTGGTATGTTCTGAAGTGCTACTAGCAGTCCAACTAGCACAACGACTGTGCGTAGAGTGTTAAAAATAGTGGGGTACAGTAGTCGAGTAGCTCCTCGTAAGCCACCCACTTCTGTAGTCAGTTCCGAGCGACGCTGAAGGTGGTGTTAAGAGCAGCGCCACTAGACACTGGATGAGTTGAAACCAGTGATTTGCAGTGCTTAATCACGCTATACCCTGTGGGAATGTGATGGAAGGATTTGTGTTTGGAGAATGCCTTGACAACATTACCTGCCATCGTGTATAGCGTCAAGAGTTAAGCACAGAGGTGGCGATGTTGTTGGTGGTGGTGATGTTACAGCAGAGAGCTAGCAAAACAAAGCTGGGATGAAGTGTATGAGGAAACCAATGTGAATATGAAATTCTTTTAATTCTCCACATTGTTTAAATTGAACTTTGAAAAGGCATTTCCACAAATATGCATGTCTGTATCAACATCTTACAAAAACAAATGGATAACAGCAGGTATTAAGAAGTCCTCCCACACACTTAAACATCTCATTCCATGAAAAAGATTCGCAATGATCCAGAATTCTTAAATTTTTATCACAGATACAAAAAGATCTACAGAAAGGCGCTAATTGCTGCAAAAAAGTCATTTAATGACAAAATAATACACAACGCAGAGAATAAAAGCAAAGCAGTCTGGGATGTTACAAAAAGGAAACGGGTAGAGGCAAACGCAGAATAACATACGGCTAAGGGAGGGGGATGAAGTAATAAATGATCCACAGCACTTAGCAAACTATGTAAACGAGCATTTTTCAAGTATTGCAGAGAAGTTACAGCAAAAATTCCCCAAAACAAATAAAATACCTGTAAATAATGTTGCACTAAATACAATGATTTTGAAACTTCCTGTCAGACTAAAACTGTGTGCCGGACCGAGACTCGAACTCGGGACCTTTGCCTTTCGCGGGCAAGTGCTCTACCGACTGAGCTACCCAAGCACGACTCACGCCCCGTCCTCAAAGCTTTAATTCCGCCAGTACCTCGTCTCCTACCTCTGCAAGGTTCGCAGGAGAGCCTCTGTGAAGTTTGGAAGGTAGGAGACGAGGTACTGGCGGAATTAAAGCTGTGAGGACGGGGCGTGAGTCGTGCTTGGGAAACTCAGTCGGTAGAGCACTTGCCCGCGAAATGCAAAGGTCCCGAGTTCGAGTCTCGGTCCGGCACACAGTTTTAATCTGCCAGGAAGTTTCATATCAGCGCACACTCCGCTGTAGAGTGAAAATTTCATTGTACAATGATTTTACTTCCAACCACAGAGAATGAACTGAGTAAAACAATTCAAAAACTAAAAAATAAAAAGTCAGTAGGCTTAGAAGAAGAACCAATGTGTGTACTGAAACAATGCATAGGGATTATACAAGGCCCCTTAATAATAATAATATAATAATAATAATAATAATAATAATAATGGCATCCGTCCATCCTTGAGGGATGATGGTGTAGCATGCTTGGTTCAGAGTCTGCAGCGTCTGCTGTGGCTAAAAAGTCCCACTCGAGAGTGGCAGTCCCTACTGCAGTTTGAACATGTGAAATTTGAGGGACTTCGAACAGAAGCCGCTCTGTCTCTCCGCTTTGTCCTCTTCCTGATTTGTCCCTGCGTGCGTTCGTCCTCTGAGAGCTTGACGCCGTCGCGCACAGTTACTCGCCACTTGACACGCTCATCTGCGATGCTTTCCCAGCGACTTGGATTGATTCTGGTCTTGGTCAGGTCTCTCTTGCAGACATCCGTGAAACGAAGATGCGGTCGTCCCAATGGCCTCACACCTTCCTGAAGTTCGCCGTACAGCAGCTGTTTCGGTATCCGCTCAGGATCCATGCGCCTGACATGTCCCAACAATCTTAGACGTCGATGACTCAGGAGTGCAAAGATGCTGGTTGTGCTTGCACGATGAAAGACTTCGGTGTTGGGTACTCTATCTCTCCAAGAGATCTGAAGGATCTTCCGGAGACAGCGGAGATGGAAGCTGTTGAGTCGAGATTCATGCCCAGAAAGAGTTGTCCATGTCTCACAGCTATACAGAAGGGTGCTTATAACACAAGCGTTGTAGACTTTTAATTTAGTTTTTGTGGTAAGCAGTCCGTTGTACCATACTCTGTTTTTCAGTCTAGCCATGACAGATGATGTCTTTGCGATTCTGTTAGTAAGTTCAGTGTCCATGGACAAGTTGCTACATATTGTGGATCCCAAGTAGGTAAAGTCATCAACTATCTGGAGAGGATTGCCATCAATGCTAATGGATGGAAGGTTGGTAGTGCTCTGCGCCATGAACTTAGTCTTTCGAAGGCTGACGAGTAGACCAAACTTTTCACAGGCATTTGATAATTTGTTGATTATATACTGCAGCTCATCTTCTGTGTTCGCTACTAGAGCTGCATCGTCCGCATATAACAACTCACGGATAACAACTGTATTTACTTTGGTCTTGGCCTTGAGGCGAGCAATGTTGAAAAGATTTCCATCAGACCTCGTATGTAGATACACTCCCTCCTCAGTCTTCAAAGGCAAATCTAAGCAGAAGGGAAAAGAAAATCCCAAACAATGTAGGAGCTAACACCCCCCCCCCCCCCTGTTTCACACCGCTATTAACAGGGAATGCTTCTGATGTTTTACCGTTGAAGCAAATTGTTGCTTGTGTTTTCTCATGGAAAGAGACAATTATCTGCAGTAGTTTAGGTGGGCATCCAATCTTCTGCAACAGTTTGAAAAGCCCATTTCTGCTCACTAAATCAAACGCTTTAACAAGGTAAATGAAAGCAATATAAAGTGGCCTCTGCTGCTCACGACATTTCTCTTGTAGCTGTCTTAAGGAGAAGATCATATCTACGGTTGATCGGCCGGGCCTGAAGCCACACTGAGATTCTGGGTAGATTCTGGAAGCTAAGATCTGTAATCGCATTAGGATGACTCTTGCGTAAGCTTTCCCGGCTACACTTAGTAATGAAATGCCTCGGTAACTGTTACAGTCACTTCTGTTCCCTTTCTGTTTATATAGAGTAACTATCCTCGAATTCCGCATACTCATCGGGACATAACCTTCTTCCCATCTGGTTGCGATGAGTGATTATAAATGTTTGAGAAGAACAGACTTGTTATACTTAATAACCTCCGCAGGGATCCCATCTTCACCTTGGGCCTTTCCGTTAGCAAGAGAATCTATTTCTCTACTAAGTTCTTCCATAGTAGGCATTGCATCTAGTTCTTCCATAACTGGCATTTGTTTGATGGCGTCACATGCATCCTTGCTAACTTCATTCTCGACTGCATACAACTCGAGGTAGTGTTGAACCCAGCGTTCCATTTGTTTGCCTTCATCAGTAATGACTTCACCCGTCTTGGACTTCAGAGGAGCTGTTTTTCTGACAGTTGGTCCAATTGCTTTCTTAATACCATCGTACATTGCCTTAGCATTCCCAGAGTCGGCCGCTTTCTGTATACCTACACATAAATTCAGCCAGTAGTTATTTGCGCATCTCCTGGATGTTTGCTGTGCCCTGTTCTTTGCTTTTCGTAGGTCATCTCGAGTTCTTTCATTTGGGTTTCTTTTGTAAGCAAGCAGGGCTTTCAGTTTAGCCTCAGTGACCGGTTCCATTTCTTCCAAATTTTGCTCGTACCAGTCCTTATTTCTTTTCCCTTTTATTCCATTGGCCAATACTGCTGAGTTGTAGATTGCACCCGAGAGTGTTGCCCATATCTTATCAACATTCCTTTCTGCTTGCACGTTTCCTGGGAAAGCACTTTCAAAATTACTGGCAAAATCCTGCTTTCTTTGTGTGTCATGAACATGATCTGTGTTGATACGGGGATGACCTCTCGGTTTAGCGTGGTGACATTTCTTAGGAGTGAGCCTCAATGTGCACGCCACTAGGGCATGGTCTGTGTTGCAATCAGCACTATGATAACTTCGTGTCAGTAGCACATTTTTTAGACCAGTACGCCTAGCTATGACTAAGTCGAGTTGATGCCAGTGATGAGAGCGCGGGTGTCTCCGAGACACCTTGTGCTGATCCTTAAGCTGGAAATGTGTGTTTGTGATACAGAGTCCATAAAAGCAGCAAACTTCAAGCAGTCTGGCCATTTTCATTCATTTTTCCCACCCCATGATGTCCCAGGCAATTCGGCCATATGTCGTTATCTGATCCAACTCTAGCATTAAAGTCCCCTAGAATATACAGTGTCTCGGTGCTACGTACCTTGGCTATTCTGTCACTGAGTAAGTCATGAAACAGATCCTTCTCTTCCATACTGGATGATAAGGTAGGAGCGTACACATTTAGGATGTTGACAGTGCCACTTGAGGAGCATATTTTCAAATCAATAATTCGCTCTGTTCCACCGGATGGTGGCACAGTCCAGTCCAGGAGGGCGTTTTTAACAGCAAATCCTACGCCATGAAGTCTTGGCTCGTCTTGAGGCTTCCCCTGCCAGAAGAATGTGTAATTATCCTCCCTGATAGAGCCCGCATCTAGAAGCCGCGTCTCCTGCAGTCCCGCAATGTCTACATTCAAACGGTGGAGCGCTCTGTCAATTACGGCAGTCTTACGGATGAAATCAACCTCTTGGGCATCGTCAGTGTACCTTGGACACATTGTCCTAACATTCCAGGTGGCAATACGAAATAGTGATTTCTTTATTATTTCATTTTTGTTGTTGGTAGGTGTACTATATCAACCCGCTTGTCGAAGATTACTTCTAAGCTTCACACACCCCGTGAAGCAGGCGGATAGTGGCGGGACAGCACCTTATTGGCTGGGGGCCGCCCAGCTTGAGGCGGGCGGTAGCTGTCCAATGAGATGCAATGATCTCTCCCACCGTCGGAAGTGGCCCCTGGCACTCGAGTCTTACGCCAATCAGACAGAGCTTATAACCGGTAACTGCCCGTGTTGTGCCGAAGTCCTTGGACGCCGCTGAGGTGTCCTCTCCAGGATGCTACAAGCCTGAGCGATAAATATGAAGACACGTGAGTTGCCCAATCATCACGGTCTCCCTCTCTACCTAAATGATAATATCCAGAGGAAAGGCAAGCCAATACGTCTGGTATCACTTCGGTTGCAGGAGCTGCCGAAAGGGGACGTAGTACGCCTTCCAACTGCCTTTGGGGCCCCACTCCAGATTTTCTTTCAGGGTTTTCTCCCTTAGCCTTCATCCCTCCCGAGACCAACCACAAGGCAGTGGTGTGTTAAGGTAATTAGAGAAAGAGAAGGAATGGTAACTGAGGAGAGGGTAGGGAATAGAGGATATAGGATATAAGACGGGTCGCTGTGAGGCACACTTTGTCTGGCTCCTCTGCTGAGACCTGCCCGGCTAGGTTGGACCTGCCAGTAGCTACGCTACCGCCGATATAGCTCTCAGCTTCCTTGGAGCACACAAACTCACCCGCCCACACGGACAGTGCTACGATAAGGCGGTGCCCCTTAACAAATATAATAAATGAATCCTTCACAACAGGGACATTTCCAGAGCAGTTAAAACAGGCAAGAGTTGTACCTTTGCTTAAGAAAGGTAATGCACAAGACATAGAAAATTACCGGCCTTTTTGCCTGCTGTCAGCATTCTCAAAAATAATACAAGAAATTATGAAAGATTAACGAATTACCTGAATAAGTACAATCTTTTAAGCGAAACACAGTTTTGTTTCCGAAGTGGCAAAAATACCGAGTCAGCCATAGAAGAATTCTCAAAAGTTGTAGTTGATGCTCTTGATAAAGGTGAGTACGTCACAGGCATATTTTTGGATCTTTCTAAGGCGTTTGATAGTCGACCACAAGATCCTATTAAATAAATTAGAAGAATTAGGAATAAGAGGTGTAGCTAATGACTGGTTTCGATCATACCTAACTGATAGGGCACAAAGAGTAAAGATACCAAATGCTTCAAATAGATCTAAACATTTACTAAAACACTTATCAGAACCAAAATCCATTAATATAGGGGTTCCACAAGGTAGCATATTAGGACCAATACTGTTTCTGATATACATCAATGACTTTCCCAGTAGCGTTACTCATCTTGAACCAATTCTCTTCGCTGATGACAGCAATATTATAGTCACTTAGAAAACAAGAGAACTCCTTGCCGAGAAAGCAAATGAAACTCTGAAGGAAGTTTATGACTGGTCAATAAGCAGTAACGTGACATCGAACATAAAACTAATGCCATGAATTTCAGTTTAAAGAGGAAAAACGACAATGGTAAATTAAATGTAGATGGCACCTCTATAGACTGTGTAACAAATGCAAAATTTCTAGGAATGAATATTGATTCTCAGTTGAAGTGGTGTGAACACACAAAGGTACTTTCAAACAATGTCATCAGCATGTTATGTCCTTAGAATCATATGATAAGTGTGTAACACGCAGTGTTTTTTAGTTACGTATTATTCATACATACACTCATTTCTTAGCTATTGCATTATTTTTTGGGGAACGAATGCACAAAATATGAACACAATTTTCAAACTCCAGAAAAGAGCCATAATAATAACCAAAAATACTAGTCGAGCGCATTGTAAAGATCTGTTCAGAACACTGGGGATTTTAACTGCTCCATGTGAATACATTACCAATCAGTTGTACACATCAAAAATAACATTGGTAATTACAGCACAAACAGCTCTGTCCATGACCATGTAACAAAAGATGGACTCAACTTGCATTTACCAAGAAAAAATAAACATAAAACTCAGAACAGCATTTTCTACCAAGGAATAAAACTGTACAATAAATTACCAAGAGAGATTAAAGAAATTGCAAAAATACACTTATTTAAAAAGGCAGCTAAAAAGTACCTGATATGGAATACATTTTATACATTGAAGGATTACTTAGCTAAAACAGAATACGGGTTTGATAAAAAATGTTGTACAAATAAATAAACAATAATAATAATAATGATGATGATGATGACGATGGTGGTTATAAAACATCCAACATTCCACATAACACCTTCAGTTTATGTTTTTTTCCCTTCTTTATTCCTTTCTAGAAACACTTACCCCCTAGCTATGCATAGCACAAACACCTCTTCCTCTTTCTCTTTCTCTTTCTGATCTCAACATCTCACTCTTTATGGAGAGATGGTGACTATGTTTTTCAGGATAGCAAATGGGAAGTTGCGGTAGAGAAAATGGCCCAGAGATCACCTGTGTGTGTGTGTGTGTGTGTGTGTGTGTGAGAGAGAGAGAGAGAGAGAGAGAGAGAGAGAGAGAGAGAGAGAGAGAGAGATACCCGGAGTAAACGTAATGATTGTCTCTGACTAGAAGTCTGTAAATATATGTGTATTCGAATTAGCTTATTTTAAATTTATCTAAACTTGTATATGCTTTGACATGTCCTATATCCTTGTAAAAAGAGATGAATAAAGCTGCTGGATGAATAAAGCTGCTGCAGCAGCAGCTACTACTACTACTACTACTACTACTACTATAGTATGACTGTTTCTCATGATTAGCGTGTGGATCCCTTATTGCGCATAATAGAACGCTAAATACAGAATAGGGACAGATTTTAAGTTGTGTCTACTGCGTGCAGCAGAGGAACAGTTAGGATACAACGAGTGTTAGTATCAGCATCACGTTGCACCCTGCCCACAAGAAGCATCTGTGAGACAATGGTTTGAGGACAATAGTATTCCTGAACTGGACTAGCCAGCCCCAAGCTTCGATCTGAACACAATGGGACAAGTCTGAGATGAGTCAGAAGGTAGACTTCACTCCAGACCACCGTGTCCACTACTGCCTTGATGATTTCGGCTATAGGGGAAAAACGGGCTGCCCTTCCTCCACAGACATTGAGACAACTCGTTGGAAGTATTCCTAGAAGAATTCAATCTGTGACAAAGGCGAAGGGTTGATACAGCCTACACTAATGTCCAGTAATAGATGTCCATATTCTCTTTATCAGATAGGGTAGAAGATAGTATGCATAGAGGACCTCACACTGTTGAGAGTAGTAGTAGTTGTTGTTGTTGCTGTTGTCTTCAGTCCTGAGACTGGTTTGATGCAGCTCTCCATGCTACTCTATCCTGTGCAAGCTTCTTCATCTCCCAGTACTTACTGCAACCTACATCCCTCTGAATCTGTTTAGTGTATTCATCTCTTAGTTTGCCTCTACGATTTTTACCCTCCAAGCTGCCCTGCAATACTAAATTGGTGATCCCTTGATGCCTCCGTGGTCTAGCGGTTCTAGGCGCTCAGTCCGGAACCGCGCGACTGCTACGGTCGCAGGTTCGAATCCTGCCTCGGGCATGGATGTGTGCGATGTCCTTAGGTTAGTTAGGTTTAAGTAGTTCTAAGTCTAGGGGACTGATGACCTCAGATGTTAAGTCCCATAGTGCTCAGAGCCATTTGAACCATTTGAACCCTTGATGCCTCAGAACATGTCCTACCAACCGGCCCGTTCTTCTAGTCAAGTTGTGCCACAAACTTCTCTTCTCCCCAATTCTATTCAATACCTCCTCATTAGTTACATGATATACCCACCTTATCTTCAGCATTCTTCTGTAGCACCACATTTCGAAAGTTTCTATTCTCTTCTTGTCCAAACTATTTATCGTCCACGTTTCATTTCCATACATGGCTACACTCCACACAAATACTTTCAGAAACGACTTTCTGACACTTAAACCTACACTCGATGTTAACAGATTTCTCTTCTTCAGAAACGCTTTCCTTGCCATTGCCAGTCTACATTTCATATCCTCTCTACTTCGACCATCATCAGTTATTTTGCTCCCCAAATAGCAAAACTCCTTTACTACTTTAAGTGTCTCATTTCCTAATCTAATTCCCTCAGCATCACCCGATTTAATTCGACTACATTCCATTATCCTCGTTTTGCTTTTGTTGATGTTCATCTTATATCCTCCTTTCAAGACACTGTCCATTCCACATGATTGCTTTTCAACTCAGAGGTAGTTCTAAGAGAGGAGGAACGTTCGCCAGCGGCTGTCGTGTCCAGAGGAGCAAACCGTCACAGCGGCTTGCAGTCTCCAGCCAGAGGCGGTGCGGAGTCTGGACGGGTTTCCCTACACGGCGCCGACAGCCGCCGCTGCCCCCACACCCTTACAAGGCCGCCAGACCGGACAATGGGGCGCCCCCGCCTCTGTGGCCTTGTGCCAGTCTGCGTTACAGCGGCTATGCAATTTTTTGTGGTCTCACTCAGCCCTTGTGAGCCCAGTTGAGGAGCTACTTGATTGTTGTATTAGCGGCTTAGATCACGAAAACTGACAAGGGACGGGTGAGCAGTAAGCTTAAGCTGAACCCATGCCCTCCATATCTGCGTTCAGTGACGCCTCTGGGCTGCGTTTTACAAGGGCTATCCACAAAGTACATTACATTTTGGAATTAAAAATAAATAAGGTATGGGAAATTTTTTTATTATATACAGATGAAAGCCACACTTAAGTACTACTTTTCTACATAGTTGCCATTTAAATTAAGGCACTTATCGTAGCGATGGACGAGCTTGAAAATTCCTTCGTCCTAAAATTCGGCCGCCTGCGCCTTCAACCACGTGGTTACCTCTTCTTGAAGCTGTACGTCGTCATCAAAACGCTGCATAGCCAACCACTTCTTCATTGCTGGGAATAAGTGGAAGGCGGTCGGTGCCAAGTCGGGACTGTACGGCGGATGAGGAAACAACTCCCACTTAAAAGATTCGAGAACTTCACGAGTGGCATTTGCCGTGTGGGGCCGGGCGTTGTCGTGAATCAGCAAGATCTTTGAGCCCAACTTTCCCCTGCGCTTGTTTTGTATTGCTCTTCTGAGGTTGTGCAGACTTTGGAAATACCTTTGAGAGTTTATTGTAGTGTCTCTTTCCAGGAAATCCACAAAAATCACACCTTTTCTGTCCCAAAAGAGGTAATCACGTGGTTGAAGGCGCAGGCGGCCGAATTTTACGACGAAGGAATTTCCAAACTCGTCCATCGCTACGATAACTGCCTTAATTTAAATGGCAACTATGTAGAAAAGTAGTATTTAAGTGTGGCTTTCATC
The DNA here is from genome assembly GCF_023898315.1 of Schistocerca nitens. NCBI lineage: Eukaryota > Metazoa > Arthropoda > Insecta > Orthoptera > Acrididae > Schistocerca > Schistocerca nitens. The sequence continues at coordinate 152,857,285 of NC_064625.1, read as the reverse complement.
TGTATATAATAAAAAAAATCCAATACTTTATTCATTTTTAATTCCAAAACGTAATGTACTTTGTGGATAGCCCTCGTTTTCGCAGGACAAGAAATGCAACAAATCCATTACAGACACTGCTATACTACGCTTGTCCGTCCTTCTGTACAATGTTATTGCGCGGTTTGGAATCCGTAAGCGAATCGATTGACGGAGAGCACCGAAAAAGTTCAAAAAAGCACAACTCTTTTTGTATTACCGCGAAGTAGGGGGGAGAGTGTCACCGATGTGGTACGCGAGTTGGTTGGCGGTCATTAAAATTTAGTCGTTTTTCGTTGTGGCACAATCTTTTCATGACATTTCAATCATCAACTTTCCTCTTCTAACGCTGAAACATTTTGTTGGCGACCACGTTACTTATACAGCGACATGTGATCATCCTAATAAAATACACTACTGGCCATTAAATTTGCTACACCAAGAAGAAATGTAGATGATAAACGGGTATTCATTGGACAAATATATTATACTAGAACTGACATCTGATTACATTTCCACGCAAATTGGGTGCATAGATCGTGAGAAATCAGTATGCAGAACAATAAGACCTCGATACGCCTTGGCATTGAGTCAAACAGAGCTTGGATGGCGTGTACAGCTACCCATGCTGCTTCAACACGATACCAAAGTTCAGAGTAGTGACTGCCGTATTGTGACGAGCCAGTTGCTCGGCCACCACTGCCCAGACGTTTTCAGTTGGTGAGAGATCTGGAGAATGTGCTGGCCAGGGTTGCAGTCTAACATTTTCTGTATCCAGAAAGGCCCGTACAGGACTTACAACATGCGGTCGTGCATTATCCTGCTGAAATGTAGGGTTTCGCAGGGATCGAATGAAGGGTAGAGCCACGGGTCGTAACACATCTGAAATGTAACGTCCACTAACGTCCACTGTTCAAACTGCCGTCAATGCCAACAAGAGGTGACCAAGACGTGTGATCAATGGCATCCCATACCATCACGCCCTGTGATACGCCAGTATGGCGATGACGAATACACGTTCATCGCGATGTCGCCAAACACGGATGCAACCATCATGATGCTGTAAACAGAACCTGGATTCGTCCGAAAAAAATGACGTTTTGCCACTCGTGCACCCAGGTTCGTCGCTGAGTACACCAGCGCAGGCGCTCCTGTCTGTGGTGCAGCGTCAAGGGTAACCGCAGCCATGGTCTTCTAGCTAATAGTCCGTGCTGCTGCAAACGTCGTCGAACTGTTCGTGCAGATGGTTGTTGTCTTGCAAACGTCTCCATCTGTTGATTCAGGGATCGAGACGTGGCTGCACTATCCGTTACAGCTGTGCGGATAAGATGCCTGTCATCTCGACTGCTAGTGATACGATGCCATTGGGATCCAGCAAGGCGTTCCGTATTACCCTCCTGATCCCACCGATTCCATATTCTGCCAGCGCGAGAAGCAATGTCGCGGTACGATAAACCGCAATCGCGATAGGCTACAATCCGACCTTTATCAAAGTCTGAAACGTGATGGTACGCATTTCTCCTCCTTACACGAGGTATCACAACAACGTTTCACTAAGCGACGCCAGTCAACTGCTGTTTGTGTATGAGAAATCGGTTGGAAACTTTCCTCATGTCAGCACGTTGTAGGTGTCGCCACTGGCGCCAGCCTTGTGTGAATGCTCTGAAAAGCTAATCATTTGCGTTTCACAGCATCTTCTTCCTGTCGGTTAAATTTCGCGTCTGTAGGAAGTCATCTTCGTGGTGTAGCAATTTTAATGACCAGTAGTGTAACAGAAATCAGAGCTCGCACAGAAGGACTAAGTGTTCCATTTTTTCCACGCGCTGTTGTGGAGAGGCTCAGTAGAGAAACTGTGTGAAGATGGTTCCATGAATCCTCCACCAGACACTTAAATGTGAATTGCAGTGCAGTCATGTAGACAATATCGCGCAGAGGCAGATGCCTTTACACAGCTCAGAAGGCAAGTACTATAGTGCTGCAGAGGCTACCACCCAACTTCCTGTTCGACGTCACTATTGTATCTCATATTCTTTTGTGGACCGATCCTAGGCTACCGGTATCAGGCCCACATCGACATAGCGCGGAAGATTAATTATGCTCACCTGAACAGGTTATTAAACTGCCAGAAGTAACTATGTTCGTACAGGTCCCCCACTTCTTTCCGTTGCGCAATGCTAGTGTCTACTACTCATGACTGTGTTCATGAGACTGTGGTCTGTCAGAGTTAAAAGTTATTTACAAATTCTGTATATTTTTATAAATTTTGTATATTTTTTAAAATTTTGTTACTGGCAATCTCCTGAGTGAATGACTGACTGCCTGACTGGTTCATCACCCAGCCCAAACAGTTAAGAATAGAAATTTCGAGAACGTGTTGTAATGAGACTCCCTTTTCTAACATAACTTTTTTTTTAATAGAAGTAGCCGACACCAGGATTAATCCCGAATTTGATATAAGTGAACATCGTCGGCTGTTTCACTGAAAGAATTTCATTTGATTTTGTATACGATATATTATATTTCCGACTAAAATGTATAAAAAGAGCATCGCTGTGGCCAAGCGATTCTGGGTGCTTCTTTCTGGAATCGCGCGACCGCTACGGTCGCAGGTTCGAATCCTGCTTCGAGCATGGATGTGTGTGACGTCCTTAGGTTAGTTAGGTTTAAGTAGTTCTATCTCTAGGGGACTGATGACCTCAGATGTTAAGTCCCATAGTGCTTAGAGCCATTTGAACGAATTTTTTGTACAAAAAGAAAATTTGTTACACTATGTATACACAGGTAAAATTTTTATTTATAACGCTAATTATTATTTATTTCTGGAGTCATTTACAAAATAATGACATATTTTAGAGAATAGTCTTCTTTTGTCAAGAAAGTTTGTAATAAACTTTTTTGCTTTGTAAACTCTATGGAATATTTTGTAGGACTATTGGGTATGGCTCTGGTGGAGACACGTAGTTATATGATCGACGCTAACAATGTAATTTGGAATATTAAGTGAAAATTACAAAAATGGTGTTATATTTAATAATGTGACAAAGAATAAAATTCAAGAAATATACAGGCAAATCTTAATCAGTTATTTAGTCATCAGGAACCCACAGCAAAAAAAATGGTTCAAATGGCTCTGAGCACTATGGTACTTAACATCTATGGTCATCAGTCCCCTAGAACTTAGAACTACTTAAACCTAACTAACCTAAGGACGTCACACAACACCCAGTCATCACGAGGCAGAGAAAATCCCTGACCCCGCCGGGAATCGAACCCGGGACCCCGTGCTCGGGAAGCGAGAATGCTACCGCGAGACCACAAGCTGCGGACGAACCCACAGCATCATAAATCAAAATTTCAGCCGCAAGAATGTACCCCTAGACGCAGGAAGTGGAGCCAACAACAAGAATAGAAAATGAAGTAAAAGTTTCTCTTTTGCCTATCTTACGCCTCTCGAAGCTTTTGAAAATAATGAAGAGACTAAGAGAAATTTGATAGTAATGTGTGGGAGGGTAAGATTACAGTGTGGACCTTATACTGTAGGCACCGTTTAAGAAGAGATTGGCCAAAATTCCACTCCTAAGGGGGTGAAATAGGGAATTAAAGGCTTTTTATTAGCGTATGTTGCTATTAACTGAACTACGAAAACAGGTATTTGGTTTCTCAGTCAGAAAATAAAATGTGTTTCAGCATTATCGTAAATTCAAACCACTAAGGATTTCTAACGCTAAAAATATTCTGAAGCTAAATTTATGAAAATTGGTATTTGACTTCTACGTTAGATACAAAGAAATATTTGTTAGGGGATGAAAGTTGCTATGGAAATATCTCCAAAAGTACGCAAAAGGCCTAGGTAACCAAATCTTTTGAGCCCAGCAATCAGAATCGCTTTTTGGTGAGAAGTACTCCCGGGAAAGACCATGCTTATATGGTGTTAATTAGCGTGAAAGCTTATGAGGTGTTGCAATTTGTGAACAACATAAAACATAAACAAAAGACTCCTACAGGATATAGAGTCTACGCGGGCACAACAGCGGCAGATGTTCGGAGCATTTTACTGTTGTCACACAATTACATGCACTTACTTCAGTTGAACGGAATGGATAGTGTCTTGAAAATAGGATATAAGATGAACATCAACAAAAGCAAAACGAGGATAATGGAATGTAGTCGAATTAAGTCGGGTGATGCAGAGGGAATTAGATTAGGAAATGAGACACTTAAAGTAGTAAAGGAGTTTTGCTATTTGGGGAGCTAAATAACTGATGATGGTCGAAGTAGAGGGAAGTCGTTTCTGAAAGTATTTGTTTGGAATTGAAACATGGACGATAAATAGTGTGTACAAGAAGAGAATAGAAGCTTTTGAAATGTGGTGCTACAGAAGAATGCTGAAGATAAGGTGGGTAGATGACGTAACTAATGAGGAGGTATTGAATAGGATTGGGGAGAAGAGAAGTTTGTGGCACAACTTGACTAGAAGAAGGGATCGGTTGGTAGGACATATTCTGAGGCATCAAGGGATCACAAATTTAGCATTGGAGGGCAGCGTGGAGGGTAAAAATCGTAGAGGGAGACCAAGAGATGAATACACTAAGCAGATTCAGAAGGATGTAGGTTGCAGTAGGTACTGAGAGATGAAGAAGCTTGCACAGGATGGAGTAGCATGGAGAGCTGCATCAAACCAGTCTCAGGGATGAAGACCACAACAACAACAACAACAACAACAACAACGAGTAAAATCATTAACAAAATGAAATACATTCGTCATTGCTGTAAAATACGGTCGTTTTTTTTAAGCTTCTTCTATAAAAATGATCCGAATCCATGTAGGTCAGTAGCACGGCGGAGACGCTTCTGTTTCACGAGGTCTCTGACAGGTGACCCGGGTAGCTCAGCTGGTAAAGCATGCGCACATCTCTCACCTATTATCAGCCGCTACATCTTCCGATTACACTGTCAAGCCTACATCGCATGTCCTCTTAACAGGGTGTATACAGCCCGGAACATCCGGGAGATCCGGGAAAAACCCGGAAATTTTTTCATCCGGGACAAATCCGGGAAAACCCTGGAATTTTGTAGAATTCCGGTATTTTTCATTCTTGTAGATTTCAGTTAAAGTTTTGTAGGTTTGAAGTGTAAGATTTGATACGCTGACAAAGAACTTTAGTCCACTATTGCTGAGTAATACTGCAGCAATGAAACATAAAGCAGAGAATAACACCAAAATAAAAGTTGAGTTGCATAGGAAATGGGTAATTTACACAGCGCACAGACCAGTTTGCCGACACCGAAAACTGTCAAAGGCTTTAGGTCGAAGATTATGCAGTACGTCCGTAACAACTAACGTGCATTCGATGTGCGTGACGTCAGAATTGTTTACATTTCTAACAGATCACCAGAAAATATTACGAATAGTTGCTTGAGATGGGTTACTCTCGAAGTAAATTTCCACGCGAGATGATTTATGTTACGTGTGAGAATGTGCAGTGAATTTCTGAAATCACAGGGCATTATAACTCTCATTTAAAAACATAACACTTTGAGGATCAGCCATTTGAAAAATGTCGGGCCCAGAAGGTGTCATTTATGCTACTATTTAAAATTTTACCGGCGCATTTGTATTTGATATGACTTAACGTGTAACACACGCTAAAAAAGATACCGAGCTTCAAGTTAGTTTTCATATTTAATGTTGTTCTTTCATAGATAAAAAATTATGCAATCGATGGCAAAAAGTGTAATTAAAATTCAAAAAAATGTGCATTATGTGTTACTGAGCAATGTCACAAGTCTCTTCATGCCAGAACACCTCGACTTTTCTACGCAGCTGATAATCATTTTGGCACGATTTTAATTGCCAAAGTAGAGCCTGTTAGTAGGCCTACGGACTTCCTATCATTGTAGGACTAGTAACAGTGGATGCCAATAGACGATGCAATTCTCGTTCGTACATACACGTCTACTTATGAGTTAACCGGTGTAGAAACGCACTTTGCTGAGTTGAGCGAGCTCGGCCTACCTTCGTAACGTACGCGCCGCGGCCTGTCTTTCTCGTAGGCCTCGTGCTCTGAACAACTGCCGTCATTCGCTAGCGAGATCACGTGACATGAGCTATGACTGGCTGACAACAGTGCATCGCTAAACGCAATCTCTATTTTAGAGTTTCGGAAGCTACCGTGCTGTAATTTGTGGAATCTGTGTACATACTTTCGCAATACGAAAATAAACTCTGTGCATATTGTCTCGCATCAAACAACTTTCCAAACGCATTGTTTTTCCTAAAGGGCTGGGACGTCCTCCGACGGTATAAGACCTTTACGATTCAAAGGACTGATAGGTTTTACAGCTCCGAGGGAAAGTATACTGTTACTTAACACGGATGTATTTTCACCCGCTTTATACGTAATTTCATCCGGGAGAAATTGTGTTTTTAACCGGGAAATCCGGGAAAAAACCGAGAATTTTTTTTTCTTGTCCACGTAGACACCCTGTCTTAAGCTGCTAACATCTTATGGCTGCATCAAGGGAAAGTTCCCAAAATTTGTCTTTTTATGGTTTTTCAATTTGCTGCAGTTTGTGGCAGTTGACACACAGTCAAAATACGATGATACGCAGTTTTTTGACGAAGTCATTTCGGCAGATAAAACCGAACTTCTGACAGCGTTGCCTGCAATACACTATCGATTTCTGAAATTACAAGACGTAACATACAGGGAGGAAAAGATTATCACAACAGAAACCACAATGCCGTTATAAGTGTCTAACAACACGAAAAGAAAGCAGGAGTTGAGAAGGAAGAGGCACGGATCCAGATTATTCAATCTCACATTCAGCAGCTTAGAGTGTGCCCCAGGGAAATGTTTTGGGACGCTTACAGTCCATGTTGTATATTAACGGTCTTGCAGACAATACAAATAAGTAAACTCAGACATGTTGCACACGACACAGTTACCTACAATGTAGTATTGTCGAAAGAATTTGTATAAATACCCAGTCAGATCTTGGTAAGATTTCGAAGTCAAGCAAACATTGCCAACTTGCTTTAAATGTTCAAAAATATGAAGTTGTGCACTTCAGAAAATAAAAAAAAAAGCTTATTATCCTATGTGAGTAACACCAGTGAGTCACACCTGTAATCGTTGAGCTCATACAAATATGTGGGTCTGTCGCTTTGTAGGGACATGAAATGGAATGCATAGGCTCAGTCGTGGGAAAAGCGCGTGGTAGACTACGGTTTATTGGTAATGTTGGTGTTGTGGTCTTCAGTCCTGAGACTGGTTTGATGCACCTCTCCATGCTACTCTATCCTGTGCGAGCTTCTTCATTTCCCAGTACCTACTGCAGTCTACATCCTTCTGAATCTGCTTCGTGTATTCATCTCTTGGTCTCCCTCTACGATTTTTACCCTCCACGCTGCCCTTCAATGCTAAATTTCTGATCCCTTGACGCCTCAGAACATGTCCTACCAACCGGTCCCTTCTTCTTGTCAAGTTTTGCCACAAACTCCTCCTCAATTCTATTCAATACCTCCTCATTAGCTATGTGATCTACCCATCTAATCTTCAGCATTCTTCTGTAGCACCACATTTCGAAAGCTTCTATTCTCTTCTTGTCCAAACTATTTATCGTCCACGTTTCACTTCCATACATGGCTACACTCCATACAAATACTTTCAGAAACGACTTCCTGACACTTAAATCTATACTCGATGTTAACAAATTTCTCTTCTTCAGAAACGCTTTCCTTGCCATTGCCAGTCTACATTTTATATCCTCTCTACTTCGACCATCATCAGTTATTTTGCTCCCCAAATAGCAAAACTCCTTTACTACTTTAAGCGTCTCATTGCCTAATCTAATTCCCTCAGCATCACCCGAGTTAATTCGACTACATTCCATTATCCTCGTTTTGCTTTTGTTGATGTTCATCTTATATCCTCCTTTCGAGACACTGTCCATTCCGTTCAACTGCCCTTCCAAGTCCTTTGCTGTCTCTGACAGAATTACAATGTCATCGGCGAACCTCAAAGTTTTTATTTCTTCTCCGTGAATTTTAATACCTACTCCAAATTTTTCTTTTGTTATTGGTAATATACTGCGCAAATGCAGTCAGTCTACAAAGGAGGTTGCTTACAAATAACTCGTAAACTAGAATACTGCTCAAGAGTGTGGGACCCGTAACAGATAGGACTAACACATGATATAGAACGTACAAAGAGAAGAGCAGCACGATTTGTCACAGGTTTGTACTTGTCAAGCTTGGAGAACCAGTTTTAAATGACGACTCTAGGAATATACTACGACACCCCCCCCTCCCCCCCCCCTCCACGTATTGCTCACACAGGGATCGTGAGGACAAGACTAGATTGATTACAGCACACAAAAAGGCAATTAAACCACCATTCTTTCCGCGCTCAGTAAGTGAATGGAAACCCTAATAAGTGGCACATTGGCACGTACCCTCTGCCACGCGTTTCACAGCGGTTTGGAAAATGTAGATGAGTTATCAGTAAAGGAAACCGACGAGAAATCTGCAAACGGAATTAGAGTTCAGGGAAAATAAAGAAGTTCGATATTTTCCGTGACACTGTCATTCTGTCAGATCAGTTGAACCGGACAGACAGTGTCTTGGATACGAAATATTTAGAGGAAAAGCAATATTATTGTATAGTTACCCCGTTGTCGAGAAGACTGCTATGGTGTATTTCTCGCACACACAGACACTCCCCCCCCCCCCTCACCACCTCCTACTCGCTAATACGCTAATGGAATGAGACAAAGAGAATCGCTTGTATCGGTACGTCACCCACATGAAGGAGTTTACCTATCTACACACGCACGCGCACACACACACACACACACACACACACACACACACACACACACACACACTATAAAGGCACATTTGCATGCCGTGCGTGAGTTTCCTCGGAAACGCGAAATCTTAATTAAATAATTAATCTCCGACTAATAAATAAAGCCTATGGCACAGAACTGCAGCACTATGTCGCTGATAAAACAAAAATACAATTAGGACACTCTTATGTTTCATTAAGAAGAAGTAGGTCTTGTACAATAGCTGGTGCGGGAAGCACGTATATTTTATTAACTGGCACACCGCCATATTTGATGTTATATAAGAACACTGCGAGTTGCCATCTCACTAGGCACTCGGCTCTGTAAAGATTCCATATTTATGAAAGTAAGTTGAATTATTTAACTGTAGGCTTATTCGTTGAATATAACTGATTTAACTGTGTAAACGTTTTATGTTTAGTAGACAGTCACCTCTGTACGACATAACGACATGGCTGGCAAATTATTCTAATATTGAGATTTTGAGTCCGCACCTACCGCAGCGGTCTTTCGAAACGATTTAAATACGAAGTCCGATTATTTAAGTTACATTTCATGGTCAACTACGAATAACATTGCATTTACGAGAAAGCCACTGTCAAGCGTCTGATACCAAATAATTAAAGACCCTCGTTCCAGATAAGCAAATATTAATTACAACCAATCACTATCATACATATACAATAATTAATATTTTATTTTATTTTATTTATTTATTTATTTTATAACACACACACACACACACACACACACACACACACACACAAGGCGCAAGCCGGATTATGGTGTGCCGCATGGGCATATCTGCGTATCACTGTCAACCGTATCTCTCCTTCCCGACCGCCTTTGCTGTTGCTGTTGCGAATGTTACGTGCGAAGGCGATTGCCGGTAAGCATCCGAGTGGGCTCTTCCGTGTCTAATTTTACCTTCATGGCTTTCCGCGAAACGTACGCAGGGGGGAAGAATATAGCGCCTCACTCTTCTACGAACGTACGATCTCAGGACATTTACGACGACGCGTCTGCCACTGCAAATGGTTTTCTCGGTTTGGACTAGAGATTTGTTTGCGGAGTTTCTATTTATTTTGCGATCCCTTTGCTACCAAAGAAGTTAACTTTTTGTATGTAGTCATTTTTGTTTCTGATAGACTACTGCCTTTATCTGATTTAATTGCTAGGGCGTTGCTTACAAAAATACAGGACATGGCAGCAACGATATTACATGTAAGGTAAAAACACCAAACGTATGTACTATAACTTTTCTGATCATAGTTACAGATTATATTAACACTATCTCTTATGTATTTGCAGTGCACCTGATGATGGAAATATGCCGAAACGGGTTCTTCGTGAGTGATTTACAAATAAAAACCATTTAAAGAGCAGTGTAGGTGGCTGATATTCAAAATAATCATGTCATCAGACAATATATTTTTCATTGCGGGCCCCAAAGAACAAACGCAAAAAAACTGAATAATAATGCAACATTTAAGGTCAGACAATGTCTTAAGAGCAAAAATGAGAGAGAAACACCGCAGGAATGATCAATATTTAGGGATATGACAGGAGCGATCATTTTAAAAACTAAACTTCATATGGACACAATCCCTATTCCAAATGGCTTCCGAGATGGAACACATTTAATGAACATTATTATTTATGTTCCGTATTATTCAGTAAAGTGTGAGGTCTACACGTGCAGAATAGTTAGTAAAAACTACCACACGCGTTTTACAAAGGGTCAGTCGAAAAATATGTACTTTTAACACTGTCACCTCCAAGCATTCTAGTATGCGTCACCGTTCGGTCCGCAGCTCGTTGTCGTGCGGTAGCGTTCTCGCTTCCCGCGCCCGGGTTCGATTCCCGCCGGGGTCAGGGATTTTCTCTGCTTCGTAATGACTGGGTGTTGTGTGATGTCCTTCGGTTAGTTAGGTTTAAGTAGTTCTAAAGTTATAGGGGACTGATGACCATAGATGTTAAGTCCCATAGTGATTAGAGCCATTTGAACCATTTTTTTGTACCGTTCACAATAAATGTTCGGTTTTCCGACTGTCATCTTCGTTGCCTCTCTTGGGAGATCACGTTGTCTTGCTTGTTCGAGTGCCCTGCACGTTCTCTAACGAGGACAACAGCGTCCATGATGCGACCAAGCAACTCGTCTCGCGTATTCACCTTTCGTTTGTACTCCATCCATTCCCATAAACAGAAGTATAATGGCAATCTTGGCAGCCAGTTAACTGCACTGGGAAGAAGTCACAAAGGCAGTCCCACAGTCTTCCATTTTGGGTCCATTCCTATTCGTTATAAAAGTGTTCTATCTCGGAAACCATTCGGAATAGTGCATATGTCAATGTGAAGGTTTCCGCTTCAAATTAGCGTTCCTGTCATATTGGGCAGAGAAGGCGAGACACGGGAACACGCCCACATCTACATGTGGCGCAACGAACTTCGGCTCTGTTGGTCTGATCCAAGGCAGCCAAGGTCAGTGTTTTTATTGAATAATGTCTTCTGTATTCATAGGAAGGTATCCATCCTCAGATTGATGACTTGATCAAATATATTTTCACCAAGATTTCTCTGTCAATGAAACTGGTTAGCAATCATTTGTCGTGCAAATGACCAACAGACAACGTAAAAATAAAAATATATATGCGCTGACCTCTAGCAACGACACCGTGGTTGTTCAGGGACATTTCGATTATTGGGAAGAAAGATTCTACAGTGTCTGTTGGCTCATTACAAACCATTTACAATCCTTTTAATTTTTACTCCCTTTACCTCATCTCCATTGCACAGAAAAATATCCGCAGAACAGTACATTTTCGAGACAATGCCGTTTTCTGGTAAACACACTGGCCAGTCAAAAACACACTGGCCAGTCAAAAACACACTGGCCAGTCAAAAACACACTGGCCAGTCAAAAACACACTGGCCAGTCAAAAACACACTGGCCAGTCAAAAACACACTGGCCAGTCAAAAACACACTGGCCAGTCAAAAACACACTGGCCAGTCAAAAACACTGGCCATTTCTGGTGGGACAACTCGTATATCCCACTATAAAACCGGTCTGATATTCCGTGTGCTCGTATTATGTTCTTTAGGCGACAGTGTGGAACAGTGGCGAACGCTTTCGGGAAGTCAAAGTACACGGTGTCAACCCCGGAGGCAGTTATCTACTGCCATCTGGGTCTCGTCGAAAAGGGCAAACCGAGTGACTCACAATCGCTGTTCGCGGAATGCACGCTACTCCCTACAGAGCAGATTATTTGAGTGCGACCAGATCCAGCAACTGCCTTGAGCCTTCACTACTTCGCGAAGGCCACGCCTTCTGTCGCGAAGCGCACGCTGGACCCTGGCTATCTGTGGACGCGGCGATCTTTGATCGCGGATGTGCCGCCGCGCCAGCTCCGTTGATAGCGTGACTCAAAACACTGCGACAACTGGCGCAGAGCGACCACCTTCAAAAGAAAACTGTCTGAAAGTCCTCATCGGACGCACTTGTGATCGCCACGCGTTCGGCTTGTGACCCGGAATCTCGAGGACGATTAGAGAATCACACGTCAGCCCGGAATTCGAACCTTTGTTTCAACCTTTCTGCCCTATAGTGGATACTCAGATCCGGATTATGTTGTTCGCAGGAGTGTGTACTCGCTATTGTGAAGCTTCATTACATGGAAAGTTCTGATGGACGGACATTTCTACGCGAGAGATACTGCAACACTAACTCCAGCAATATTTCCGAAGATGTTGAAGGATGTTCTTTGAATACAGGAAGATTAAATTTTGGCTACTTGAACCAGTGTAGACGGGAAGCTGTTTACCGTGCGGGTACCCAGCTTTATAGGAATGATGTTCAGACTGGACGTTGCACGAAGTCAACAAGGATCTGTACATGGTGAGCAGGACTCGTACAAATGTTTTATCAAAACAACAGGAATAGTGTTGCACCTCTTCGCGAGTATCGACGCATTGAAGGAATACGGATAGATGCTCTTTCCGCGCCGGCGTTGAACATGATTCGATAGTTGGGATTAGCTGGTTTTTGGAAACACCTGACCTCTCCTGTACTGAAGAGAGGTGTATTGACCTCCACTGTTTTGGTGCATGATGGAGCTCCATCTCACACTGCTCGCGAGGATACTCTGTTACATATTTAGAGGGAACCGAATCACTAGCTGTTCATTCCAAGCTGTGTGGTCACAAAGATCACCAGATTTGAATCCTTGTGATTTTTGCCTGTGCGGTTACCTGAAGGACAGCGTTTATTGACGGGAGACTAACACAGGTTGGAGGTTGAAGATGTCCAATGCGAGGGAGGTAACTAACATCGCGCCTGAGATGTTTCTGATAGCAGTAGCGCAGCATCTGGAGCGGTTCCACGCTATCGTGGATGGAGATGATCGTCACATCGGGCAGCGTTTGTAACTTGGGACCTAAGCGTGGTACGGAGGTAACAAATCTTACCATGTGGAAACTGAAATTTTTTATCAGTGGTTTCTTCATTATTTCTCTTCCGTATGTCCCTGCAAATGATTCTACACATACATATATATTCCGCTAACCACCAAGCGGTGTGTGGCGGAGCGCACCATTCGCGTCAACGTCATATTTCCCCCCTTCTGTTCCACTCGCGGATCGTGCGAGGGAATAAGGACTGTCTGAACGCCTCAGTACGAGCTCTTATTTCCCTGATCTTTGAATGGTGATCATTGTGCGATTTGAAAGTTGGTGGTAATAATATATGCTCTACATTCTCGCGGGCCGGAGTGCCCGAACGGTTCTAGGCGCTTCAGTCTGGAGCCGTGCGACCGCTACGGTCGCAGGTTCGAATCCTGCCTCGGGCATGGATGTGTGTGATGTCCTTAGATCAGTTAGGTTTAATTAGTTCTAAGTTATAGGGGACTGATGACCTCAGATGTTAAGTCCCATAGTGCTCAGAGCCATTTCAACCATTTTTTTCTACATCCTCGGTGAAGATCGGATTTCAGAATGTAGTGAGCAGCCCCTTCCGTTTAGTGCGTCGTCTATCTGCAAGTGTGTCCCACTTCAAACTTTCTACGAGATTTGTAACGCCCTCGCGATGGCTAAATGTACCAGTCACGAATCTTGCCGCTCTTCTTTGGACCTTCTCAATCTCCTGCATCACACTCAACTGGTAAGGGTCCCATACAGACGAACAATACTCTAGGACTGGACGAACTAACATATTGTAAGCTATTTACTTTGTTCAAGGACTACATCGCTTCACAATTCTACCAATAAATCGCAACCTTCCCCGTTACTTGTGTAATCTGATCATTCCATTTGAGATCATTTCGAATAGTCACATCCAGATCCTTGACGGATGTTACCGCTTCCAAAGACTGGGCATTTATTATTTTGTAATCTTACATTAAGGGGGATTTTCGCCCAGTACGTTACACTTACTAATATTGAGAGATAACTGCCAGTCATTACACCACGCATTTATTTTCTGCAAATCCGCAAAGTTGCAGTGTCCTGGGATCACTCGTTTTCCGTAGGGCCCTCGCAAGTAGCCGACGTTAGATTGTAAACACTATGTATCTTACGATGAGGGACTTCTGCTTTCTGGTGGCTCGGTTACAGTAATACAGCAATTATGATTTCTAGATAGAATTTTCTGTGTTTAATTCAGTGTACTCTGATTTGAAACTTCCTAGCAGGTTATGTGTGCCTCGCAGGGGCAGGAGTCGAACCTGGGACCTTCGCCTGGGACCGCTGCTTACTGAGCTATCCAACCACGACAAACGACTCGACGTTACAGCTTTACTTCCGCTAGTACCTCTACTACCTTCCATACTTTACAGCGAAAATTCATTCTAAAAAAAAGTCCTACCATGTGGTAAGCTTTTTGCCGCAATATTCTTTCTTTCAAGAGCGCTACTACCGAGAGGTACGCTGGAGAACGTCTGAAGTCTGGAAGACAAGCGAGAGGTAATGCCGGGAGTGAAGCAGAGGGAGGGGGAGGTGACTGCCGATAACTGTATTGCCCGCGAAAGGCAAAGATCCCACGTTCGAGTCCCAGCCGAACGAGGCATATTGCTTTAATCTTTTACTAACTTAATCATTTATTTCTACATCTACATCTACACTTACACTACACAAGCCACTCAACGGTGTGTGGCGGAGGGCACTTCACGTGCCACTGTCATTACCTCCCTTTCCTGTTCCAGTCGCGTGTGGTCCGCGGGAAGAACGACTGCCGGAAAGCCTCCGTGCGCGCTCGAATCTCTCTAATTTTACATTCGTGATCTCCTCGGGAGGTATAAGTAGGGGGAAGCAATATATTCGATACCTCATCCAGAAACGCACCCTCTCGAAACCTGGACAGCAAGCTACACCGCGACTACATTTTCTATGGACACTCCCAATGAATCTCAACCTGGCACCCGCCTTACCAACAATTAATTTTATACGATCATTCCACTTCAAATCGTTCCGTACGCATACTCCCAGATATTTTACAGAAGTAACTGCTACCAGTGTTTGTCCGCTGTCATATAATCATACAATAAAGGACCCTTCTTTCTATGTATTCGCAATACATTACATTTGTCTATGTTAAGGGTCAGTTGCCACTCCCTGCATTTCGCTGCAATCTTCTAATGCTGCAACTTCTCTGTATACTACAGCATCATCCGCGAAAAGCCTCATGGAAAAATTAGCCAGGTGCGAGTAGGATTCGCGCGGTGAGGGTTTCGTACAAACATAGTTATGTATAGAGTCAGTTCATCCATTCTGGGAATCGGAAAGTTCTTCCATTTTTGCCTGTTATCGACATTGATACTGGTAAGATTTCGGTCCCAGAGATTTCAAGATCTTTGAGAATGTTTTAATTTCATTAATATAAATGTGACAAAGTCACGCAGGAAGCAGGAGACCATAATAATAATAATAATAATAATAATCCCGTGGAGGCCCGGGAAAAGAATAGGCCTCCGGTATGTTCTGCCAGTCGTAAAAGGCGACGAAAAGAACAAACCACTAATAGGGCTAACCCCCCTTTTAGTGTGATTACTTGGTTCAGGACAGAACTAAAGAAGCCTCGGACAAGCGCCGTCATGGTCGGGGACGGCGCTTGAACCCTATGCCCGCCCACAATGGTAACGACACTGCTAGCCAACTGGAAACTGATTTAAATCCAAATAGAGGTGTTTTGCAGGATATGCTTCCTGCAACCACCCTAGAAGGAAAACAAAGACAGAGGATGAGATGGTCAGATGAAGTTAATCGACACCTCATGTTCTGTTATTACCAAGCAACAAACCTAGGAACCAACACAACTGGATACAGATCACAAGTATACACAACATTTATTACCAGATACCCAGAATTAAAATTTTTAACAGAACAACGTCTAGCTGATTAGATTCGTGTGATAATAAAAAATAACAGGATACCCCAGTCAGAATTAGAAAACATCAAACAACAAGTACAACAAATACTGGAACAAAATAATGTGCAATTAGAAGAAGAAGAAAATACAGTAATGGACTCAAACATCTCAGAGCAAACAAACAAAGAACAACACGCATCAATTAAACAATCAGAGGAAAATGAAATTTTAAGACAGCCACCAGCACAAGCACAAATAGAACACGAAGTGACACACATGTTAGACATAGAAGAAAAATTTCAGTTGACATATATAGAATACAAAGACACAAATACAGACATTAGACCATTCTTGCATAGACCACCAAATAGCCCACAAGTCGAAACAACAATAAAAACTATCAACACAATCATACACAACAAAATAAATGAATACACAACTATGGAAGAGTTACAACTACTGGTTTATGTAGGAGCACTCACTACACTAAATATACACACTAGGCAGATATCAGAACCAACCAACACACAGAAGAAACCCACAAAACCAGCATGGCAACACAGGCTACAGATCAGAATAGAAAAACTGAGAAAAGACATCGGATAGTTAACACAATTTATAAGAAATGAAATATCAGACAAAAAACGAAAAAGGTTAGGTAAAATCTCACAACAAGAAGCAATAGAGCAATTAGATGAAAAGAAGCAAAAATTACAAGCTTTGGCGAAACGACTTCGAAGATACAAAAAAAAGTGAAAATAGAAGGAAACAAAACCAAACATTCAACACAAACCAAAAGAAATTTTACCAAACAATAGATAACACACACATAAAAATAGACAATCCACCAAACATAAGAGACATGGAACACTTCTGGAGCAGCATATGGTCAAACCCGGTACAACATAACAGGCATGCACGGTGGATACAAGCAGAAACAGATACATACAAGATGATACCACAAATGCCTGAAGTGATAATTTTGCAACATGAAGTCACCCGAGCAATTAATTCTACGCACAATTGGAAAGCCCCTGGAAATGATAAAATAGCAAATTTCTGGCTAAAGAAGTTCACCTCAACACATTCACATCTAACTAAATTATTTAACAGTTACATTGCAGACCCATACATATTCCCTGATACACTTACACATGGAATAACTTATCTGAAACCTAAAGATCAAGCAGACACAGCGAACCCAGCTAAATATCGCCCCATAACATGCCTACCAACAATATACAAAATATTAACTTCAGTCATTACACAGAAATTAATGACACATACAACACAGAACAAAATTATAAATGAAGAACAAAAAGGCTGCTGCAAAGGAGCGCGAGGATGTAAAGAGCAACTGATAATAGATGCAGAGGTGACATATCAAGCTAAAACTAAACAAAGGTCTCTACACTACGCATACATTGATTACCAAAAAGCTTTTGATAGTGTACCCCACTCATGGTTACTACAAATACTGGAAATATACAAAGTAGATCCTAAATTGATACAGTTCCTAAACATAGTAATGAAAAATTGGAAAACCACACTTAATATCCAAACAAATTCAAATAATATCACATCACAGCCAATACAGATTAAGCGTGGAATATACCAAGGAGACTCATTAAGTCCTTTCTGGTTCTGCCTTGCTCTGAACCCACTATCCAACATGCTAAATAATACAAATTATGGATACAATATTACTGGAACATACCCACACAAAATCACACATTTGCTATACATGGATGATCTAAAACTACTGGCAGCAACAAATCAACAACTCAACCAATTACTAAAGATAACAGAAGTATTCAGCAATGATATAAATATGGCTTTTGGAACAGACAAATGTAAGAAAAATAGCATAGTCAAGGGAAAACACACTAAACAAGAAGATTACATATTGGATAACCACAGCGACTACATAGAAGCGATGGAAAAAGCAGATGCCTATAAATATCTAGGATCAGACAAAAAATAGGAATAGATAATACAAATATTAAAGAAGAACTAAAAGAAAAATATAGACAAGGACTAACAAAAATACTGAAAACAGAATTGACAGCAAGAAACAAGACCAAAGCTATAAATACTTATGCCATACCAATATTGGCCTACTCATTTGGAGTAGTGAAATGGAGTAACACAGACCTAGAAGCACTCAATACACTTACACGATCACAATGCCATAAATATAGAATACATCACATACATTCAGCAACAGAAAGATTCACATTAAGCAGAAAGGAAGGAGGAAGGGGATTTATCGATATAAAAAACCTACATTATGGACAGGTAGACAATTTAAGAAAATTCTTTATAGAACGAGCAGAAACTAGCAAAATACACAAAGCAATCACTCATATAAATACATCGGCTACACCACTAAAATTTCATAACCACCTCTACAACCCGTTAGACCACATAACATCAACAGATACGAAGAAAGTAAATTGGAAAAAGAAAACACTTCATGGCAAGCACCCGTATCATCTAACACAGCCACACATCGATCAAAACGCATCCAACACATGGCTAAGAAAAGGCAATATATACAGTGAGACAGAAGGATTCATGATTGCAATACAGGATCAAACAATAAACACCAGGTATTACAGCAAGCATATTATTAAAGATCCCAATACCACAACAGATAAATGCAGACTTTGTAAACAACAAATAGAAACAGTAGATCACATCACAAGCGGATGTACAATACTAGCAAATACAGAATACCCCAGAAGACATGACAATGTCGCAAAAATAATACATCAACAGCTTGCCTTACAACATAAACTTTTAAAACAACAAGTTCCTACATACAAGTATGCACCACAAAATGTACTGGAGAATGATGAATACAAATTATACTGGAACAGAACCATTATAACAGATAAAACAACGCCACATAACAAACCTGACATCATACTCACCAATAAAAAGAAGAAATCAACACAACTAATCGAAATATCCATACCCAATACAACAAATATGCAGGAAAAAAGAGGAGAAAAAATTGAAAAATACATCCAACTGGCTGAGGACGTCAGACATGTGGCATCAGGATAAAGTTGACATTATACCAATTATACTACCAACTACAGGAGTCATACCACACAATATCCACCAGTAAATCAATGCAATACAGCTACATCCAAACTTATATATACAAGTACAGAAATCCGTAATTATTGAAACATGTTCAATTACCCGAAAGTTCCTAAATGCAATATAACATATACCGTACAGTCAAAAGGAAGTCATGCTTGATCAAGGTCCGCGTCACTTTCCATTTTTGAACCGACATAACGTCTGAGAAAAGAAAGAAATAATAATAATAATAATAATAATAATAATAATAATCAGCGATTCCCGATTCGGGCTGACTGGGTCGCAATGGTGGAAGAGAAACATCAGGCAAGGAATTAATTTATTGCTCATATAACGCGTTTAGACATTTATCGATCATAAGATATCCAGGAACGATTACTGTACGTAAATAAGGCGTTGCAAGTTGTATGTAGAACAAACATTTGCAGACTAGTGTGCATGCACTGATCTCTCCTGGATATCTGATGGATAAATTCAAAAACACGTCATACGAGCATTAAAGTCATTCTTTTCCTGATGTTTGACTTTTGCGATTGCTGCCCAGTGAGTCTGAATGGAGAACTACCGATTGTTTCGATTTCAAATTTGATGCCGGTCAGCAAATTACATTTTTTCATGTGACGTAATAGCAAATTAACGACTTGCGCATTTTTCCGTTTGGTTGCACTGCGAAACCTTCCTCCGGGCTAAATTCCATGATTCTAGGCTAGCGTGAAGTACACTATAGGTTTTGATGAGTATTAAAATGTGACATAAATGGCAGTACCTTCTGATTGCACTGACATAAGCTTGTTTGTTTTATACCGCCATGAGACCGTAGACTCAGTATGCAACAAAATTTCAGCTTGATACGTATACCCGTTTCTGAGAAAAAGGGGCTGTGACAGTCGGACAGACAGCACACGACATTGCTCCGTCGCTGGCTCTGATTCGATGCTTACTACCGTCCCGTATCAAATTTTTGTATCGCTCTCTTTTAGGTTTTAGCAAAACAAAGAACACTTTTGGCGACACCGTCTCTGTTGAGCCGCTTGAATTTGCAGGCGCAACGTCTTTATTAGCTAACTTCACTGCTAATTAACTCCGAAACGGCGACGTATAGAATGTTTCTCTTAACAATCATTTCTCACCACAAACTACCCTGCAACACCCTTACAAGCTATTCAGACTGTTTATGACCACCATGCGCATATTAACAAAATTTTGTTTAAAAAACGTGGCTCTGAGCACTATGGCACTTAACAACTGAGGTCATCAGTCCCCTTGAGTTAGAACTACTTAAACCTAACTAACCTAAGGACATCACACACACCCATGCCCGAGGCAGGATTCGAACCTGCGACCGTAGCGGTCGCGCGGTTCCAGACTGAACCGCCTAGAACTGCTGGCTCCGATTTCTCGAATTTTCTCCTCGTGGTGAATACGCGAGACGTATGTGGGGGGCGGTGGGGAGGGGGGGGGGGGGAGTAATATGTTGTCCGACTGCTCCTGAAAAGTGCTGTCCCGAAATTTCAACAGTAAGCCTCTCCGTGATACACAACGCCTCTCTTGTAACGTCAACCAGTGGAGTTTGTTTAGCGTCTCCCTAAAACACTTTCGCCAGCTAAACGTTCCCGTGTCGAAACTTGCCGCTCTTCGTTGGATCTTCTCTATCTCCTTTATTTATCATACCTGATATGGATCCCCAGATAGATAACACTCAAGAATCGGGCGAACAAGTGCCTTATAGACCACTTCTTTCGTGGATGAGTTACATTTCCTACTCATCCGCACGAACTTACATTTTTCTACATTTAGAACGAGCTGCCATTCATCACAACAAGCAGAAATTTTAGCAATGTGTTCTTGTATCCTACCGTCACCCAACGACGTCATCTTTCCGCACACCACAGCTTCGTCACCAAACAGCCGCAGATTGCTGCCCACCGTGTCCACCGAATCACTTATGTATACAGAAAATATTAGGGTCTCTCCAAAAGATATGCACACTATTTCTTTTAAATCCATCTTTTATTCCACATGTTTGAAAGTTTTACAGAGTGTAGATACATCCTTTAGAGACAATATTTTCATTTCTCCACATAATTTGCATCCCTCTCAACTGCCATACGCCATCTTGGAACCAGCGCCTGTATACCCGCACGGTAAAATTCTGGACCAACCTGTTGGAGCCACTGTTAGGCAGCGTGCACAAGGGAGTCATCTCCAAACCCTGTTCCACGAAGAGAGTCTTCCAGTTTCCCAAAGAGATGATAGTCACACGGAGCCAGGTCAGGACTGTACGGCGAGTGTTTCAGTGTTGTCCATCCGAGTTTTGCGATCGCTTCCATGGTTTTTTGACTCACATGTGGCCGTGCATTGTCGTGCAACAGCAAAACATCCTGCTTTTGCCGAAGTGGTCGAACAAGACTCAGTCGAGCTTGAAGTTTCTTCAGTGTCGTCACATATGCATCAGAATTTATGGTGGTTCCACTTGGCACGATGTCCACAAGCAAGAGTTCTTCGGAATGGAAAAACACCGTAGCCCTAACTTTTCCAGCAGAAGGAGTGATTTTGAATTTTTTTTCCTTGGGTGAATTTGCACGATGCCACACCATTGATTGCCTCTTCGTCTCTGGTGAAAAATGATGGAGCCATGTTTCTCACCTGTCCAAGTTCTTCCAAGAAATTCATCCCCACTATTCTCGTACTGCTCCAAAAGTTCGCTGCATGCCGTTTTTTTTTTTTTTTGTTTCTTTGTGAGCCACTGTTAACATCCCGGGAACCCACCTGGCACAAACCTTTTTTAACGCCAACACTTTGCAGAATTCGTTCATTGTGATGCGTCTGTCAGCGGTCACCAATTCGTTAACACTGCACATTGTCTGGAGTGTGTGCAGTACGAGGCCTGCCGCTGCGAGGACAATCCTCAATATTGCCGTGCCCGCTTTCATCACGTAACCTGCTTGCCCACTGACTAAGTGTACTGCGATCGACAGCAGCATCTCCATACAACTGTTTCAATCTCTTGTGGATGTTTCCCACTGTCTCATTTTCACAGCACAGGAATTCTACGTCTACGTGATTACTCTGCTATTCACAATGAAGTGCTGACTGTCTAGCGTTCCACTCTCGGACGGCGAGCGGGAAAAACGAGCACTTAAATTTTTCCGTGCGAGCCCTGATTTCTCTTATTTTATCGTGATGATCGTTTCTCCCTATGTAGGTGGGTGCCAACAGAATGTTTCCCGCAATCGGATGAGAAAACTGGTGATTGAAATTTCATGAGAAGATCCCGTCGCAAAAAAAAAACGCCTTTGTTTTAATTATTGCCATTCTAATTCACGTACGTCTGTGACATTATCTCCCCTATTTCGTGATAATACAAAACGAGCTGCCCTTCTTTGTACTTTTTCGATGTCATCCGTCAGTCCCACCTTATGCGGATCCCACATCGCACAGCAGTACTCCAGAATAGGGCGGACAAGCGTGGTGTAAGCAGTCTCTTTGGTAGAGCTGTTGCACCTTTTAAGTATTCTGCCAATGAAGCGCAGTCTTTGGTTTGCTCTACCCACAATATCATCCATGTGATCGTTCCAATTTAGGTTATTTGTAATTGTAATCCCTAAGTATTTAGTTGAATTTATAGCCCTCAGATTTGTGTGACTTACCGCGTAATCGAAATTTAGTTTATTTCCTTTAGTACTCATGTGAATGACTTCGCACTTTTCTTTATTCAGGGTCAATTGCCACTTTTCGCACCATACAGATATCTAAATCATTTTGCAAGTGGTTCTGATCATCTGATGACTTTACAAGACCGTAAATGACAGCATCATCTGCAAACAATCTAAGACGGCTACTCAGATTGTCTCCTATGTCGTTAATATAGATCAGCAACAATAAAGGGCTATAACGGTTCCTTGGGAACGTCGAATATTACTCCTGTTTTACTCTATGACTTTCCGTCTATTACTACTAACTGTGACCTTTCTGACAGGAAAGCACGAATCCAGTCGCACAACTGAGGCGATACTCCGTAGGCACGCAGTTTGGTTAGAAGACGCTTGTGAGGAAAGGTGTCGAAAGCCTTCTGGAAATCTAAAAATATGGAATCAATTTGACCTCCCCTGTTGATAGCACTTATTACTTCATGAGTATAAAGAGCTGGTTGTGTTTCACAAGAACGATATTTTCTGAATCCGTGCTGACTATAATTCAATAAACCGTTTTCTTCGAGGTACTTCATAATGTTGGAATATAGTATATGTTCTAAAACCCTACTGCAAATCGCCGTTAGTGAAATAGGTCTGTAATTCAGCGGATTACCCCTACTTCCTTTTTTGGGTATTGGTGTGACATGAGCAATTTTCCAGTCTTTAGGTACGGGTGTTTCTGTGAGCGAGTGGTTGTATATAATTGCTAAATATGGAGCTATTGTATCAGCATACTCTGAGAGGAGCCTGACTGGTATAGTGTCTGGACCGGAGGCCTAGCCTTTATTAAGTGATTTAAGCTGTTTTGTTACACCGAGGCTATCTACTTCTATGTTTCTCAGCACGTTGCTTCTGACGAAGTGTAGCAGCCATCTTGAAGACATGCTGCGACGGCGCCACTCACGGGAACAGGTTGAACTAAGTTTGAAAACAAGCGGGCAGGATGTATCTACACACTGTAAAACTTTCACACATGCAGAATGAGAAGTGTATTTTTACAAAAATAGTGTGCCTTTGTTTTGGAGTGACCCTCGTAATAGCAGCGGTTTCCCTGGGGCACTCCTGACGATACCGTTGTCTATGACGAACACTCGTCGTCGGCAACAACATGGTCCTGTTACTTAAGAAGTCTCCATGACAGAATCATCTCCGTGAAAATATTTTTGTAGGGACTTTATCGATCTGAGGTTGGATAACTTTCAGCGAATGCAGAATATACAGCTCACAAGGGAACCTCCCCATCGCGCCCCCCTCAGATTTAGTTATAAGTTGGCACAGTGGATAGGCCTTCAAAAACTGAAAACAGATCAATTGAGAAAACAGGAAGAAGTTGTGTGGAACTGTGAAAAAATAAGCAAAATATACAAACTGAGTAGTTCATGGGAAGATATGCAACGTCAAGGACACTGGGAATGCAGGAGCGCCGTGGTCTCGTGGTAACGTGAGCAGCTGCGGAGCGAAAGGTCCTTGGTTCAAATCTTCCATCGAGTGAAAAGTTTAATTTTTTATTTTCAGTTTATGTGACAAACTTATGTTTTCATCACTTTTTTGGAAGTGATTATCACATCCACAAGAAAACCTAAATCGGGCAAGGTAGAAGAATTTTTTTACCCCTTCGCCAAGTGTACAAGTTACGTGGGTCGACAACATATTCTTGTCATGTGACGCACATGCCGTCACCAGTGTCGTATAGAATATATCAAATGTGATTTCCTGTGGAGGAATCGGTTGACCTATGACCTTGCGATCAAATGTTTTCGGTTCCCATTGGAGAGGCACGTCCTTTCGTCTACTAATCGCACGGTTTTGCGATGCGGTCGCAAAACACAGACACTAAACTTATTACAGTGAACAAAGACGTCAATGAACGAACGGACAGATAATAACTATGCAAATATAAAGAAAATAAAATTTTCACCTGAGGGAAGACTTGAACCAAGGACCTCTCGTTCAGCAGCTGCTCACGCTACCACGGGACCACGACGCTCCTAAGCTCACTTTGTCCATGATGTTGCCTATGCGACCCGTTGACTACTCAGTTTGTATGTTTTGCTTATTTTTTCACAGTTCCACAAAACTTCTTCCTGTTTTCTCGTTTGATCTGTGTTCAGTTTATCAAGGCCTATCCAATGTGCCAACTTATAACTAAATCTGAGGGGGGTGCGATGGGGAGGTTCCCTTGTCAGTAGAAACAGTGCCCATGGCTGCCTTAGGTGACGGCAGCAGAGCTCAAGTTCGCGCTGCCACATGTGGATGTGGGCGTGTGCCCGTATCTCGCCTTATCTGCTCTCAGCTCCTGCACAGCCAGCAGGCTGAGTCGCACCTAGCTTCCGTCTCCCCCCCCCCAACCCCCCCTTCCCCCACCAAGCTCCACCATGTATGAGCTTTCAAACAGAAAAGAGCCAGAGGCATAATTAGAGAAACCTGTACGTGTATGTTAGAAGTATTGACCCTGGCTGTTGACACACTTGTCCCACTGTGACACAAGGCGGCGAATGGCTGGCTCATAAAATTCACGGGGCTGCGATGTTACCAGTTCCGCTCCTACACCTTCACTTCCTGCAGCACGGGACAACAGTGAATGCCCAGCGTTACTAGCAAACCCTTGGCCACCCTTCGCCAAGCGATGGAATCAAGATGAGCAGACAATCTCACCTGTGGGGTCATTCTGCTCCACGACGATGCAAAGCTTCATACAGCCAACACAGTCGCGGCACTCCTGCAGAAATTCAAATGGGAGCTTCTGTGGCAATCTCCACAGAGTCTGGACCTCTCTCCCTGTGATTACGCCATTTTCGGTCCCCTTGTAAAGGGGACGTCCGGCTATACGTGCGGAACTGGTTAACATCGCAGCCCTGAGAATTTCATGAGGCAGCCATTCACAGCCTTGTGTCACAGTGGGACGAGTGTCTCAAAAAAACAGCCAGGATCAATGCTAACATACAGGTACCGGCTTCTGTAATTATGCCTTCGGCTCTTTCCTTTCTGAACGCCCCTTATACACCGCGCAACAATGTTACAGAAGAGGACGGACAAGGGCAGTGTCCTCGGTGAATTTTCTAAAGCATTTAACCTTAGGTTAAGACAGAAAAAGACCATAGATCGAGCTTAACCCGGAAATCTACATTGTATAAACGTTAATCCTAGATCATATCGCCGTGAAGTCGGATCATATTTGCTGGCCGGGTGGCCGAGCGGTTCTAGGCGCTACAGTCGCAGGTTCGAATCCTGCCTCGGTCATGGATGTGTGTGATGTCCTTAGATTAGCTAGGTTTAATTAGTTCTACGTTCTAGGGGACTGATGGCCTCAGAAGGTTAAGTCCCATAGTGCTCAGAGCCATTTGTACCATTTTCGGATCATATTTGACGCGAAAATTCGCGGTTCAAAGTCAGGTTCAGCTCCAACCGTCAGTTTATAGTGTAGTAGCACTACGATTCATCGCTTTTAGCATATTCCACTTGAAATAGTAAAAAAGTTATTAACGCAAAAAGTGGCAAGTAAACATGAGACTACGCCATCCCCACGCCGCTGATGCTCAAAACTTTTTTTCTATCTGGAAAACGACGACATGCGGAACTGGTTAACATCGCAGCCCCAGGAATTTTATGAGGCAGCCATTCACCGCCTTGTTTCTCAGTGAGACAAGTGTCTCAACAGCCGGGGTCAATGCCTCTAACACACAGGTACTGGCTTCTGCAATTATACCTGCGGCTCGTTTCTTTTTGAACGCCCCTTATACGTACAACAGAGTTAAAAGTTTTGGGGAGGGGAGGGGAGGGGAGAGGTGGAGATGGGGGTGATCAGTATTCCGGCTTGTATGACGCTACCTGCTCAATCTTCTGCCGTGTACGAATATCTCACCTGGGAACCTCCCCATCGCACCCCCCTCAGATTTAATTATAAGTTGGCACAGTGGATAGGCCTTGAAAAACTGAACACAGATCAATCGAGAAAAGAGGAACACGTTGTGTGGAACTATAAAAAAAATTATTGAAATAATCAAACTGAGTAGTCCACGCGAAAATAGGCAACATCAAGGAGAATGGGAGTCAAGGAGCGCCGTGGTCCCGTGGTTAGCGAGAGCAGCTACGGAACGAGTCCCAGGTTCAAGTCTTCCCTCGAGTGAAAAGTTTAATTTTTTATTTTCAGTTTATGTGACAAACTCTTATGTTTTCATCACTTTTTTGGGAGTGATTATCACATCCACAAGAAAACCTAAATCGGGCAAGGTAGAAGAATCTTTCTACCCATTCGCTAAGTGTACAAGTTAGGTGGGTCGACAACATTTTCCTGTCATGTGACGCACATGCCGTCACCAGTGTCGTATAGAATATATCAGACGTGTTTTCCTGTGGAGGAATCGGTTGACCTATGACCTTGCGATCAAATGTTTTCGGTTCCCATTGGAGAGGCGCGTCCTTTCGTCTACTAATCGCCAGGTTTTGCGGTGTGGTCGCAAAACACAGACACTAAACTTATTACAGTGAACAGAGACGTCAATGAACGAACGGACAGATCATAACTTTGCGAAAATAAAGAAAGTAAAATTTTTAGTCGAGGGAAGACTTGAACCAAGGACCTTTCACTCCGCAGCTGCTCACGCTAACCACGGGACCATGGTGCTCCTGAACTCATAATCTCCTTTTGTTGCCTATCTTGCGCCTGGACTACTCAGTTTTTTTTCATGGTTCCACACAACTTCTTCCTGTTTTCTCGATTGATCTGTGTTCAGTTTTTCAAGGCCTATCCACTGTGCCAACTAAATCTGAGGGGGATGCGATGGGGAGGTTCCCTTGTCAGCACCAGTCACACCCGTTATCCGTCGGACGATTTCAATTTCTGTCTCGACCAGCTCGTATAGTGTAACGCGCGGCTAGCCCGAGAGATAGGAAGGTGCGCCGGAGTCAAATCGAGCCTGCACGGCTGGTTTACGACCGTTGCCTGGTCCAGCGGTCAATCTGCGTCTGCTTTTTAGGCGGTTTCCCAGGCTCGTTTCGGCAAATGCTGGGCCGGTCCCCAAATTCCGGCTCACAGAATAAGATACGCAAACAGTTAACGTATTTCAACACGCTAAACAATGCTTACAAGATTCATAGAGGGACGGCGCACACGACCCCCCTCCCTCAGATTACCTTGACTGACGTCAGAGTGGCATCCGGCTACACAAATAGTAAAATACAAGTTGCCAAATACTGCTGAAATGGACACCGTAGTAGAAAAAATAAACTCTGGTGAGAATAAGACTGCAGTCTCTGTCTTCCCCTACAAATTTCATCGTCTACACCTCCCTGTAGTATCACGGAAGTTATTCCCTGATCATATGTCCTATCGTCCTGTCCCGTATCAGATTCCCGAAAACGTCCTCATATCTTATCCTATCAGGTCATCTAATTTTCACTGTCCTACGTGCAGCATCACATGTCAAACACTTTGATTCCCTGCTTTTCCATACTTCCCACAATCAAGCATTCAGTTTCAAGTTCCAGGTTTCTTTGACATACCAAAGCCGATATTTAATACTACGAGATTTCTTATGGCCAGGAATGCATTCATTCCCTGTGCTAGTCTGTTTTTTACGTCCTCCTCCCTTCGTCCGTCACGTATCATTTTGTTTGCTAGTTACCCAAATTCCTTAAGTTCGTGGTCCCCAGTTATGAACTCAAGTTTATCGCTAATCTCATTTCTGCTTCTCATCACTTGTCTTTCTCCACTTTACTCTCACTCCATACTGTCAGACTATTCATTCCGTTCAACACGTCCTAATTCTTCCTCTTATTCATTAAGGCTACAAATGTGTATTATTGATGTCCTTTCATACTGAATTTACAGTGCCTAACATTCCTTTTACTTTGGTCATTGTTTCATGTACAGAAAGACAAGATCCTTGTCTTAAGCCCTTTTTAATCCCCCCGGATCTGAAGTAGTCTCCCATTCTCAATATTCCCTCTAGGTTCTTGTACATACTGTGTATTACCCTTTTTTCTTACAGTTTATACCTATTTTGATGACTTTTCAAACATCTAGCACTATTTCACTTTGGTGAACCCATTTTCTAGGTCTATACATCCTAGATTTTGTTTTACCATTATTAACAAAACGCAACGTCTGATATTGACGTTCTTCCTTTATCTTTCCTGAGGGCAAACTTGTCCAGTTGCATACTTATTTATTTAATCTTATCTGATTAGTGTCATTGGGCCCTCTCTTATACCGAACCAGGATTTCATTCAAACAGTACCTTTTTTACGTCATAGTGACCCTAGAAATAATTATCTTTTTTAATTCTCCTCCTTTTTAATCCATCAAATACTGATGTCTTCACTCGAAAAAGTCTAAATTTTCTCGCAATGAGAACCGATTATGATTGAACATGTCTGATACTTTCAATTAGAACATAAAATTTATTACATAAACTGACCGTCTCTTTTCATACGCATCATTTCGCTCGTACGTATTTACTGTTCAGGTCTGACGTTGTGATACAAATTCTGGCTTTTCGTTATCTTTTTTATATAATGCCTAACATTACAAATATTTATTTAGAATCGGAACTCTCTCTTATTCAAAGTAACGTAATAGGTTCTGTCGAGTTCAGCTGCCATGAGTTAATCTCACCTATCGCGTAATACGAGACAACTGCTAGACCTTTTCTGGTGCCTTTAAAAAAAAATCTTATGGAGCAATTTATGTATCTCAGTCGAGGTAGAATCCTAAATCACGTGATCTGGGGTGTAGCGTCAGGTAAGTAGTTTCACAGGTAAGACCATGTTTTCACTGATACTGATTAAAGCATATATGAAGATACATCGCTAAGTTTCAAAACACACTGCCCTGAAAATGTCACATTTCAAATCTATACTCTCCTAATCGGACGCAATCATTTCACCCTAATCAGACGCAGTCATTTGACACGCATAACATCGTTCAGTTTTTACATTCTATGTTTTGTTCGCAGGTCGTGGCCTTGCGTTGACATCTATGACAGCAGGGTCCCGGGTTTTATTCGCAGGTAACTCACATTTTCCTCGCTCGCGGCCTGGGTGTTGTCATAGTCGCAAGAGGTGGCCCAGCACTGGTGATCACTAATGTCACATGATCATTTCATTATTTCGTGATTGTTGTTGTACCTTTTTAGGCAAGTTAACCTGATGTCGAAATCCTTCAAGCAACACATTGTAAACAATTTGCACGCACACCGGACTGCTACAAATGGGGCAGCCTCCGATTTTTATTGTGATGCAGAGATTCTTGCATAAAGCTAGCCCTCAGCGTAGTTTGAAACCATATTAAAAAATCATCTGAATCAAACGACGAGTTGTAATTATAACACGTACATAAACGTCTAAAAAATGAGATCGACAGGAAGTGCAAAATGACTAAGCAGGAATGGCTAAAGGACAAATGTAAGATGTAGAAGCATATGTCATTAGGGTTAAGATAGAGACTGCCTATAGGAAAATTAAAGAGACATTAGGAGGAAAGAGAACCATCTATATGAATTTAAAGAGCTCAGACGGAAAACCAGTCCTAAGCAAAGAAGAGAAAGCAGAAAGGTGGAAGAGATATATAGAGGATCTATACAAGGGCGGTGTACTTAAGGCAATATTATGGGAATGGAAGAGGACGTAGATGAAGATGAAATGGCAGATACGATAATGCGGTAAGAATTCGACAAATCACTGAAAGACCTAAGTCGAAATGAGGCCCTGAAATAGACAACATTCCGTTAGAGCTTCTTATAGCCTTGGGAGAGCCAGCCATGACAAAACTCTTCCATCTGGTGAGCAAGATGTACGAGACACGTGAAATATCCTCAGACCACACGAAACATATAATAATTCCAATCCCAAAGACAGCAGGTGTTGACATGTGTGAAAATTACGGACCTATCAGTTTAATAAGTCCCGGTTGCAAAATACTAACACGAATCCTTTACAGAAGAATGGAAAAAATGGTAGCAGCTGATCTCGGGGAAGATCATTTTGAATTCAAGAGAAATGTTGGAACTCGTGAGGCAATACTGACCCTACGACTTATCTTAGAAAATAGATTAAGGAAAGGCAAACCTACGTTTATAACGTTTGCAGAGAAAGCTTTTGACAATGTTGAGTGGAATGCTCTACTTCAAATTTTTAAGGTGGCAGAGGTAAAATACAGGGAGCGAAAGGCTATTTACAATTTATACAGAAACCAGATCGCAATTATAAGAGTCGAGGGGCATGAAAGGGAAGCAGTAGTTGGGAAGGGAGTAAGACAGGGCTGTAGCTTATCCCCGATGTTAGTCTATATACTGAGCAAGCAGTAAAGGAAAGAAAAGAAAAATTTGGAGTAGGAGTTAATATCCATGGAAAAGGAATAAAAACTTTGAGGTTCGCCGATGACATTGTAATTCTGTCGGAGACAGCAAAGGACCTGGAAGAGCAGTTGAACGGGATGGACAGTGTATTGAGAGGAGGGTATAAGATGCGCATCAACAAAAGCAAAATGAGGATAATGGAATGCAGTCGAATTAAATCAGGCGGTGCTGAGGGAATTAGATTAGGAAACGAGACATTTAAAATAGATAGGTTTTGGTATATGGGAACGAAAATCACTGATAATGGTCGAAGTAGAGATTATATAAAATGTAGACTGGCAATGACAAGGAAAGCGTTCCGGAAGAAGAGAAATTTGTTAACATCGAGTATAGATTTAAACGTCAGGAAGTCGTTTCTGAAAGTATTTGTAAGGAGTGTAGCCATGTATGGAAGTGAAA
Organism: Schistocerca nitens; assembly: GCF_023898315.1. NCBI lineage: Eukaryota > Metazoa > Arthropoda > Insecta > Orthoptera > Acrididae > Schistocerca > Schistocerca nitens. The sequence goes on along the minus strand of NC_064625.1, from coordinate 152,825,490 downwards.
CATGGACGATAAACAGTTTAGACAAGAAGAGAGCCGGCCAAAGTGGCCGTGCGGTTCTAGGCGCTGCAGTCTGGAACCTTAGAGCGCTACGGTCGCAGGTTCGAATCCTGCCTCGGGCATGGATGTGTGTGATGTCCTTAGGTTAGTTAGGTTTAACTAGTTGTAAGTTCTAGGGGACTGATGACCTCAGGTGTCAAGTCCCATAGTGCTCAGAGCCATTTGAACCATTGAACAGGAAGAGAATAGAAGCTTTCGAAATGTGGTGCTACAGAAGAATGCTGACGATTAGATACGTAACTAATGAGTAGCTACTGAATAGAATTGGGGAGAAGAGGAGTTTGTGGCACATCTTGACTAGAAGAAGGGATCGGTTGGTAGGACATGTTCTGAGGCATCAAGGGATTACCAATTTAGTATTGGAGGGCAGCGTGGAGGGTAAAAATCGTAGAATGAGACCAAGAGATGAATACACTAAGCAGATTCAGAAGGATGTAGGGTGCAGTAGTTACTCTGAGATGGTGAGGCTTGCACAGGATAGAATAGCATGAAGATCTGCATCAAACCGGTGTTCAGACTGGAAAAAAAAAAAAAAAGACAACAACAACCACAACAATAACGACAAGTAGCAATAAAATGAAAACTACCAAGATGGGAGAAAAGTAAATAAACTTCATTATTTCAAAAGTAATTGCTACAACTGTTAATACATTTATCCGACTGTGGGACAACATGGGAGAAAGTTCACCCTTGCCTACAAAACCTGCACCTCATCGCCCGAAGCAAACTGATGGCGACGAATATCTTTCTTCAGGGCTGCAACGCTGTGGAAATCGCGTGGGGAGAGATCGGGACAGTATGGAATAAGTGTAAGGTCTTCTAAGCGAAACTTGTGCAGCGTAATCGAAAGAAACCTGCCAACACGTGAGCGGGTATTATTGTGCAGCAGAGTGATCCCGTCCGTCGACATTCCTGGCCGTTTGGACTATAAGGCGCGCTTCAATTTTTGCAGTGTCCACGTATTGCTGCGCAGTAATTGCGGCGCCGTGCTACAGAAACTAATTGAGCGGTGGGCTCTTGTAGTCGAGAAAGGTGATCATGACTTTGCCGGAGCTTGCGTGCCTTTTGTTTGGACTAAGCTGCAGAAGTTTCACCGGGAAGCCCTTACAGATCCTCCACACAGTCTGCACTTCCATATTGTTGGAGCCCTGAGGGAAGACATTCGTGGGCGTCGATTTGCTTCCGAGGAAGAAGTGCACGCCTGGGTACAATCTTGGTTCCGTAAGCAGCCGCTAACAATTTTTCTATGAAGGCATTGACAGTCTTGCCTCACAGTGCGACAATTTTTTTAACAGTTATGGCGATTACTTTTCAAATAATACACAGTTTTCTTACTTTCTTTCTTCTATATCGTTTTCATATGGCTAGTCCTTACACACAGAAGCGCCAAAGAAACTGGTAGTGGCATGAGTATTCAAATACAGAGGTATGTAAACAGGCAGAATACGGCGCTGCGGTCGGCAACGACTATACAGCGTTGACCATTGATAGTGACCGGGCCAAATTTTTATTACATATTCGTGTAGTACGTAAAGAAATATGAATGTTTCAGTTGGACCGCTTTTTTCGCTTTGTGATAGATGGCGCTGTAATAGTCACAAACGTATAAGTACGTGGTATCACGTAACATTCCGCCAGTGCGGACGGTATTTGCTTCGTGATACATTACTCGTGTTAAAATGGACCGTTTACAAATTGCGGAAAAAGGTCGATATCGTGTTGATGCATGGCTATTGTGATCAAAATGCCCAACGGGCGTGTGCTATGTATGCTGCTCGGTATCCTGGACGACATCATCCAATAGTCCGGACCGTTCGCCGGATAGTTACGTTATTTGAGGAAACAAAGTGTCCAGCCACACGTGAAACGTCAACCACGACCTGCAACAAATGATGATGCCCAAGTAGGTGTTTTAGCTCCTGTCGCGGTTAATCCGCACGTCAGTAGCAGAAAAATTGCGTAAGAATCGGGAATCTCAGAAATGTCGGTGTTGAGAATGCTACATCAACACCGATTGCACTCGTACCATATTTCTATGCACCAGCAATTGCATGGCGACGATTCTGAACGTCGTGTACAGTTCTGCCACTTGACACAAGAGAAATTACGGGACGATGACAGATTTTTGCACGCGTTCAATTATCGACGAAGCGTCATTCACCAACAACGGTAAAGTAAAACGGCATAATATGCACTATTGGGCAACGAAAAATCCACGATGGCTGCGACAAGTGGAACATCGGCGACCTTGGCGGGTTAATGTATAGTGCGGCATTATGCGAGGAAGGATAATTGACCCCTACTTTATCGATGGCAATCTAAATGGTGCAATGTATGCTCATTTCCTACGTAATGTTCTACCGATGTTACTACAAGATGTTTCACTGCATGACAGAATGGCGATGTACTTCCAACATGACGGATGTTCGGCACATAGCTCGCGTGCGGTTGAAGCGGTATTGAATAGCGTATTTCGTGACAGGTGGACTGGTCGCCGAAGCACCGTACAATGGCCCGCACGTTCACCGGATCTGACGTCCCCGGATTTCTTTCTGTGGAGAAAGTTGAAGGATATTTGCTATCGTCATGCACCGACAACACGCGTCAACGCATTGTCAATGCATGTGCGAACATTACGGAAGGCGAACTAGTCGCTGTTGAGAGCAATGTCGTTACACTTATTGCCAAATGCATTGAGGTTGACGGACATTATTTTGAGCATTTATTGCCTTAATGTGGTATTTACAGGTAATCACGCTGTAACAGCATGCGTTCTCAGAAATGATAAGTTCACAAAGGTACATGTATCACATTGTCACATTGGAACAACCGAAATAAAATGCGGAAACGTACCTACGTTCTCTATTTTAATTTAAAAAACCTACGTGTTACCACCTGTTCGTCTAAAAGTGAGAGTCATATGTTTGTGACTATTACAGCGCTATCTATCACAAAGCGAAAAAATTGGTCCAACTAAAACATCCATATTTCTTTACGTAGTACATGATTACGTAATAAAAAAATGGGGTTCCTATTTCAAAAAACGCAGTTGATATCCGTTTGACCTACGGCAGCGCCATCTAGCGGGTCAACCATAGCGCCATCTGGTTTCCCATTCAAGCTAGACGAGTTTCGTTCTTTGTAGTTTTTTCGTTTGACGCTTATTTCGTGAGATATTTGGCCCGGTCACGATCAATGGACCACCCTGTATACGACAACAAGTGTCTGATGCAGTTGTTAGATCGGTTACTGCTGAGACACTGGTAGGTTACCAAGATTTAAGCGAGTGTGAACGTAGTGTTACAGTCGGCGCACGACTAATGGGACAGAGCATCTCTGAGTAACGACGAAGTGCGGATTTTCCTGTACGATCATTTCATTTCACGAGTGTATCGTGATATCAGGAATCCGGTAAGACATCAAATCTCCGATATCGCTGCGGCCGGAAAAAAATCCTGCAAGAACGACACCAACGACGACAGAAGTGCAACCCTTCTGCAAATTACTGCAGATTTCAATGCTGGGCCATCGAAAAGTATCGAGCCGATGAAAGTGTACGGGTGTGGATACAACCTCATGAATCCCTGGACCCTGCATGTCAGCAGGGGACTGTTCAAGCTAGTGGAGGGTCTAATGATGCGGGGTGTGTGTAGTTGCAGTAATACGGGACGCCTCATACGTCTAGATATGATTCTGACAGGCGAGACGTACTTAAGCATCGTGTCAGATCACCTGGATCCATTCATGTCCATTGTGATTTCCGATGGATTTGGGCAATTCTAGGAGGGCAAAGCGACAAAAAAAATTGGTTGAAAGGGCTTTGAGCACTATGTGACTTAACTTATAAGGTCATGAGTCCCCTAGAACTTGGAACTACTTAAACCTAACTAAGCCAAGGACATCACCCACATCCAGGGCTCGAACCTGCGACCGTAGCGGCCGCGCGGTTCAGGACTGTAGCTCCCAGAACCGCTCGGCCACCCCGGCCGGCAGCAAAGCGACACACCATACGTCCAGAACCGCTACAGAGTGGCTCCAGGAGCACACTTGTGTGTTTAAACGCGAGACTCCCCAGACATGAACATTATTGAGCGTATCTAGGATGCCTTGGAACGTGCTGCTGAGAAGAGCCCCCCTCGTAGTCTTACAGATTTATGGACAGCCCTGCAGGATTCACGGTGTCAGTTCCCTCCAGCACTACTTCAGACATCAGTCGTGTCCATGCCACGCCGTGCTGCGGCACTTCTGCGTGCTCGCGGGGGCCTTACACGATATTAGCCACGTGTACAAGTTTCGTTGGCTCTTTAGTGTGTAATGAAGGTAAAATTAGAGAAACCCGAGCCCACACTGAGTTTTACCACCAACTGTTCTTCCCGCCAACAATCTGCGACTGAAGGGAAGTGTGGAAACGTCACTTCACAGTACAGAAGTAGACTGTTTTTTCTTCTTCCTCAAACTTATCACTCGCTGTAGCGACGCAGTCCGCGCTCGGACGCGGCCGCCCTGGTCACACACCTGACGGCGGTGAGTCACTCTGAATCACGGAGAAGCCCGAGTCCAGCGTGAGCAACTCGATGTCAGCTGATCACAGCTCAGCATGCCGAGCGCAAGACGACTCACAGACATGGCACGCCGTGCAACTGGCGTACAAAGGCCGTCTACTCACTTCGTCACCAGTGCTCACCAGCTAGGTCTCTATCGACCCTTACATACAGTATGGGGCGTTCAGACCACGAAACGGAATGAAGCCCATTTTTTGTCGTTTTTGGACTTGCTCCACTTTGAAGAAATATTTTTGATTCCGTATTTCTGGATTTCCGGGAGACCTTTAACATTGACGTCACAGATCGTAGTAATTGTCCGTAAGTCGTCGAGTAAAACAGAAGTGATTTCTGGCGATCCCCAGGGCAGTGCTATGGGCCCTTTGCTGTTCCTTATCTATGTAAACCATTTGGGAGACCAGCTCAGTAGTGAACTTAGGTTGTTTGCAGATGACGCTGTCGTTTATCGACTAGTAGCGCCATCAGAAAATCAAAACAAATTGCAAAACGACCTAGAAAAGATATCTGGACGGCATTCTGTATCGCATTCACCATCTGTATGGCATTCACCTCTCTACGTGTTGTAATGAATCTAATGCTGTCCTCACAATACCTACGGGAGCAGTATATTCAAAGTCATCTTTCAAAGCTGGTTCTTGAAACTCTCTACTTCTGCGAGGGTCGTTCAGTAACTAACGTCCCGCATTTTTTTTTTTTTAAAAAGCCGTTAATATACACAGACAAACATCCTTGCTGCTGCTCCACATTTGACGTTTTTTCCGAGCCCCGACGAAGTTACGATCCGTTCTGGCAGATGGCAGAGCCGTAGTACAGCGTCAAAATGGCGTCTACATACGACTCACGTTACTAGCAGAGTGCTGTTATTGAATTCTTGTGTGCGGAAAAAGAAACTGTGATGAATATCCATAAGCGTCTGTGTGCAGTGTATGGCGATGCTGCAGTTGCACACAATCATTCTTCCCGCGCTCAGTGTGTGAATGAAGCGGAAAGAAACCTTAAATACTGGTACAGTGGGACGTACCCTCTGCCATCCACTTCACAGTTGTACGTACATCAAGCTGTGTAGAGCAGGCTTCAAGTTAACTGACGAGCAGGCGGAAGTGGAAGTCAACGTTCCTGTGTTTTCCGGCGACAAAGCGCATGCGTGAGCAGTGAGTCACAGATGGCCGCTCCAGCGAACATAACTGCCGCTACGCCCGGCTGAGAATGTACTGGCGAACGGTCGACGGCCGACGTTTCCCAACGAAGCAGGGGGCACGTACCACACGAAGATGAAAACCTACCCCTAGAAAACTGTTAAATCCGCGCAAATGCACTTTCACAAATACAGTACATGTAATGTACGAGTTACGTTGTTGTCTGCAGACACATTTCGCTTTACTTAAAAGCATCATCACCGAAACATTTTTTTTATACCACTGTAAGCCGCACGCCAATCCTCTTCAATCATACTGCAGCATCGAAGCCTTTTAGAAAGGAAAGGAAACGAAGATGGTGTTTAACGTCCCGTCGACATCAGGGTCATTAGAGGCGGAGAACAACCTCGGATTGTATCAAAGATGGGGAAGGAAATCGGCCGTGCCCTTTCAAAGGAACCATTCCGGAATTTGCCTGAAGCGACTAAGCGAAATCACGGGAAACCTAAATCTGCATGGCCGAACCCAGGTCTGAACCGTCGGCCTCCCGAATGCGAGTCCAGTGTGCTAGTCACTTGCGCCACCTCGTCCGGTCGAAGTCTTTTCGACTAACAACCTAGTTTGGTCGACCTTTTCGAAATTCGAAGCTTATGCAAGCACGACGACGACGTAATTCTGCAAGCCAGTGGTAGTCTTTTCTGAAGGTGACTTACAACCAAAAGTCGAACGAAGGGGTTAGACACATTTCCATTGAGCTATGCTTTTACGAAAACTGTAAAAAGAAGTCAAACGAAAAACTTAACGCGAAATTTGGATTTTTTTCACAGCACTGTTTCGTTAAACGATCGCTGTAAAAAACCACTCCTCCACTTTCTGAGCTGCCACTATCCCAGAAAGAAATGACAAATTTTAAGCCAGAAGTAATGTCACATTCACATAGCGAATGTAAAGCGTGACCCCCCTTAACGAACGAGAGAAATGTCAAAATAAAAACATGTCACGGTGATGATAAACGATACGTGTATTATAATGGGAGATGGCGTGGTAGACTTGGTCTGTACATTGCTGTGAAGCAGGCGCCGCCATGTTACATACCCCGAAACATTAGCTGACTTCTGTTTACTTACGGTTACTTCTTGTTCTTAATTTCTATCGTGTGCACGCAACAGTTCTTTTAAGTGTTACAATACTTCAGTAAATATCAGCATGAGGTAGGCACTTTTCTTGTCTTAAATCGTATTTGACCCAGTAATATGACGAAACTGACATGTTTGAGTTATTGTTCTACGTTTCGAATAACCTGGAAGAGAGGTATGTATATGGAAATGTTGCTTTCGTAATTTGGACTTTTCCTCAACATGGATCGGCGAGACATATTCAGTGTAATTAGAATTATATTGATACCTTCAGCTGCTAACGGGCGTCGATATATATCAATGGGGACAGGTGAAAATGTGTGCCCCGACAGGGACTCCAACCCGTGATCTCCTGCTTGCATGGCAGACGCTCTATCCATCGGAGCCACCGAGGGCACAGAGGATAGTGCTACTGCAGGGACTATCTCGCGCACGCCTCCCGCGAGACCCACGTTCTCACCTTGTATGTCCACTCAATATATTAGTAGCGTCCCACCCCAACACGCTCATTTACTCGTGGAAAACATTCTTACCAAATCCCGTAAGAGTTCGGGTAATATGTGTGCATCCGCACAGAAGAGGAAGGTCATGGCCGGTGTTGCCAGAACTATATACTTGTATGGATATGGTGTCTGTTCTTTCGGACAATACCGGCCATGGCCTCCTCCTCCTGTGCGGATGCACACACATTAGCCGAACTCTTACGGGACTTGGTAATAATGTCTTCCACGAGTAATGAGTGTGTTGGGGTGGGACACTACGAATGTAGTGTGTGGACATACAAGGTGAGAATGCGGGTCTCGCAGGAGGCGTGCGCGAGATAGTCCCTGCAGTCGCGCTATCCTCTGTGCCCTCGGTGGCTCCGATGGATAGAGCGTCTGCCATGTAAGCAGGAGATCCCGGGTTCGAGTCCCTGTCGGGGCACACATTTTCACCTGTCCCCGCCGATATATATCAACGCCCGTTAGCAGCTGAAGGTATTAATTTCATTCTCGGCGGCTGCAGGTCATTAATGGTGTCTCTTCTTTCGGACATGTTCATATAAGTATATAGTTCCTGCAATATCTGACTTGTCCGGAAGAACAGACACCATATCCATATAAGTATATACTCAGTGTATGTCATCTTCACAAAAGTGCTGAAAACATATTTTGCTATATTTGGACGGTTTACAGAGATGTTTTCGAGTTGGACTGATAAGAAATCTGAAGTCAAATCATAAAAATTGAACCACTACATTAAAAATGAACAGTTAAACAAAATTCACGTGTACAACAGAGAATTTGACTTCAACGAGTCCACCTACGAATGAACTGTGACACCTTTACAGTTTAGATTATAATCAGAACGCATGCCGGTATTTTTTTAATCAAAACACTTCCACAAGAAAAGTACGAGAACCTTATGTTTGTGGTAACAGACATGGTGGACGTCAGCTTCAACTTTGCGACGTAATGACAACTCGATGACAATACCTTCATTTTACGTCCATGTCGTAACATTTGTTAATGTTTATATTACGGCTATGGAGCTTAATCATTAACAGATGCAACGCACTTTGATCATCCAACAATTTTTGTCACGAACGCGGTAAACAGTGACTACACAAAACACCCGTCAAAGTTGAGTATTATTTCCTCCATTGATACGAGACCTATTAAACTCCGCAACATTCGTAATTTCACGCCAATGGTGAATTGGAGCGAAATACAGTTGGCATCCCTGCACGCGTTTGTGTCTATTAACCAAAGACCTTGTAAAAAATAACTAGACTCACTGATGGCGCTGCAGCCGCGGGATAATTTGAACCTTCGGTTGGACGCCATTACAGTGGTTGTAGTGTGTTGTGTAGTATTTTTGTTTATGAAGACCCTGATTCAACGTTGTATATTTGTTGGGCGTACATAGATTATTTGTTACTCGTAATTCTACTGTCTGTACATGCCAATCAAAAGAAGTACAATGGTGAAGAGTTGTACAGCGATTAATTGTACAAATAAATTCGAGAAAGGAACGAATATTACATTTCACAGGTATGTGAATACTTTAAGTTGTTTTGTATGTCAGTGCACTTGCTCAATAAATGTTTTTGTAACACGGTATTAGCATAATGTCTGTGCATCTATTTGCAGGTTTCCTTTCTCAAAACCACAGCTGTTACAAAAATGGTTACACGCTGTCAGGAGGCAAGATTTCCGACCGACAGAATACCATTTTATATGTTCTGATCATTTTGAAGAGAGTTGGCTGATTGGTAGTGTTTTCATGGTCTAGGTTAGGTTGAAACTTGATAATTTGGTCGTGAGTTGCCAAAGCACGATGCCATATATAACGCACTTCTCGTCATAAAATCTAAAGCAAGGTAGAGTCAGAAAATATCTATTAATATAGTGGGCAAATCTTCGAGTATTTTGATACATTTTGCGTACATCTGTCGTAAATGAACTACGAAGAATGCTAGGGGTCCAATACATAACTTTTAGCCATGGCAGATTCCATGTAGTAAGTAAGATAAATTCATAAACAGTTGCTGTTTGTTCATAAATTAAAAAGTATATTGTAGAAACGTATTTAAATGAGGCATTAGGTTTGTGACCTAACTCAAGGGAAAGCATTTTATAACCAAAAGCAATGTATAAACATTCGAACTCCGCGCGTCAGTTTACCACTCTAATGGCCGCCGGCCAGCTGTTCAATTGTCCGCTCTTCACAGTCGACCACTAGTGCGGTTGTGGGGGCCTGCTATTAACAGTCAGAAGTTTCATTGTTGTACGTCTGTTAGTGCTGCATTGGGTACAACGTTGTGTCACACCGTTTTCGAATTTCGAGACGACAGAGTTAGAGGAGCAATGCGTCTGGAATTAAATTTTGCGTGAAACTCGGGAAAACCTTCACAGACACACGCCAAATGATGCAGGAAGCCTGCGGTGATGACAGCTTAAGACGTGCTTCACGCGGTTTAAAAGTGGCCGGGCGGAAATCACAGGCCACCCTCGTTCAGGACGCCCTTCGACGTCTACCGACGACGCTCGTGCCAGGAACGTCAAAGAAATTGTCCGTGCCAATCTAAGACAGTTGAATCGTGTCATGAAATCCTGTCACAGCATCTTGAACGCATCGTGTTGTCGCCAAGTTAGTCCCACGGCTCACAAGACCAGAAGAGACCATCGCCTCGCTGTCTGTGAAGAGCTAATGGATCGCGTAAATGAGATCTTTCTTAAGAGAATCATAACTACTGATGAGGCATGGGTGTTGAGACCAAGGTTCAATTTTCTCAATGGATTTGGAAAGGCTCTCCGAGACTAAAGAAAGCTCGTCAGCTCAGGTCAAATGTCAAATCCATGCTGACAGTTTTCTTTGACTCTGAAGGATTAGTTCATCATAAATTCGTGGCACAGGGGCAAACTGTTTAATCGGTGGTACTATCTAGACGTGTTACGATGCCTGCGAGAAAATGCGAGAAGGAAACGGAATGAAATGTGGCGAGACAATTCACGGCTCTTACGTCAAGATAACGCACCCGCACATTCGTCCCTGTTCGTTTGTGACTGTTGCACAGAAAAGGAAATCACTGTGCTGCTTCAACCTCCGTACTCTCCATACCCGGCCCGTGCGGACGTTTTTTTTTTTTCCTAAGCTGAAAACCCCGTTGAATGGACAAAGATTTGCAACGATAGACCAGATAAAAGAAAATCCGCATACGGCGCTTCGCGCGATCCAGCAAGAGGCGTACCGAGACTTCCTCCGAAAGTGGAAACGGCGTTGGGGCAGGTGTATCAATTGTGGAGGAGAGTATTTCGAAGGAGATCATGCACAATAAGTAAGACGTAAGCGTAGAAAAATTTTGTGGACAGAGTTCCGGAATTTTTTTAAACAGACTTCGTATGGTAAGGCAAACAACTGTTTCTCGTCCCTCCCAAGAAGATTGTCAGCCGGCTGTAATGGCTACGCAGCAACGTGTCATTACTGTCAGAATGTGAAGGCCAGTGTACACGACAAAGTCGGGAGTCGCACCATTAGACAAGACACAATGGAGCAGAAAACAGCGTTCGATAGACGTCGTCATTACGTCGAGTGTATGAAATAACGACGCATAAGGAATATATTGTGCAGAAAGCTGCCATACAAGACAGATTATGCCATAAAACTTAAACTGTACTCTTAGGTTTCTGCCTAACGATCATATCGGAAATTTGGACAGAGTGATAGTTCCCACCCCCCCCCCCCTCCCTGCCCCCCCACCCCCCTTCCCCACCCAATTTTTGAAACGTTTTCTTCGGCAGCTCACAACCACTCTTAACATTTTAACACGAAACGATGTACGAAGACTCGTCTAATATTCCGAGAAATATACAATATCAGAAACACGAAAATCAGTAAACCGTGTAACAGGTTGTAGCCAGGTCAATAAGCGTCACTTTCACGCTCTCCACGTCCAGAACAAAAGCAATGAATTCGTATCTTCCATCGAAACAAATCATCAGAATCAGCGATTTTCATTGGCTGCCGTATATTATCGTGTTGCTTACGACCATCGGAAACGGACTGTCAACAGCTCCGTGCAGCGGATGTGCCGCTAACACCGTAACTGCACTTTCATTTGCCCTCCAGGTCAATCCGAGCAAATTACCCATACTACTACCACCACCACCACCACCACCACCACCACCACCACCACCACCACCACCACTACCACTACCACCGGCCGCGCCGGATTAGCAGAGCGGTCTGAGACGCTGTAGTCATGGACTGCGAGGCTGGTCCCGACGGAAGTTCGAGTCCTCCCTCGGGAGCGCGCGCGCGTGCGTGCGTGCGTGTCCTTAGGATAATTTAGGTTAAGTAGTCTGTAAGCTTAGGGACTGATGACCTTAGCATTTAAGTCCCATAAGATTTCACACACATTCGAACATTTGAACTACTACTACTAAGCGCTTGCAGGCGGGATAAGCGCACGACACAGACACGAAGAATATGGAAAGAAACCATTTACATTACAACACTAATACGCAGATGGATTTCAGCACTCTTCCTTTCATATGTACATTTAACTACAGTCACCTTGGTTACACGAAACATTCAAAGAAGCACTTGAAAAAAGGGAATCTGTCGACCCTGCAATTTGTTCGATGTGTGTCAGCTTTTTGATAAGGAATCAATCTCGCCCTCCTATGTAATACCAACTGCGCCAAATCCCTACCCGAAATTAACATTTAAAACCTTAAAGCCGTATGTCCAACAAGCGTCCACGCCATTCTTATAACAATTAACACATATTAAGCGGAATATTAAAATGGCGAAGAACTCCCATGTCTTATGTTTAATTCGAAGCTTAGTTTAGGTGAGAGCATTTAAAGATGGCCGCACAAATGTGCTGCGGGATGTCTTTCCTAATGTCTCTCGTAGTGTTTTGTATGGCATTGTGACCGAGCACTCTAATTACCGAAAATTTGTGCGCCCGTTGGGTACCGAAAATGTTGACGGATGTCCACAAAACCAAACGTTTAGACAGTGCATTGACTTTCCTTGAGCAGTACCACAACGACGGTGGTGATTTCTTAAGCCAAATTGTTACGGGCGATGAAACATGGGTGGCATACGTCACACCAGAATCAAAGTAACAGTGAATGGGAAGTTGAGCAAGGGCATCATTTTGCTGCAAGACAATGCCCGTCGGCATGTGGCGAATCAGACCAAAGATCTCGTCACATCTTTTCGATGGGAAACTCGAAATCATCCTCCGTGCAGCCCCGATCTTGCGCCCAGTGACTACCATCTGTTCCTGCACTTGAAGAAACACCTGCCGGTCAGCGTCTTCAAGACGATGACGAAGTCAAAACAGTGGTGATGAAGTGGTTAAGAAGTTAGGTGGCAGACTTCTATGAGGATGGTATTCAGAAACTGGTACAACGTTATGACAAGTGCCTCAATATTGTCGGAAAGTATGTAGAAAAATCAGATTAAGATGCAGGCTTTCATGTAAAAATAAAATTGAGATATCTTAACACGTCTTTAATTTCAAAACGGTATTTACTTAAAAAGACACGCCTCGTATCAGTGTCATAAAGAAACATAGGCTGCAGTGGCATCGGCACATAATGAGAATGAACAGCGAGAGACCCGCCAGAATGTATTTCAGCCTGAGCCCCGTGGGAAGAAGACCACAAGAAACACCAACATAACGCTGGGGACAGACTGTAATATCACATGTGGAGGACAAAAGACACAGGCGGCCGGTGTGGCCGAGCGGTTCTAGGCGCTACAGTCTGCGACCGCTACGGTCGGAGGTTCGGATCCTGCTTCGGGCTTGGATGTGTGTGATGTCCTTAGGTTAGTTAGGTGTAAGTAGTTCTAAGTTCTAGGGGACTGATGACCTCAGATGTTGAGTCCCATAGTGCTCAGAGCCATTTGAACCACAAAAGACACAAATGGGAAGTTGTCCTGGAATAGACAAGATGTATGGAGCCAGACGGAGTGCTTGTACACCACATCCGGGCAACTGGAGTTCGAAAAGGATGATGATGATGATTAAAAAGGCTACCCAGATGATGTATCAGACACTAAAACACGAATGAAAACTTTACCAAATGCATTCGAATTTTATAGTCTGAAATAATGCATAGTCACACTTTGAATGAGCTTCAAATTAGTAAGCTAAAGGAAAAAAGGATTGTAAACATCAGTACCAAGTGAGCTAGATTATCACTAACCTCAGCTCGAACGAACAATTTTCAGATTTTGTGTGTCCTACTGGTTTGCTTAGCATTTCACCTAGGTTAAAACCAGGGCTTTTACGATTTTAGGTGAGCTTTAATCATCTATAACTTGTGTTGTTGTTGTGGTCTTCAGTCCTGAGACTGGTTTGATGCAGCTCTCCATGCTACTCTATCCTGTGCAAGCTTCTTCATCTCCCAGTACTTACTGCAACCTACGTCCTTCTGAATCTGCTTAGTGTATTCATCTCTTGGTCTCCCTCTACAACTTTTACCCTCCACGCTGCCCTCCAATGCTAAATTCGTGATCCCTTGATGCCTCAGAACATGTCCCACCAATCGGTCCCTTCTTCTTGTCAAGTTGTGCCACAAACTCCTCTTCTCCCCAATTCTATTCAATACCTCCTCATTAGTTATGTGATCTACCCATCTAATCTTCAGCATTCTTCTGTAGCACCACATTTCGAAAGCTTCTATTCTCTTCTTGTCTAAACTATTTATCATCCATGTTTCACTTCCATACATGGCTACACTCCATACAAATACTTTCAGAAACGACTTCCTGACACTTAAATCTATACTCGATGTTAACAAATTTCTCTTCTTTAGAAGCGCTTTCCTTGCGATTGACAGTCTACATTTTGTATCCTCTCTGACCATCATCAGTTATTTTGCTCCCCAAATAGCAAAACTCCTTTACTACTTTAAGTGTCTCATTTCCTAATCAAATTCCCTCAGCATCACCCGATTTAATTTGACTACATTCCATTATCCTCGTTTTGCTTTTGTTGATGTTCATCTTATATCCTCCTTTCAAGACACTGTCCATTCCGTTCAACTACTCTTCCAAGTCCTTTGCTGTCTCTGACGGAATTACAGTGTCATCGGCGAACCTCAAAGTTTTTACTTCTTCTCCATGAATTTTAATACCTACTCCGAATTTTACTTTTGTTTCCTTTACTGCTTGCTCAATATACAGATTGAATAACATCGGGGATAAGCTACAACCCTGTCTCACTCCCTTCCCAACCACTGCTTCCCTTTCATGCCCCTCGACTCTTATAACTGCCATCTGGTTTCTGTACAAATTGTAAATAGCCTTTCGCTCCCTGTATTTTACTCCTGCCACCTTTAGAATTTGAAAAAGAGTATTCCAGTCAACTATAACTTGCCAAACCGAAACACCTTCAGCCGTCCGAAGTTTCAGTTTCATTTTATTTTATTTGTGCAACTAGTTTCAGCGTTACATTCTCAGGCCCCCTGACTGACACGTAGGAAGACTCCCACCTCTCGTACAGTCAAACTAGGGCCAGCATGCAGTCACTGGTCTTAGTAGATTTCTTACTAACACAGCGACCCGCTCGTCAGTGATGGTAGCATCCAGACCTCCCGCATTGACTGGAGCGTAAGCAATGCTGCTCCGGACCGTGCCGAGCATACAAACAAACGCACGTACGTACGTACGTATACCTCCAGGAAGCGCGCGACGCGTTCTTCCCTGCCACGCCCTCGGCAAACGCTTCCCTGAAAAGGTGTGACGTCACGGAGGATTCACAGTGGGCGACTGTTCGCGATTGCAACGCCGGGCTTGTGCACAGAACTGCTAGCCTCCAAACGTTTCACAGCGTGCAATACGCCCATCCCTGTTTCTACTTTCATTGTTCTTAGCCGTCCGTCTTAACCTCTCGCTATAGATTCTTTTGTCTTATCGTCAACATGTACGGTAGTTCATTTACCTCACTGATTTCTGCAGCACTTTATTTACTCTTAACTGTCCCTCTTCCCCGCACCATCAATGTACGACTTTACTTCAGTTTTTGGTTTTGCCTGCTCTTCGTCATATCCACCGTGTCTTGAGCGGCCGGCCGGATTGACCGAGCGGCTCTGGGCGCATCAGTCCGGAACCGCGCGACCGCTACGGTCGCAGGTTCGAATCCTGCCTCGGGCATGGATGTGTGTGATGTCCTTAGGATAGTTAGGGTTAAGTAGTTCTAAGTTCTAGGGGACTGATGACCTCAGAAGTTGAGTCCCATAGTGCTCAGAGCCATTTGAACCATTTTTGTCTTGAGCGGTCCACAGCGAAATGGTAAATATCGGACATAACAGCAGATGAAAGACCACAATTTCTTTGTCACTCCTTACTTCTTATAAAGGCATCTGCGTATGTTTGTTCTTAACTGAACGCATGACCCATGAAAAACAAAATTTGCTCAACACTAATAGTCTTTCAGGAAAACATTTATTCTTGACAGGTTCGCTCGTAAAAGACAAATGTATGTTAACGTAATTTCCTGAATATCGGTACGGTACACGTGAATGCTGAATCGCGTATCACTGATTAAAAATACTTCCATTCTTCTTCTTAAGGGGTCTTCTCTTGACGGAAACTGGCGGTTCACGTAACCAGTTCTGGACACTGAAGACTTATTCTAATGTGCAATTTCACCATCTCCGAATGTCGTCCTGCCACGAATTTCTTCTTCTGCCACCAGATCTTTCTTGTCGTATTTTCCCCTCAATGTTCACATATAACAACCGGTATCTTTCGCCTCTTGTGTGACCTAGATATTGAGGTTTTCTTTGTCGTATAGCGAGCAAGTTATTTTTGCTTTTTCATCCGGTGAAGGACTACTTCGTTTGAAATTTTCAGCACTCAAAATATGCCTAAGAGACAGCGATATAGACATTTCAAAAGCATACATTATTCTTTTCTCCCGATATTGGCCAAGCGCCCAGTTTTCGCACTTACGCATCCATAAACAAGAACGGGGAACACGTAGCAACGAATCATTCGCATTCTCAGGTGGCGACTGTAATCTGATCTTATAAAAAGTTTTTTCATTATAGAAAATTGTCTATTGGCTTGTTGTATTCTAGATCTGATCTATTTCTTGCAATTACAGTGCTCATTCATCACGGGGCCTATGTATTTCAGAAAGGATATTTTTCAATCCTATTTCCTTTTATTGGCAATGTTGCTTGCATTCTTCACTGCGCTGGAATAAATTTTCTATCATGTGCTAGAGCGCAGGTTGATCATTTTTTATGACAACAGTACATCTTCGGATCACTGTAAATCATGTTTCCGTTTGTAACGACCCCGTTGTTTTGTTCCGCCAACACTTACCTGGAAACTGCTTCAGAGTAAATGTGAAACTTTTATTGCCAGCTAGTTTAAAAGCGATTTAAAAACAAATTCGAAAATAATTTTAAATAAAATTTTGTAGAAACAGAAACTTTCACCAACCGCTTTTATGGCAGCAGATGTTTTGTTCTCGATTTAATACAAGTCAACGATGTAGACAAGCTCAGAATAGGGCAAAGTTCCGACTAGGGAATTGCCCGAGCCGGCCACTGTGGCCGAGCGGTTCTAGGCGCCTCAGTCTGGATCCGCGCTGCTGCTACGGTCGCAGGTTCGAGTCCTGTCTCGGGCATGGATGTGTGTGATGTCCTTAGGTTAGTTAGGTTTAAGTAGTTCTAAGTCTAGGGGACTGATGACCTCAACATCTGAGTCCCATAGTGCTTAGAGCCGTTTGAAGCATCTGAATTGCCCGAAATGACTGTACGGAGCACCTCTAGCAGGAGCATTGAAGAGCTGACACGGCGTGTACGTTGTGCCTATAGTCGACGGAGCATGGTGGAAATCTGGAGGTCTAGAGACTGTCGTAACCTGTGCGTTTTGAAAGCGTGGTCTCTCAAAATGGTTGAGCAAAAAGAAGTGTTAGCAACATTCGAATGAACACCTGAAATATCGACTCATACTCTCGCCTACAGTTGGCTGAGGACGACATAATAATAAGCATAGTGGCGCAGAGAAAGAACTGAATGTTCGAAAGTAAATCACCAGGTCCGGATGGAATCCCAGTTCGATTTTACAAAGAGTACATACACTACGGCACTGGCCCCTTACTTAGCTTGCATTTATCGTGAATCTCTCGGCCAGCACAAAGTCCCAAGGATTGGAAAAAGGCGCAGGTGACTGCATTATATAAGATGGGTAAAAGAACGGACCCGCAAAATTGTATACTAGTATCTTTAACTTCTGTTTGCTGAAAAGCCTTTAATACTTTCTCAGTACGATTATAATAAATTTTCTTGAGACTGAGAAGCTTATGCCCAAGAAACAGCATGCTCTTAGAAAGCATCGCTCATGCGAAAATCAGTGAGCCCTTTTCTCACGTGATACACTGCGAACGATGGATGAAGGGAAACAGGCAGAGTCCATATTTCTACATTTCCGGAAAGCACCTGACACGATGCCCCATTGCAGGCTGTTAACGAAGGTACGAGAATATGGAATAAGTTCACAGATGTGAGAGACTCTCGAAGACCCAGTACGTTGTCCTCGAGTATTGTCAAGAATGTCCGAGGGAAGTGTGATAGCGCTGTTACTCACTATATACATAATAATTTGGCGGAGAGTGTGGGCAGTGAAACACCGTTTTATTCCTTTTATTGGGTTTTGTGATTTACCGTAGCCGCCAAACAATTATTATGATTATATGACCTTGTGCTTAACGGATGAAAGGCTGTCTGTTTTTCTGGTGTGGTTTCGGGGGTATTTCAACAGAGTGCGGCTGTTCTGACACGGAATAGTTAACGACTGAAAGTTGGTCTGTTATTAAGGACCACAAAGGCTGCGATGTGCTAACTGATATGTATTTTCTACTAACACACAAATTCTGAGCAGGTGCTACCTTAGCCTTACACGTCTAATTACGGTTATATCTTTTATTGGTTGCTGATTTCAAGTACTTTGTCACAGGCAGTGACGATGGTTAACATTCACAACAATCGTCACCGCAATCCATGGTTGTTGCTGGCCGACGCGGTTGACGCGAAACACGTAATCCGGCACCTGTCACTTTCGGTTTCGTATCACTCGCGAATCGGTATCGGTGAGGGTACACCCCACGACGGTCAGGGGGACGCGCTCATTTGTCATACTCCGGTGAATTTTGCCGTTTACAACTCACTTAACCACCATTCTTGCCCGTCTCTCCAGTACCACTGCTCGGAGGATGCTAAGTTCACCGGACTTGGATACGATGTGACGTCATTATGACGTATACACGCTACATCGAAAACGATAGAAACCGTATATCGACTATTCGACTTTTGTGAACTTTCGAGAGATTGTGACAGGTTAGCGCTGTGCTCTGCGCCATTCGTTTAAATGTGTTTTGCGTTCCTTGCGTTTAAATCGTGTATTGTACTGTGTTTGTGTCCTGTGCGTTGTTTTTTGTTTGCTCGTCTCTAATTGTGTGTTCAGCATTCGAGAGACGAATGAGAGAAAAGCTTACCACCATGGAATGCTTTGACACTGCATTCAATCATTTCATACGTCAATCAGTACTAGACACTAACCTTTGGTTAAGATTACATTGAGAAATCCACTTCCCCTCGTATTTCATCTCCGGTCGACGATTTTTCTTCAACAATGCATCATATTTTTCTTTTTAAGTTCGAAATGCAATCATTCTACACATCAGTCATTACTGGACACTAAGATACCTGTCTCTGCGGTCCGAGTGTAAAATTGCTTGGAATTATGGTTGATAAAAGACTATCTTGGGATGGACATATAAATTACTTAGCTAACAAACTTGCACGAGTTCTCTTTCAGCTATATAAATTAAGAAAAAAAAGTCAGCAAGAGTATGCTGCTACAATCTAATATGTACTGACAAGACCAATTGTATGAAACCATTCTAAAATGTTGATAATAAATAAATATTATTTTCGGCGTAAGCATTCAATACAACAATCACACAATCTAATCTGGTCGGGACATAAGAAGACTTCACTTTTTTACGTGATGTTTTCAAGGCCACGGTCAGGAATATTTCTATTAGTATCCAGCTCTTTTATTTCGGCGAAATACATATACGCTGCCATACTGAGCTGTTTTCAGAATCGCACGTGTCAAAACAAACCACTAGCTGACGACAGTTTAGAATCTCGAACGTTCGTAAAAGTCGATAGGTGTCTTAATCGAGTAAAGCGTATTACGTCATAATGACGTCACATCATATCCAGGTTGGGTGAACTTAGCATCCTCCCCACTGCTCACTCGACACTCGTCTCACTGCCTCCTGCAGCGTTCGACAATCGACTCCTGTCTCCTATCGACCTGGGTGTCGGATACTAGCATCTATGTTCGTGGGATCACGGATCCCTTACAGCAGCAATCTGCTGTTGTTTGCTGATGATGCCGTGGTGTACGGTAAAGTGTCGAAGTTAAGTGACTGTAGGAAGATACAAGACGACTTAGGCAAAATTTCTAGTTTTTGTGATGAATGGCAGATAGCCCTAAAAGTGGAAAAATTTAAGTTGGTGCGGATAAGTAGGAAAAACGAATACACAATGATGGAATACAGCATTAGAAGCATCCTGCTTGAGAAAGTCACGCCGATGTAATATCTAGGCGCAACGGTGCATAGCGATATGAAGTGGAACGAGCATGCATGCTGTAGTAGAGAAGGCGAATGCTCGACTTCGGTTTACAGGGAGAATTTTAAGAAAGAGTGCTTCACTTGTCAAGGTGACCGCATATAGGACGCTGGTGTGACCTATTCTTGAGTACTACTCGAGCGTTTGGGATCCGTACCAGCTCGGACTGAAGGAAGACATCGAAGCAATTCAGAGGCGGGCTGATAGATTTGTTACCGGTAGGTTCAAACAACACACAAGTGCTACAGAGATGCTTCGGGAACTCAAATGGGAATCCCTGAAGGGAAGGCGACGTTCTTTTCGAGAAACCCTATTGGGAAAATTAAGAGAACCGGCCTTTGAAGCTGACTGCCGAATGATTCTACTGCCGTCAACATACACTGCGCGCAAGAACCACCAAGGTACGGTACGAGAGATTAGGGCTCATACGGAGGCATATAGACAGTCGTTTCTCCCTGACCATTTGCGAGTGGAACAAGAAGTGTAATGACTAGCAGTGGTACAGTACCCCTCCGCCACGTACGTACGGTGGCGCGCGGAGTATCGATGTAGATGTAGATAGTGCAGTGCCACATGAGTGTTCAAATAAAGCTATGCAGCATTCCAGACTATGTGATCACTTTCGTAAATTGCTTTCTGAGAAAGCAAATACGGCAATTTCGTTCTTTTGAGGTTTGAACTCAATGCTCGAGAAAGGCAACAAAATAGGGAAGTTATATTCGGCAGACTTACTGTCGGTGCTGCCAAATGCCTACTAACTCCCAATGAATGAACAGAGCAATCACGCACTATGAGGGAAATAGTCATTACCCGTAGTAGTCTGTGCTATGCTACGTGGACCAGGCCGTATGGGAGGTGGGGCCGTTACTGGCCAACATTCTCAAGCAGCTATCGAGGAAGGAGGTGCTGAATTGAGAAAGTTTCAGAATCATTGTATTAGGGAACTGCTCTGGAAACTTCGAGCACATGAGCGCAGCTGTCACTTCTCCGCTCTGTAGTTTTGTGGTACTGTAACTGTCAGCATGGCTATCACCTATTTCCAAATTACACGACAGGACTTCAAACAGTAAGTTATACGTTATTGTGGCACGCCTATGGATACTGAATACTGCACTACACTTTAAAGTGATACAGAAACGTATCACAAATTTTCAACGTAGTCACGAAGTCTCGATAAACAACGGTCTGTTTTGGGAATCGTTCAGTTGTTCACATAGCAGAAAAGCACTCCTCGGTCACGCAGTCATTCGAGAAACGTGTGTGGACGTCCTCGTCGTTAGAGAATCTCTTCCTCCCCAGATCTTCCAGCTTGCAGAAATGATGGAAATAGCGAGCGCAGGATTTGAACTGTGTGCCGAATAAGCATCACCACCGACGTGCGGCCTCGGTCAAATTGTTGGCGCCATTTCTCTGGGGCTGGACGCAACATTTCATTTGGTCGACAGAATAAATTCGTGTTAGTTTCACACGGTTTTCAGATGACCACATTTGCTTATGCATCGTGAACATGTTTTCTTTACTTACAACGTTTTGCAGTAACTGTCTTAAAATATTACGTTGTAAAATTTTGCACCTTCGATAATAAGAAACGATAACCTAAATAAATAAAGCATCTGAAGATGGGATACCAAGCACATAAAAATATCCTTTCGTTGATGTTCTCATTGCAAGACACTATCCATTCCGCTAAGGTGTCTTAAAAATACTTTGCAATGTGACAGAATTACATCATGAATCAGTCTGAAAGCCTTTACTTCCTCTACCTCAAATTTCACTTAAGTTTCCTCTACCATTTATTCGCAGTACAGACTGAAACACTCAGGAGGGGGGGGGGGGGATAGGTTACAACCCCTGACTCACTTGTCAGCATCTTGCCCTTACTCTTCCAGCTACATTTTGGTTTGTGTACAGATTATACGGAGCCTTTAGCTTCCTATATTTCAAGGAGTGTACTAAAATCAGCGTTGACAAAATCTCTTTCTAAATCTAGAGATACTACAAATGTGCGTTTGTCTATCATGTGAGCTCGCTATTAGTTTCGTACCCAGAGCATACTTTATTAGTTCTCACCAGCGTTTGAATTTCTCTGTATTGGAAGGAAAGAGAATTTAGTGTTTCGTCAGAGTGGCAGGATCACGTGTACGCCTTCATTTTTTTTATCTTTGTTTTTGTGGTGTCACTGCCAGACACCACACTTGCTAGGTGGTAGCTTAAATCGGCCGCGGTCCATTAGTACATGTCGGACCCGCGTGTCGCCACTGTGTGATCGCAGACCGAGCGCCAACACACGGCAGGTCTCTAGAGAGACGTACGAGAACTCGCCCCAGTTGTACGACGACGTTGCTAGCGACTATACTGACGAAGCCTTTGCTCTCATTTGCCGAGAGACAGTTAGACTAGCCTTCAGCTAAGTTAATGGCTACAACTTAGCAAGGCGCCAATGGTCACAGTGCATGTATCTTACGAGTCTCATTTGTATAGTCAAGAGAGATGTACCAAAGGAAGCATTAAAAGTTAAGTATATTCCAAAACTACGTATTTTCTTTATAGTATTCAATACGTATCCTGTTCCAGACTTGACG
Organism: Schistocerca nitens; assembly: GCF_023898315.1. Lineage (NCBI taxonomy): Eukaryota > Metazoa > Arthropoda > Insecta > Orthoptera > Acrididae > Schistocerca > Schistocerca nitens. Next base: position 152,802,854 of record NC_064625.1, on the reverse strand, counting down.
CCAGTCGGCGTGTGTGTACGCGTGCCTTTCGGCTTCCTCCTCAGTGTGGCGTGACAAGCTTGTTACGCCACAACAGTCTCTTCTGGACAGCATGCTGCAAGGCATCCCAGATATGCTCAATAATGTTCATGTCTCGGGAGTGGTCAGCGGAAGTGCTTAAACCTAGAGGAATTTTCCTGGATCCACTCTGCAGCAATTCTGTTCATGTCGGGTGTCGCATTGTCCTGCTTGAATTTCCCAAATCCGTCGGAATGCACAATCAACATGAACGGATGCAGGTGACCAGAAACGATGCTTACGTACCTGTCACCTGTCAGAGTCGTATCTAGACGTATGAGGGGTCCCATATCGTTCCAACTGCACACGCCCCACACCATTACACGGCCTCCACTAGCTTGAACACTCCCCTGCTCACCTGCAGGGTCCATGGATTCATTAGGTTGTCTCCATACCCGTACACGTCCATCCGCTCAATACAGTTTGAAACGAGACTCGTCCGACCAGGCAACATGTTTCCAGTCGTCAACAGTCGAATGTCGGTGTTGACGGGCCCAAGCGAGGCGTAAAGCTTTGTGTCGTCCAGTCATCAAGGGTACACGAGTGGCCCGTATCGATGACGTTTCAGCTCCGAAAGCCTATATGGATGATGTTTCGTTGAATGGTTCGCACGCCGACACTTGTTGGTGGCTCAGCATTGAAATCTGCAGCGGTCTGCGGAAGGGTTGCTCTTCTGTCACGTTGAACGATTCTGTTCAGCAGTCGTTGGTCCCGTTCCTCCGCGATCTTTTTTCGGCCGTAGTGATGTCGGAGATTTGATGTTTTACCAGATTCCTGATATTTACGGTTCACTCGTGAAATGGTCGTACGGCAAAATCCCCACCTCATCGCTACCTTGGAGATGCTGTGTCCCATCGTTCGTGCGCCGAATATAACAGCAGTTTCAAACTCACTTAAATCTTGATAACCTGTCATTGTAGCAGCAGTAACAGGTCTAACACCTGCGCCGGACACTTGTTGTCTTATATAGGCGTAGCCGGATCGCTGGGCCGTGTTGTGCCTGTTTACATGTCTCTGTATTTGAATACGTATGCCTATACCAATTTCTTTGACGCTTCAGTTTCATTTCTGGCAAACATTCACCTTCCACGCTATCTTGTTAACGCTACATGTCCTGCGAGAAGCTGAACACTGTAGACGGTATGAACCGCTAGAGGGTACCGCGCTTAATGAGACGGCAGTGATTATGGAGGCTGCCCCGCGGCCCTGAACTACGGCTGCACGTGTCTTTAGCGACGTCGCGAGGCGGGACTGTTACGACAGAGGTCTCGCTGTTGGGACGGGAGACGCGACCAGAAAGCCGTCAGCGCGCGCCGGTCGGAATCGTCAAAGACGAGGAGAGGCGACGGGTCAGCACCCGCACTGCGGCCGGCGATTGGCCCAAATTGCATTCGGCCCTTCAGAACGCTCCTGCCCAAATTACAGGCCACACGCTAACATCAGGACTCGGCGCTATAATAGCTCTCGCTTTTCGCTCCAAAGAGCAAATTTCACGGGAAGCGCAACGAAAGCTTTCCAAGATTGCCATCCTCTGCCACCCACTCCTCCCCCTCACCTACCCTCTCCACTCCCTCATCTACCCTCTGCCCCTCATCCAATGAACCTCCTAATCTATTGCCTTACTTTCAAACGCTTCCCCATGGGTTGCATATGAAATATGTGATATTGCAGTGCCTATGTTATTCTGATGTTTTGGTTAGTGGGGTACTGAACTGCGGAGACATCAGCGCCCGTTCCATGGGTGGCTTAATTAAAAACGCAATGATTTTACTAGCTGTGTGACCGGTTACGAAGTCTCGTAACTGGTTGGCCCTGACTTATTAGCACGCAATCTGACTGCATAAAATAAAAATAAAGAATGACAAGGAATTTCCATTAACACAATTGATTAAGTCCTCTGCAACTATAAAAGCTACAAAACAACAAAGCACAAGTCTAACTGTTCTGTGTGTGGTAGTGTGACTCAACGTACATGTATCTGGCTCTGTTCTTTCTCAATACGACAAAATATTTTAAACACCATTTACAATGAACTAATTGAAAAACCAGAAATACTATAATTGCACATAGAAACCAGAATTACAAGTCTAATAAATGAACACGAGCCAGATGCCTTGTTGACTGTACCTGCGAGCAAGAGGCATTGTCATTAAGGAAAACTGTAATACCTTTTTACCTCATTATATATTGACGAAAATTTTCCATTACACCAGCATCATAAATCAAAAGCCCATCTCCTCAAATACACTGTGACAGTTGCAACTTCTTCCATTACACCAACCGAACACCATCTACTCTCTCGCCCAACAGAACAACAACTGCCCTCGACACCCTCTGAACTACTACTGCCCCAGTGGAGGCGGCGGAATAATAATCTTTGGGGCAGTATCTGGAGCTGTGACTCAGTGTAGCCACCTTTCACTGTACAAAGTCCCAATTTGTACACAGTTCAATTGTTTTTCGCAATCGAAACTAGCCGCTCTCACGAATAATGAAATGAGGAGGACAACACAAACACCCAGCTGCCAGGCAGAGAAAATCCCCAATCCCGCCGGGAATCGAACACGGGACCCTGTGGTCCAGAGACAGCAATGCTAGCCACGAGAGCGCGAGTTGCGGACTATGTTCTTCTGAACGGTGCCAACATCCTTCAGACAAGCGTGCAAATCCGAAGGAGAAGGTACTGCGGCGACTACAGCCGTTATCAAATACCAGCTGTGGAATACCAGCTGTAGAATACCAGCTGTAGAATACCAGCTGTAGAATACCAGCTGTAGAATACCAGCTGTAGAATACCAGCTGTAGAATACCAGCTGTAGAATGGAACGACGACAGTGGAAATTGTGCTGGACCGGGACTCGAACACAGGCTTCCAGGTTATCGCGAGTGATCGCCTTACCATTTGGCTGTCCCAGCAGGACTCAGGCCAAAGCTAGACTTCCATATGTCATCAACCGTGCGTCTACAAACTGTACTCGTACATTCATTATGTGCTGGCGTACGCTGGCGGCAGCACACCAAGTGGCATACAGGTTACGAGAATGTCAACGGATGCCAACGACAAGACTCGCAGGAAACACGCCTCCAACGCCCTCTCAGCTGCCAGTATTTAGGATCCCCGCAGCGGACCGGGGGGTCAGTTTTTAGCCAGTCAGTTTAGCCAGTTCGTTCGAGTTTAGTAAGTCACTTCGAGCCTGTGACGTCAGTTCGTTCGAGTCTGTAGACCGTGCGAGTTCTACTGCATAACTGCAGACTTAGCCTCTAGCACAGAGACAGGCAGCACATAGCAATATTACAGCGAACATAGCAGACTTCGTCGAATTAAGTCAGGTGATGCTGAGGGAATTAGATTAGGAAATGAGACACTTAAAGCTGTAAAGGAGTTTTGCTATTTGGGGAGAAAAATAACTGATGATGGTCGAAGTAGAGAGGATATAAAATGTAGACTGGCAATGGCAAGGAAAGCGTTTCTGAAGAAGAAAAATTTGTTAACATCGAGTACAGATTTAAGTGTAAGAAAGTTGTTTCTGAACGTATTTGTATGGAGTGTAGCCATGTGTGGAAGTGAAACGTGGACAATAAATAGTTTAGGCAACAAGAGAATAGAAGCTTTCGAAATGTGGTGCTACAGAAGAATGCTGAAGATTAGATGGGTAGACCACATAATTAATGAGGAGGTATTGAATAGAATTGGGGAGAAGAGGAGCTTGTGGCACAACTTGACAAGAAGGAGGGACCGGTCGGTAGGACATGTTCTGAGGCATCAGGGGATCACAAATTTAGCATTGGAGGGCAGCGTGGAGGGTAAAAATCGCAGAGGAAGACCAAGAGATGAATACACTAAACAGATTCAGAAGGCTGTAGGTTGCAGTAAGTACTGGGAGATGAAGAAGCTTGCACAGGATAGAGTAGCATGGAGAGCTGCATGAAACCAGTCTCAGGACTGAAGACCACAACAACAACAGCAGACTACTACTTCACCTACATTGAGGCTACGAGGACTATGTAGAAGAGAGCTTGTACCACAACACATGGAACCTTAAGGAGACTGAAGGCAAGTGGGCTTCAAAAATTCTATTTTTAGATTTTATCATATTTGAAATGCCTGTTCTTTCCTGCATGGAACAGTTTTTGTTTTATATAAATACGACGATTTTTTCGTGAGGTATGATCGTTTTCCTCACGCTCTGTGCAATCTGGCATTTAAATGGCATGCTTTGCTTTTTGCGCCATGCAGAGATAATGCATAGCATTTGATTAATTGAAACGAAATTAAACCCATGTTTAGAGACCTTTGTAAAGATACTTCATTGAAGAAATGACTTCATGGGAAAACCCAAAATTTAAATGAATGTGTGAATTCTGTCATTTGGAACCGGTTTTCGAAAACTATTTGTTCAGCTTACAACCCTCAAATTTGGTGTTTATGATACTATTTTATGCTTCAGTGATGGTGAAATTAGAAAACTGAAGGTTTTGGAATTATTGGGCGTAAAATCTAGTGCAAATACTACAAAATCCTTGGTGCAAATAGATAGAGAGAGAATTCGCAAAGCAGATATTGCTAATTTAAAAGCATGTGGAGGAAAGCATGTAGAGGAAAGAATAGCTGACGACGCACTCGGTAGGTATATAAACAGGAGAGCAGTTCATAAGGCGGGGGACCCTCCATGGTATACAGTCACTGTACAGAAATTTCTAAAGAATCAGAGATTACTGCATAATAGGTATAAAAAAAAGTGTAGGGTTGTAGGCAGAGAGATGCTGGATGAAACGCGTTTGGCTGCGAAGAGAACAATGCGTGACGCCTTCAATGACTACCGCAGCAGAGTATTGACAAATGATATTTCACAAAACACAAAGAAACTCTGGTCGTATCTAAAAGGGTATTAGTGGCACCAAAGTTACTGTCCAGTCCCTAGCGAGTGAGAGATGATCTGAAATTGAGGGTAGCTAAGCAAAAGCTGAAATGCTTAACTCCGTTTTGAAATGATGCTTTACGAAGAAAAATACAGGGGAACTGTCCCAATGTAAACCTCGAGCCACTGAAAAGATGAGTGAAATAAGTGTTAGTGCCAGTTGTGTTGAGAAGCAGCTGAAATCTTTAAAATTGAGCAAAGCTCCAGGGCTTGGTGGAATCCCTGTCAGATTCCATACTGAGTTTGCGGCTGAGTTAGCTCCTGTTTTACTTATAATGTATCTTGGATCCCTCGAACAAAATACCATGCCTAGTTCTTGTAAAGAAAACACAGGTCACATGCGTCTACAACAGGGCTTAACAACTGGCCGGTTTCGAGCGCGAGTACTCGCGTCTGCTCAGGCACGTGCTCGCGAGCAGCTGCAAGGTCGTGGAGTGGGGAGGGAGGGGAGGGAGGGGAGGGAGGGGAAATGCACGCGCACGTTTGAATAGGGCGGCAGCGTGCCTATTGAATTCGCGCCGACTGTGTAACGTTTAAAGTACTACGATCAGCTCTAACAGTCACTTCGCTGGTTAAGAATCATGTGAAGTCGCCGTTGTGTAACCCCAACCATGCTTTCGCAGTTCAACCCCCATTGGGAGGAATTGTATCTGTTTACTGAAAAAGATGGTGTTGCAAAATGTTTAGTATGTCACAAAACGCTGAATTCTTTTACGAAATTTAATTTGCAGCGACATTACATGTCGTACCACGCGAAAGACTACGGACGTGGAAAAAGTGATTGACCAGATCGTGCACAGGAAGTTATTAAACTTAAAAGGAAGCTATCCGAAGAAGATCTGGACGACGAAGAAAAATCAACTGAGGCAGCTCTCAGAGTGGGTTACAAAATTGCTTTGCTTTTAGCAAAATCCCTGCGCCCCTTAACTGATGGCGATTTAATAAAGAAATGTTTGGTAGTTGCAGCGGAACATTTGTGTCCATCTCAAGTTTAACAGTTTCGGATTGTGCCATTATCTAACATGACCATTATGCATCGCATACAGGACATGGCAGACGACGTCCAGAGCCAGCTTGCAAATATCTGTTAAGATTTTATGGCATATTCTCTAGCTCTGGACGAAAGTGTTGATATCGCTGGAACAGCGCAGCTTGCCATATTTATTAGAGGTGTTAAAAGAGATCTTCAGGTGAGGGAGGAGCTCCTCGATGTAGTAGCCATGAAGAACACTACAACCGGAGGTGATATTTTAGGTAGTGTTGAAGAAAGTGTTGAAAATATAGGATTGTCGTGGAATTCTTTAGTTTCAGTGTCTACAGATGGTAGAGGCATACACTAAGCTAATAAAATTATGTGGCACGTGTACATTCTCCTTTATTTGTTTCATTTGTCGCAGTAATAATTCGTGAGTGATAAACCTGCAGGTGGCCGCGGATTTACATCGACTGGCGGCAGCTGTTGTGTACCCCACGTGACTCTCCCCACTCTTCGCTCTGGTCCGGTAGTGGGGGTAGCGTGCTCGCGCTGCTCTGTGCTCGCGCCTTGCTGCTCACAGCTTGCTCCGCGAGCACGTATGTTGTGAAGCCCTGGTCTACAACAAGGGTAGTAGAAGTGATCTAGAAAATGACCGCCCAATATCCTTGACATCGATTTGTTGCAGAATCGTAGAACATATTCTGAGCTCAAACATAATGAGGTATCTTGAACATAATAACCTCCCTCAGTGCCAATCAGCATCGATTCCGAAAACATCGATCATGTGAAACCTAACTCGCACTTTTCTCACATGACATATCGGATTAGGTAGACGCAGTATCTATTGGCGAAAAGCATTTGTCTCTATACCACGCCTTGGCTTATAGTCAAAAGTGTATCATATGGGGTATCAAGTGAAATTTGTGACTGGATTGACGACCTTTTGGTGGAGAGGAAGCGGCATGTTCTATTGCATGTGCAGTCATCGTCAGATGTAGAACTAACTTCAGGTGTGCCCCAGGGAAGTGTTTTTGGATCCTTGCCGTTCGTACTCTATATTAACGATCTTGCAGGCGGTATTAATAGTAATCACAGACTTTTTGCAGATGGTGCAGGTGTCTGTGATGAACTGTCTGAAAGAAGCTGCAAAATATGAATGAGTCGCACTTGGAATCGGTCAACTCACACAAATACCTGTGTGTAACACTTTGTAGAGATCTGAAATGAAATGATTACATACGATCAGTTGTGGATAAAGCGAGTGGTGGACTTGGGTTTATTGGAAGAATACTGGGGACGTGCAATCAGTCTACTAAACACATTTCATACAAATCACTCGTGCGACCCATCCTACAATATTGCTCAAGTGTATGGGACCCACACCACATAGGATTAACGGGGGATATTGAACGTATACAGAGCAGGGCAGCAAGACTGGTGGCAGGTTTGCTTAATCCATTGGAGAGTGTCACAGATATACTGCCGGAACTGATGTGGCTGACTCTTGAACACAGACGTAAACTATCCCGAGAAGGTCTATTAATACAATTTTAAGAACCAGCTTTAAATCATTACTCTAGGGACAGATTACAAACCTCACGGTTGTTTGCATAGACGCAGATGTAGAAGGGGCTTGCATAGGACAGAGTAAAAACAAGGAGAGCTGCGCCAAACCAATCTTCGGACTGAAAGCAGCAGCAGCAGCAGCAGCAGCAGCAGCAGCAGCAGCAAAAAATAAACGAGTCGTTATCAAAGTAACAAAATTTTAATAATTTGTAGTGGCCTTCTTGATCAAGCCTGTTTTGCTGCATGATTGTCAAAGTAGTAATAGTAGTAGTAGTAGTAGTAGTAGTAGTAGTAGTAGCAGCAGCAGCAGCAGCAGAGGTAGAAGATGCGAGATTTTTGTGTCGCACTTATTTTCGTGTGAAATTGACAAATAGAAAGTTAGGTAAAAAACATTTAATAATGTCGAGTCTGATTACTGAAACTGCGAACAGCGCTGTAGATAACGGTCTTTAGCATGACTGATAAAATTATCAGTTTGACCAAATAATTTGACTACAGCATTGAAACCTCTGTAACTGGCAATAACAAAAATAGCCGGCCGCGGTGGTCGAGCGGTTCTAGGCGCTTCAGTCCGGAACCGCGCGACTGCTACGGTCGCATGTTCGAATCCTGCCTCTGGCATTGATGTGTGTGATGTCCTTAGGTTAGTTAGGTTTAAGTAGTTCTAAGTTCTAGGGGACTGATGACCTCAGATGTTAAGTCCCATAGTTTAGAGCAGGGCTTCACAACATACGTGCTCGCGGAGCAAGCTGTGAGCTGCAAGGCGCGAGCACGGAGCAGCGCGAGCACGCTACCCCCACTACCGGACCAGAGCGGAGAGTGGGGAAAGTCACGTGGGGCACACAACAGCTGCCGCCAGTCAATGTAAATCCGCGGCCACCTTCAGGGATATCACTCACGAAGTATTACTGCGACAAATGAAACAAATAAAGGAGAATGTACACATGCCACATAATTTTATTAGCTTAGTGTATGCCTCTACATTCGCATTAATTTGTGAACTGTTACACAATAAAAGGTGTCACTGAAGTGTGGGATTCTCTGTTATCTTGTACTTTTTGCCCTTTACAATTGCGTCTATGTTCGGAGTAATTGTTCTTGTGCATTTTAGGCGCAGCGTGCAGTTTAAATTTCGATCAGACAATGCGTTTCTCAGGCGCGTCTTGTTACATTTCATTGCAGAGAACAGTTGTTCACAAACATACGTGGAACCGAACATTGATATTATTGTAGCCGCCAGTTTGTGCAAACGAGGAAATCTATCGTGAGGGAAGTGTCTGTAGAATTCCAAAATGTTTTTCTTGTTCTGAAATTTGTCTGTATTCTCTGTCACGCTGCAGGTCAATAATTTCTTGCTGCAGCTCAGGACGAATCTCTTAAACATTCGCTGAATATGGAGAGAACAGATCAAAATCACTGTCTAGTGCTGTCAGATCTTGAAAGCGCTGATCAACTAAACTATGTGAATAACGTTCACAGTCTTTGTGAACATCTTGCATGGATGATAATTTAGGAAAATGAGCTAGGTTTCCTGTTTCCAGCTGACTCACCGAAAGTGTCAATTTCATTTTAAAAGCTCGTATTCGATATATGAAATGAGTAAGTAGCAGATCTTTACCTTGTAGTAAAATGTTCAAAGCATTCGGATGGCTAGTTAAATCTGCTAAGAACGCGAGATCACATTCAAACGTGCGCGCGCATTTCCCCTCCCTCCCCTCCCTCCCTACTCCGCGACCTTGCACCTGCTCGCGAGCAGGTGCCTGAGCAGACGCGAGTACTCGCGCTCAAAACCGGCCAGTTGTTAAGCCCTGTTTAGAGCCATTTCAGCCAATAAAAATAATTAAAGAGCTTAGCAGTAAAATACAAGTTTGTGTAGTAAGATATTTTTTACGAAATTCTGTACAGAAAATGAAATATTGTTGGATTCAGCATATTGCAAAGATTTTTCGTTTTTGAGAAGCGTAATGTCACAGTTGAAAGTTTTAAAAACTTCATTTCCCACTGTAAGATAATTGAAGTAACTGTTTTAAAAATAAAGCTGTAATCTGCTGCTGTGTGTGTGTGTGTGTGTGTGTGTGTGTGTGTGTGGGTACGTACAACAGCCGTTGTGTCAGCACGGAAAAGGTCATTTCATTCCGGTTTTGACCAGTTGCTGAAGCGTTAACTGATCAATTCTTGCTAAAGCACTGTCTCAGATAATTTGTTACTAAGTGATCTTGATGATCGGGCGGAATCAATAATTGTAAAAATCTGAGAATCTGTCTGACACATCTGTGAAGGATAAACTGGAAGTCCGATGGAAGTGTAAGGTTATTAATTACGTCAAAAAACGTTCCAGCTGAATAACCGGCAAAGTTATCTGTATACACTGTAAATGTTAGTTGCACGTTTTTGACATCTTCGGAAATGCCATTTTCCACTTTGTCACGATGATACGAAAATGGGTCTCGGCCCGAAACTAGTCATCGAATGAATAAAAAATAAAAATTTGTGGCTTTGGACTGGTTTTTTGTTCTGATTAACAGAAGTTGCTGACCCAAGCTACTCCAGCGTGCTGGAACTTCATAAAGTAATAACATGTTTTGCAAAAGTCAAACTATACTTTCTAATTAAATTATTGGATAGTAATGGTGAGAGACCCTTGTTCGCTCCTGACTGACGTAGAATACCGGTTCCGCGTACTCCCGCGCCGAGACAACGTCGTATGATTTGGAAACTCGACCGCAATATTGGCCGTTGCCGGTTGCCGACGTCCGCTATTTCCATTGCGACAAACTAAACAGAGAATCAGCAGAGGTTACCAGACACCCCGATAATTTTATGAGGAGGAGGAGGAGGAGGAGGAGGAGGAGGAGGAGGAGGACTGTCGTGTCCTGACATAGGTGGGAGAGGGAGAAAACGGGTCACTGGTCAGTCTGCACTGCAGAGCGGTCCAGAGCAGAAGGCAGGAGGGCAATTCACAGTCAAGGCACTTGATTGTTTTCTTCTATCTGAGCCAACACTGGCATGCAGGTGGTGAGATACTGTAGGGAGCTCGTCGTGGAGGCTCTTGGACAAACAGGGTTTTGAAATAGTTATTTATTTCAGACAGGACTAACTAATACACTGGAGGCTAGTTCTGGGGTTAGGAAAAGCGTGAATAACACTGCTACACCAGGAGACAGTGCAGAAGTCCCAGGATTGGATGCTAACCACAGTAGCAAACACTAGCAGCATCTTAAGGCAACAACTTAGTTGCAAAACAAAACATATTGAACGTGACACTGTTCACTGAGGCACTCCAAGCGAGAGAGCAGACTTACGCCGAGCTGGACCGACGCTGCAGTCGACGGACGCGGATTCGGCGCCCAGATCGTCTCACTGAGAACTCCGCCAAAATGCAGGATCTAGGGGTTTTAAAGAGTCACATGGGGGCACTGTTTTTCCCACTTCCCAGCCAATCCCGTAGGTCCCTTGCAGGCGCCCGCCGATCACGGTTTAGTTAGGCCCCCTCTACTGCTCCAGGGGCGGGAATGTTAATGCAGTTGCACTAAGTCCGTATTTGGTAACAACATTGTTCAGCCGAAAGCTAAACGTAACTGCTCTGCCAAATAAGGCTTGCAACATTGTTATACGCCATTTAGCCCCACCCCTCGGGCTCCCAGGAGTAGGGACTGCCAGGTCAACAGTTGTTTGGTGTTTTCGCTCTACATCTACATCTACATTCATACTCCGCAAGCCACCCAACGGCGTGTGGCGGAGGGCACCTTACGTGCCACTGTCATTACCTCCCTTTCCTGTTCCAGTCGCGTATGGTTCGCGGGAAGAACGACTGTCTGAAAGCCTCCGTGCGCGCTCTAATCTCTCTAATTTTACATTCGTGATCTCCTCGGGAGGTATAAGTAGGGGGAAGCAATATACTCGATACCTCATCCAGAAACGCACTCTCTCGAAACCTGGACAGCAAGCTACACCGCGATGCAGAGCGCCTCTCTTGCAGAGTCTGCCACTTGAGTTTATTAAACATCTCCGTAACGCTATCACGGTTACCAAATAACCCTGTGACGAAACGCGCCGCTCTTCTTTGGATCTTTATCTCCTCCGTCAACCCGATCTGGTACGGATCCCACACTGATGAGCAATACTCAAGTATAGGTCGAACGAGTGTTTTGTAAGCCACCTCCTTTGTTGCTGGACTACATTTTCTAAGCACTCTCCCAATGAATCTCAACCTGGTACCCGCCTTACCAACAATTAATTTTATATGATCATTCCACTTCAAATCGTTCCGCACGCATACTCCCAGATATTTTACAGAAGTAACTGCTACCAGTGTTTGTTCCGCTATCATATAATCATACAATAAAGGATCCTTCTTTCTATGTATTCGCAATACATTACATTTGTCTCTGTTAAGGGACAGTTGCCACTCCCTGCACCAAGTGCCTATCCGCTGCAGATCTTCCTGCATTTCGCTACAATTTTCTAATGCTGCAACTTCTCTGTATACTACAGCATCATCCGCGAAAAGCCGCATGGAACTTCCGACACTATCTACTAGGTCATTTATATATATTGTGAAAAGCAATGGTCCCATAACACTCCCCTGTGGCACGCCAGAGGTTACCTTAACGTCTGTAGACGTCTCTCCATTGATAACAACATGCTTTGTTCTGTTTGCTAAAAACTCTTCAATCCAGCCACACAGCTGGTCTGATATTCCGTAGCTCTTACTTTGATTATCAGGCGACCGTGCGGAACTGTATCGAACGCCTTCCGGAAGTCAAGAAAAATAGCATCTACCTGGGAGCCTGTATGTAATATTTTCTGGGTCTCATGAACAAATAACGCGAGCTGGGTCTCACACGATCGCTGTTTCCGGAATCCATGTTGATTCCTACATAGTAGATTCTGGGTTTCCAAAAACGACATGATACTCGAGCAAAAAACATGTTCTAAAATTCTACAACAGATCGACGTCAGAGATATAGGTCTATAGATTTGCGCATCTGCTCGACGACCCTTCTTGAAGACTGGGACTACCTGTGCTCTTTTCCAATCATTTGGAACCCTCCGTTCCTCTAGAGATTTGCGGTACACGGCTGTTAGAAGGGGGGCAAGTTCTTTCGCGTACTCTGTGTAGAATCGAATTGGTATCCCGTCAGGTCCAGTGGACTTTCCTCTGTTGAGTGATTCCAGTTGCTTTTCTATTCCTTGGACACTTATTTCGATGTCAGCCATTTTTTCGTTTGTGCGAGGATTTAGAGAAGGAACTGCAGTGCGGTCTTCCTCTGTGAAACAGCTTTGGAAAAAGGTGTTTAGTATTTCAGCTTTACGCGTGTCATCCTCTGTTTCAATGCCATCATCATCCCGGAGTGTCTGGATATGCTGTTTCGAGCCACTTACTGATTTAACGTAAGACCAGAACTTCCTAGGATTTTCTGTCAAGTCATTCGAATTCACTGAACGCTTCTCGCATAGCCCTCCTTACGCTAACTTTGACATCGCTTAGCTTCTGTTTGTCTGAGAGGTTTTGGCTGCGTTTAAACTTGGAGTGAAGCTCTCTTTGCTTTCGCAGTAGTTTCCTAACTTTGTTGTTGTACCACGGTGGGTTTTTCCCGTCCGTCACAGTTTTACTCGGCACGTACCTGTCTAAAACGCATTTTACGATTGCCTTGAACTTTTTCCATAAACACTCAACATTGTCAGTGTCGGAACAGAAATTTTCGTTTTGATCTGTTAGGTGGTCTGAAATCTGCCTTCTATTACTCTTGCTAAACAGATAAACCTTCCTCCCTTTTTTTAATATTCCTATTAACTTCCATATTCAGGGATGCTACAACGGCCTTATGATCACTGATTCCCTGTTCTGCACTTACAGAGTCGAAAAGTTCGGGTCTGTTTGTTATCAGTAGGTCCAAGATTGTATCTCCACGAGTCGGTTCTCTGTTTAATTGCTCGAGGTAATTTTCGGATAGTGCACTCAGTATAATGTCACTCGATGCTCTGTCCCTACCACCCGTCCTAAACATCTGAGTGTCCCAGTCTATATCTGGTAAATTGAAATCTTCACCTAAGACTATAACATGCTGAGGAAATTTATGCGAAATGTATTCCAAATTTTCTCTCAGTTGTTCTGCCACTAACGCTGCTGAGTCGGGAGGTCGGTAAAAGGAGCCAATTATTAACCCAGCTCGGTTGTTGAGTGTAACCTCCACCCTTAATAATTCACAGGAACTATCCACTTCTACCTCACTACAGGATAAACTACTACTAACAGCGACAAACACGCCACCACCGGTTGCATGCAATCTATCCTTCCTAGACACCGTCTGTACCTCTGTAAAAATTTCGGCAGAATTTATCTCTGGCTTAAGCCAGCTCTCTGTGCCTATAACGATTTGAGCTTCGGTGCTTTCTATCAGCGCTTGAAGTTCCGGTACTTTACCAACGCAGCTTCGACAGTTTACAATTACAATACCGATTGCTGCTTGGTCCCCGCATGTCCTGACTTTTCTCCGCACCCTTTGAGGCTGTTGCCCTTTCTGTACTTGCCCGAGGCCATCTAACCTAAAAAACCGCCCAGCCCACGCCACACAACCCCTGCTACCCGTGTAGCCGCTTGCTGCGTGTAGTGGACTCCTGACCTATCCAGCGGAACCCAAAACCCCACCACCCTATGGCGCAAGTCGAGGAATCTGCAGCCCACATGGTCGCAGAACCGTCTCAGCCTCTGATTCAGACCCTCCACTCGGCTCTGTACCAAAGGTCCGCAGTCAGTCCTGTCGACGATGCTGCAGATGGTGAGCTCTGCTTTCATCCCGCTAGCGAGACTGGCAGTCTTCACCAAATCAGATAGCCGTCGGAAGCCAGAGAGGATTTCCTCCGATCCATAGCGACACACATCATTGGTGCCGACATGAGCGACCACCTGCAGATGGGTGCACCCTGTACCCTTCATGGCATCCGGAAGGACCCTTTCCACATCTGGAATGACTCCCCCCGGTATGCACACGGAGTGCACATTGGTTTTCTTCCCCTCTCTTGCTGCCATTTCCCTAAGGGGCCCCATTACGCGCCTGACGTTGGAGCTCCCAACTACCAGTAAGCCCACCCTCTGCGACCGCCCGGATCTTGCAGACTGAGGGGCAACCTCTGCAACAGGACAAGCAGCCATGTCAGGCCGAAGATCAGTATCAGCCTGAGACAGAACCTGAAACCGGTTCGTCAGACAAACTGGAGAGGCCTTCCGTTCAGCCCTCCGGAATGTCTCTCTTTCTAACCCTTGTGAGCCTACTCACGTTGCTGTTGTCACGGCCGGTATCAAGTTGGCTTTATACGCAAGTACGTGCCTGTTGGTTACAAAGTTCTACGGTGGCAACCTACTACAGGGTCTAGACGACATATGAAGTTACATGTTAATTCCCTGAAGAGTAACTAACGCCCTGGGACCGCCTCTGGGGGAGTCTGCATTTTCGCAAAGCTCTCCCCTTGCGGTTTACTTCATGTAACGATATCTCTCCTAGTTTTGTCTGCCCTCAGCATCGTCTCTGCTCCCGCGCCTTGGAACGCCTGTCCTTTCTCACAGCGTCAAGATAACACTACTGTAGCAAGGAAAATTTGGAGTAGGTATTAAAATCCATGGAGAAGAAATAAAAACTTTGAGGTTCGCCGATGACATTGTAATTCTGTCAGAGACAACAAAGGACTTGGAAGAGCAGCTGAACGGAATGGACAGTGTCTTGACAGGAGCATATAACATGAACATCAACAAAAGCAAAACGAGGACAATGGAATGTAGTCGAATTAAGTCAGGTGATGCTGAAGCAATTACATTAGGAAATGACACACTTAAAGTAGTAAATGAGCTTTGCTATTTGGGGAGCAAATAACTGATGATGGTCGAAGAAGAGAGGATATAAAATGTAGAGTGGCAATGGCAAGGAATGCGTTTCTATAGAAGAGAAATTTGTTAACATCGAGTATAGATTTAAATGTCAGGAAGTCGTTTCTGAAAGTATTTGTTTGGAGTGTAGCCATCCATGTATGGAGGTGAAACATGGACGATTAATAGTTTAGACAAGAAGAGAATAGAAGCTTTCAAAATGTGGTGTTACAGAAGAATGCTGAAGGTTAGATCACATAACTAATGAGAAGGTATTGTATAGAATTGGGGAGAAGAGGGGTTTGTAGCACAAGTTGAGAAGAAGTTGGGACCGGTTGGTAGGACATGTTCTGAGGCATCAAGGGATCACAAATTTAGCATTGGAGGGCAGCGTGGAGGGTAAAAATCGTAGAGGGGGACCAAGAGATGAATACACTACGCTGATTCAGAAGGATGTAGATTGCAGTAGGTTGCAGAGCTGCATCAAACCAGTCTCAGGACTGAAGACCCCAACAACAGCAAGGAATAATCAATATATTACTGGAGGAGGAAGATGTGAAACTGAATGGTATCTGGATTCTGGTACTAAAGATGTGCACCAGTTTTTCACAGCAACAGCGGACGATAATAACCGACAACTATGGGACCCGAAGGGGCGACGTGAACGCTGTTTCGCCTGGGCCCTGGGGAGTAGTTTCTCCTTGCACACGGCCAGGCAGTGTCGCGCTGTGAGGCGAAGAACTGCAGGAGGAAGCAAGCGCTCCGCTGTCCTTTGCTTTCGTCTCGCAGCAGCCTTTTTTGTGCTGCTCGGCGCTCGGCGAGATTTGTCCCTGCGGTGGAGGGTGGCAGGAAAAGGGGGGGGGGAGTCCATTGGGGGCTGCGAGGCCAATTTACGCGGCACTCCCTCCTCCACCGCCACCTCGGCTGTCCTTTCATTCTCGAGGCTCTCTGCTTCCGCGGACCGAGGCACAACACTTCCTGAGGAAGATGCGTCGCTGCACGTGGAGCGATCAAAATGGTGTGCGGACGTTTGCCACGCCGGACTTTTGCCACGATTTTACCTGCTCCGAAGGCTTTGGTCCCTTCTCCCCTCCCCCCCCCCCCTCCTCCTCACCCGCATTTAGTAACTCCACTTTAGTGGCACTGTCTTCAGTAACATTACCGCCGCTGTCGCTCAGTGAAGTTACTTATTGAGCCTTTCCGCTGGTTTACTTAACACAGGACCAGACACTCTTTGGATTTTCCGCCACATTTCTAGAGAGAGTTTCGTTGTGGAAACTATTAAATGCATCTCGCATTGAAATCCGCATCAAATTTCGAGCCTTAGTAAAACTTCACCAATCTTGGAGATTTTGCGTTCTTCTAAATTATACTTGCCTTTTTCGGTGCTCCTGCAGCAGCTTTTTGTCGTGTTTTGTGTACCATGGGGGATCATTCCCGTCTCTTATTAATTTATTTGGTATGAATCTCTCGAGCGCAGTTGATAGTGTTTCTTTGAACTTAAGCTAAATATGGTCTTCACTTACGTAGTGAGGAGACTGTCTCTTAGAAAGACGTCAACCGAATTTTTAGTTACTTTTATAGATATATTTCGCCTTTAGTTTTGGTGAATTTCTTTGTTATGGAATTGAGCCTCGCTACGACTGTGTGTTCACTAATCCCTGTA
Organism: Schistocerca nitens; assembly: GCF_023898315.1. Lineage (NCBI taxonomy): Eukaryota > Metazoa > Arthropoda > Insecta > Orthoptera > Acrididae > Schistocerca > Schistocerca nitens. The sequence goes on along the minus strand of NC_064625.1, from coordinate 152,785,806 downwards.
TCCGTCGTGATGCTCAGGATTATTTGTGACTAAGAGGTCAAGTGTGCTTTCATAACCATTTACAATTTGAATGGCCTCGTGAAGTAATTCTTTAAAATAATTTTAAAAAAGCATTTAGAACAATTACAGAAGGAAGTTGTTTTTTATCTACAATAGGTTCTGAAAATGTATTTTTCTCAACATACGGAAGGTAGATTGAAGTCACTGCCAACTATAATTGTATGAGTAGCGTACCTATTTGTGATGAGACAAGTTTTCTTTGAACTGTTCAGCAACTGTTTCATCTGAGACCGGGGGTCGATAAAAGGAGCCAGTTATTAATTTATTCCGGTTGTCGAAATAATCTCTGCCCATACTAGGTCACAGAAACTATTTGCTTCGATGTCGCTTGTGAGCTGAAACACACATTACATTATTTTTTCTTAAGTTGTGCTTCTTGTTTCTGTTTTAGTGCAGATCATTACAATTACGGCTTTTCCCTCCAAAACCTAGGATGCTTTCTCTGTGACCCTGTAAATAACAGAGCTAAAAAAGTAGAACATACGTTACAAGCATGGCATTCCGTATTACTTCATTTCCTTATTTCTAACATTTTAAAATTGTACGTCGACTTTAGATGACATGTCAATGATAGATGTTCTTATCTCTATTTAGTGAACGTATTTTCAGTCATGTTTTGAACATTGTCCCGCTACATTTTACTAACTAATGTTTCGCCGCAAGGGATATCTGATTTTAGAGAGTAAATTAATATGGAGTATGTGTTTCTTCTTTTCAAACATTCCCATTCCCATTTCTGCTTTCCTTATTGTCTTTTGGGCATGGAGTTGTTGTAATTAAAGTATGCACAAATGGAGTGATCAAAAAGAAATGATTAGCTTACATTCGCATTCTGTTTACATCGTTCCTTTCTTGTTGCTCCCGTGCCGATGGACTGTTTCCATCGCAATCAGGAAGCGTGAAAGGAAGCTACCGTACAGACAGAGGGATCTATATTTATATTTGGCAGAACTAATTACATACTGACATAATCGTCGGTATTGCTTTCGTTTCCGAAAAGTTATAAATATTTCGATTTCGGAAAAGGAGCTCTGCATTTGGCCAAGATGTCGAAGAAGAAGGTCGCTTACGTACTGGTAGTATCGAGTAAGATGTGGAGACGGCGGTTTGAAAGTGGACAGAAGTACGAGGAAGGGCGTCCCTTACCTGAGGGATCGCTACTCAAGCTACCTGGCGAAGGGGCAAGTGTGGCAAATGTCCGGCGTGGCAAATGTCCGGCATTCCTCAAAATACCTCGCCTTCTCCTCGTGCCGTAAAAATCTTCCCTTTTGTCGTCTAACAGTGCAGCCGGGGGAGAGCGATAGCGGTGCGGGTGAAGCGGTCATGGGACAGCAGACCTTCCTAGAATTACACCTGTTTCCACAAGACAAAGAAAAATGACAATCTTTGCAACATAGCTTTCAGACTTATCGTTCTCGTAGTTAGCATTATAGTGTGGATCAGTGCTTCCCACACTGTGGCTCGCCACTCACTGGTGCAGTGGTTCCCAACAGGTGGTCCGCGAACTATGCCACAGTGGTCCGCAAGATGCTATTGGAATAAAAAATATATTAAATATATTTCGTATGGTAACATTTTTTGTTTTGGCCGCTTCCCTCATGAGCAGAGCTTTAGCCAACGCTAACTTCTGCGTCTAGCGTCTTCCTAGAGCCAACTGACACTAGCACACTGTAGCGCAAAACTAGAATTAGATAGAGGCAAATAGTTCTGCTGTATGCCGTTAGAGTGTACCCGCTGCCTCTTTGCAGCTGAAAACTGACAGTCACTTTACACAGAAACTCTCATTTCAGACGACAATCGGCCATTGTTAATTTATTGCCAGTGCTTTCACAGACCGCGTTGTTTAGATACTCAATATTCTGTATTAAAACAGTAGTGTCTGTAAAGCGTTGTTTTTCGCGGAAGCTACAGTTCGCGTAGTTTAAAATGGACCGTTGGTTTCAGTTCATACTTTTTTTGTTGAGGAGTTTTGGGTTTGTTATACTAAACATCCAGATTTGAAGACAAAGATTTTGAGCAATAATCAAAAATTTAACAATAACGATGATGGCTAAATTGAAAAACTTTTAAGCTCAATATTTTTTAAATAATGAATATGTCCATGTTTTTTTCTAAGTACCAAAAAACGAAAACGTATAAAAAGACTTAATTTGGATTTTTTATGTACTTTATACTGATATGACAAGGTACCAATCATTCTCGATGAGGGGGTCCTCGAGAGAATTTTGTTGACAACCCCTGCACTAGTGGGTGACGAGACCTATTCAGGTGGGACGTCGGGCGATTTTTAAACTAACTACGAGTCGAAAAAATTGTTCATATTTGAAGCGATCCACGAATCGATCCAATCTGTGACTTCTTCATGAGATCGGAAGTGTTGGTCAGCCAGGCCATGCGCCATTGATCTAAACAGGTGATAATCAGAGGGAGCAATGTCTGGAGAATACGGCGCGTGGGGTACGACTTCTCATTTTAACGTTTCCAAGTACGTTTTGACCTCTTTTGCAACGTGGGGTCGAGTGTTGTCGTGCTGAGAAATCACTTTATCGTGCCTCTCGCTGTATTGCGGGCCGTTTGTCTTTTAATGCTCTGCTCAAACGCATTAATTGCGTTCGATAACGAGCACCTGTGATTGTTTCACTTGGTTTTAACAACTCATAGGGGACGACGCCGAGCTGGTCCCACCGAATGCAGAGCATCATCTTGGAGCCATGAGTATTCGGTTTGGCCGTCGACGTGGAACGCAGTGAACTGACTAAAAAGTGACACTGTATATTACATTCTGGCAAATGGAGGAAGGTGTATACAGGAGTTTTGAGCGTACCTCGCGACAGAACACCATAAACTTCAACGGATCAAAAGAATTTGCTACTTTTTTTTACCCACTGTCTTAAGGAAAAGTTTTAGTTAATAAGAATGTTAAGACAAATATCCCCTATGTTAGTTAATAATTATATACGTTATAAGAAATAGATAATTTTTTAGTTATAATGAACAAAAAACGTGATAGAGTGCCAGAGTACAAGTCCAAAGAGGTCTGGTTCGATGTGCGGTCAATCCTAGGATTTTTATCTGTCACTAATCACTTCTTTTGTCTCTGGCAATGCTTGTTGATGTCAAAAACGCCGAGTTGCGCCGTGGTCCGAAATCCACGTTAAACTTTTGGTTTCCCTACAAGTCGCTGGGTGAGTCAGTTCTCAAAGGTCGGACGATGGAAACAGCACACCATCTCAAACAGGACCATGTGTAGTGCAGCACCGTCGTGTTCAAAACAATCTTCTGATTGCTGACTGATTCATTTACGTCCTCATCAACTGTTCAACCTACGCATGCGAACTACATTATTCTGTAGCACCTCATTTCAGAAGCTCTTAGTCTCTCTTGTTGCCTCAACCGCTTATCGTCTTCGTTTCGCCGGCCGGAGTGGCCGAGCGGTTCTAGGCGCTACAGTCTGCGACCGCTACGGTCGCAGGTTCGAATCCTGCCTCGGGCATGGATGTGTGTGTTGTCCTTAGGTTAGTTAGGTTTAAGTAGTTCTAAGTTCTAGGGGACTGATGACCTCAGCAGTTAAGTCCAATAGTGCTAAGAGCCATTTTTCGTCTTCGTTTCACTTCCGTACAAGACTATATTCGAGACAAATATCTTGAGAAAAGACTTCCCAACACAAAAATTTATACTCGAAATATTCCTTCTCTCGATATTGCAATCCGCATTTTATACCGCCTCTAGCTCAGTCATTGTGTGGGATTTTGCTGCCCAAATAATACAACCCATCGACTACTTCTAGTGTATCAAACCTGATACACAGACGTCGTGTGCACGTTTAAACAGGTTTGGCTGTTACAACGTCTCGTGCCTTTTCATTTGAACACTCCTTATATTACTCCTAGACTCCTTGGTGAGGGAGATAAACTGATATTTGTCCCACATATGGTTAGGGATGGTAGGGATTCATGATATTTCTGGCTATTGAGCCTAGAATGACCAGCCAGTACCGCATGGGTCTTGGATATGTTGAACTTTAACCCTGTATCTTGTGCCCATTTTTGATATTGCTCACAGGTCGGTATTGCGATTTTAGATGTTCAAGCTGTATTTCTCGCAGAAGCAGAAAGGCAAATGAGTGTGGAGGCGTTGGGCATTACTGAGGCTAGCTTCACCCTTTTCACTTGCTCGTAACGCTGAGGTGGAATCCAAAAGAACTTGGAACCACAGACCGTGAAACACTTGGTTTCAGCTGGGTTTCGCAATGCGTGCACGTGTACGAATTCGTGGAGGTCGTTCGCAGGCCAGCCTCTGGTGTGTGGGAAACACTTCCCGAGGAACCGGAATCCACGGCCATTGGCTCTTCTTCTTCTGCTCGATCGTCAGACCAACAGAGGTTGCTTATCTCTCTCTCTCTCTCTCACGCACCTTATCGCCTGTTACATTATTCTCATGAAACGTAGCTTGTAAGGAAACTTGACTGCAGTTAAATGTATGAAGGGTACGAAGCAGTAATACCAAAGGGAATGAGTCGAGGTTCTAGCCTATCTGAAATGTTGTCAAGTCTGTAAATTGAGCAGACAGTAGGCGAAACGAAGAAGAAATTTGCAAAATTATCTGTGAAGAACGTAACAGACAGTGTATTAAAGATCTTGTTAACATCAACACAACTCGAATTAAGTGATCTGATGCTGAGGGAATTAGTTTTTGAAGTGGCTATTTGGGATGTTGGGAAGTAGGAGAGCTGGGTAAACCGGAAGTAGAGGAGGCAATGTACGGTTGTAGAACATCTAATTGTGAAAAAGTAGAGTTGGTCAGAACGTGCGGCCTGGCAAAAAGCTGGTAGATCGATCGGGGGAAGTAATAACAGCTTACGAATAATTATGCAGTCCCAGGAGTCATGACGCTAACGCCGTATAAGACTGCCTCTAGTTACTTTAACAGTAGGTAGAATATGTAATATTAATTTTTTTATATAAAATGTACTGTATTTTACGATTACCCAGTTCTCACTTTCCTCCTCGCCGTGACTTAGCGGATGATATTTTCTCGCTTTCCTTGTATGCGTTATAAGTCTTCGATGCTGTGCCTCTTATTCAGCTTCCTTCCCAATATTCGTTCGGAAACGGGGGGAGATGGATCTACAGTATATTAACCGACAACAGCAGCTCATGTTTGGTTTGAAGCCAATTGTAATCAAAAAGTCCTAATAGTCACATCCGGTCATGTCGATGAGAATGGTTTTACGACTTTTCTTACGCTGTGACAAAAGGCTCGAATGGTACACTATTCCTTGTATACACATTGCACAGTCCGCGATGATACACCTACAGAGCAGCCAGTTTCATTCACAGACGATCATGGTCGCATCCAAACGCGATAATTCATTTCTGCCTTCCTGACTCGCCTCCACATGTCACTGCGCTGGTTGCAAACAAGCGACTTGCAAATTCAGATGACTTCAGCGACGGATTAGACCAAAGTTCGGCGAACCTAATGGGCACTGTAGACGCAGTTTTGTGCCGTTGAGTCGCCTGCCAGCCGGCATCAGTTATATATCATTTAGAACACAACAGAGCGGCCATTGTGCTCTTCTTTTACGTGGGGGTCACTAATATCACTGACAGAAGAGCCCTGCAATAAACTACATTCCGCCAGAACTACTGATCGGAGAATCATTCACGACGAAACCATTTCACCTAAGACAAATACGGAGGCAATGTGTGTGTGTACAGCTTGAGATGACGACAGAGACGTTAGCAGGTTGGGGTCGCGGTAAGTGCTAATGACCCGGGGCCTCAACAATACGCCGTCATGGAAGGCGGAAGCAACTCCTCACTGGGCGGCGGCCGGTTACCAGCTGACTGGTAGGACAGGGAACTCGAGGACCTCAGCCCCGGCAGCGTGGGAGCGGCTGGCCTAATGAGCGAGACAGCGCCAGGGGTCAGGGGTCGCCAGTCACAAGGCAGCTGGCCGCCTGGCCCGCGCATAGTCTTGTCTTGTCTTGTCCGGTAGCGGGCGTGTCACGGCACTGGGGTGCTACTGTACGCCGCGCAACCAGCAGGTGAAACGGGAGCAGGAATTTGTGAAGTGTGTTACAGACGAGCAGGAGAAATTAGGCAGTTCTCTGAGACAGTGCGACTGAACGGAATGGATATATACATCTACGAGCCTGCACTGCAGCACACACTTCAGTGCCTGGCACAAGGGAGATCGAACAGCCATCAATCTACATCTACATTTATACTCCGCAAGCCACCCAACGGTGCGTGGCGGAGGGCACTTTACGTGCTACTGTCATTACCTTCCTTTCCTGTTCCAGTCGCGTACGGTTCGCGGGGAGAACGACTGCCGGAAAGCCTCCGTGCGCGCTCGAATCTCTCTAATTTTACATTCGTGATCTCCTCGGGAGGTATAAGTAGGGGGAAGCAATGTATTCGATACCTCATCTAGAAACGCACCCTCTCGAAACCTGGACAGCAAGCTACACCGCGATGCAGAGCGCCTCTCTTGCAGAGTCTGCCACTCGAGTTTGCTAAACATCTCCGTAACCCTATCTACTTCTGTTCTGTTCTTCTCTCTAACAGCGCGTGAAAAAATTAACACTTAAATCTTTCTGCACGATCTCTGATTTATGATCATTTCTCCCGATTTACGTTGGTCACAAAATACAGGATGTTTCAAAAAGAATAACCTGATTCCGAAACTCCATTTTTATGGATAAAAACTGCTAAGTCCTGCCTAGTCGTCGAACCCAGGAACCCTGCTTTCTCGGATCGCTAGGCAACATTCAAACAAATCGTATTAATGAGTTTTATTACAAAAAAAATGACAATGCTTTTGAGTAGTACACGTAAGTGTCGCAAGCAACATACAAAATAAAGCTTCTTCATTACAAAGGATTCGTTAAGAGGGATATACAGAGTGTTACAAAAAGGTACCGCCAAACTTTCAGGAAACATTCCCCACACACAAAGAAAGAAAGTATGTTATGTGGACATGTGTCCGAAACGCTTACTTTCCATGTTAGAGCTCATTTTATTACTTCTCTTCAAATCACATTAATCATGGAACGGAAACACACAGCAACAGAACGTACCAGCGTGACTTCAAACATTTTGTTACAGGAAATGTTCAAAATGTCCTCCGTTAGCGAGGATACATGCATCCACCCTCCGTCGCATGGAATCCCTGATGCAACCCTGGAGAATGGCGTATTGTATCACAGCCGTCCACAATACGAGAACGAAGAGTCTCTACATTTGGTACCGGGGTTGCGTACACAAGAGCTTTCAAATGCCCCCATAAATCAAAGGCAAGAGGGTTGAGGTCAGGAGAGCGTGGAGGCCATGGGATTGGTCCGCCTCTACCAATCCATCAGTCACCGAATCTGTTGTTGAGAAGCGTACGAACACTTCGAATGAAATGTGCAGGAGCTCCATCGCGCATGAACCACATGTTGTGTCGTACTTGTAAAGGCACATGTTCTAGCAGCACACGTAGAGTATCCCGTATGAAATCATGATAACGTGCTCCATTGAGCGTAGGTGGACGAAACTAAAATGAGCTCTAACATGGAAATTAAGCGTTTCCGGACACATGTCCACATATCATCTTTTCTTTATTTGTGTGTGAGGAATGTTTCCTGAAAGTTTGGCCGTACCTTTTTGTAACACCCTGTATACCGGGTGATCAAAAAGTCAGTATAAATTTGAAAACTTAATAAACCACGGAATAATGTAGATAGAGAGGTAAAAAATGGACACACATGCTTGGAATGGCATGGGGTTTTATTAGAACAAAAAAGTTCACAAAATTTCCGACAGATGGCGCTGGACAGCAAAACGTCAGTGACTGCGCATGACAATCGTGTATAAAAGGAGCTGTAATGAGAGAGAGAGAGAGAGAGAGAGAGAGAGAGAGAGAGAGAGAGAGAGAGAGAGATGCGCCAGCAGTCGCAGCACGTTGACGTTACCTGAAAAGGCGCCTTTAGTGAAGCTGTATTATTCCTATCGCCATAGGAAGGGGATTCGAACGGGTAAAGGTCCGTTGACAAATGCAGCTGTGGCGAGAATGATTTGTAAGTTCGAAGCCACGGGTTGTTTAGACGATAGACCCCGTAGTGGCCGACCGAGCACAAGGCGTAATGCTGTTGAGACAGTTCAGGAAGAAATGGAGACTGTAGCGGGTTCGTCTATGCACGGGGAAGTCAGCGCTCGTGCAGTCGCACGGAGCACCGGCATTCCACACACTACTGTTTGGTTGGCACTGAGGCGTACCATCCGATGCTATCCGTATAAAATCCGTCAGCATCATGAACTGTTGCCTGGCGATTTAGTGAAGCGGAGGGCATTTGCGGTGTGGGGGTTTCAAAAGATGGCGGAAGACGACGATTGGTTAAGTAACGTGTTGAGGACAGACGAAGCTCATTTCACGCTCCGAGGGTCTGTCAACGCCCGCAACTGCAGAATTTGGGCTACCGAAAATCCTATAACTGTCGTGGAAACTCCACTGCACGAGCAGAAAGTCACGGTATGGGTTGGATTTACCACATCTACCGTTATCGGGCCTTTTTTCTTCGAGGAAATGCGTGATTCTGGTTTTGTAACTGCTACCGTGACGGGTGAGATAAACGCCGGTATGTTGCAGAATCGCATCATCCCCAGCCTGGCTGATAAACACCTGCTGGAACGTACGATGTTTATGCAGGGTGGCGCTCCACCCCATACTGCTAGACGGGTGAAAGATCTCTTGCGCGCGTCGTTTGGTAATGATCGTGTGCTCAGCCGCCACTTTCGTCATGCTTGCCCTCCCAGGTCCCTAGACCTCAGTCCGTGCGATTATTGGCTTTGGGGTTACCTGAAGTCGCAAGTGTATCGTGATCGACCGACATCTCTAGGGATGATGAAAGGTAACATCCACCGCCAATGCCTCACCATAACTCCGTTCATGCTTTACAGTGCTGTTCACAACATTATTCCTCGACTACAGCTATTGTTGAGGAATGATGGTGGACATATTGAGCATTTCCTGTAAAGAACATCATCTTCGCTTTGTCTTACTTTGTTATGCTAATTATTGCTATTCTTATCACATGAAGCGCCATCTGTCGGGCATTTTTTTAACTTTTGTATTTCTTGGTTCTAATAAAACCCCATGTCATTCCAACCATGTGTGTCAATTTGTACCTCTATATCTACATTATTCCGTGATTTATTCAGTTTTCAATTTGTACCGGCTTTTTGATCACCCAGTACATCTACATGACTGCATTGCAGCACATACTTAAGTGCCTGGCACAAGGTTGATCGAACAGCCATCAATCTGAAACTTCCTGGCAGATTAAAACTGTGCCGGACCTGCGCAGGAGAGCTTCTGTAAAGTTTGGAAGGTAGGAGACGAGATACTGGCAGAAGTAAAGTTGTGAGGACCGGGCGTGAGTCGTGCTTGGGTAGCTCAGCTGGTAGAGCACTTGCCCGCGAAAGGCAAAGGTCCCGAGTTCGAGTCTCGGTCCGGCACACAGTTTTAATCTTCCAGGAAGTTTCGTATCAGCGCAGAGTGAAAATCTCATTCTGCAGCCATTAATCTACTTCTCTTCCGTTCTACTCTTTAACAGCGCGTGAAAAAATGAACACTTGAATCTGTCTGCACGATCTCTGATTTATCTTATTACTGTGATCATTTCTCCCTATTGACGTTGGTCACAAAATACAGGATGTTTGAAAAAGGAATAGCCTGATTCCGAAACTCCGTAGTTATTGATAAAAACTGTTAAGTCCTGCCTACTTGTCGAACAGCACCTGTTGTGCTGTCATTCATTAACAGCATTCCAGGCGGTGTTTTCCACCAGGATAACACTTTCCCAGATATCGCTGTTGTAAACCAACTTGCTCTTCAGTGTTGCCTTGGCTTGCTCGATCACCAGATCTGTCTCTAGTCAACATATGGGACACCATCCGTGCATTCACCAGGTGCAACAGGCATGGAACTCAGTCCCACAAACTGTAGTTCCTTCTCTAGATTGTCGCACAGATGACAAAATGGTAGATATCGAAATAGACGACAGAGGGATAGAGAAACAATTAAAATCGCTCAAAACAGGAAAGGCTGCTGGACCTGATGGGATACCAGTTCGATTTTACACAGAGTACGCGAAGGAACTTGCCCCGCTTTATGCAGCGGTGTACCGTAGGTCTCTAGAAGAGCGTAGCGTTCCAAAGGATTCGAAAAGGGCACAGGTCATCCCCGTTCTCAAGAAGGGACGTCGAACAGATGTGCGGAACTGTAGACCTATATCTCTAACGTCGATCAGTTGTAGAATTTTGGAACACGTGTTATGTTCGAGTATAATGACTTTTCAGGAGTCTAGAAATCTACTCTGTAGGAATCAGCATGGGTTTCGAAAAAGACGGTCGTGTGAAACCCAGCTCGCGCTATTCGTCCACGAGACTCAGAGGGCCATAGACACGGGTTCCCATGTAGATGTCTTGTTTCTTGACTTCCGCAAGGCGTTCGATACAGTTCCCCCAGTCGTTTAATGAACGAAGTAAGAGCATATGGACTATCAGACGAATTGCGTGATTGGATTGAAGAGTTCCTAGATAACAGAACGCAGCATGTCATTCTCAATGGAGAGAAGTCTCCCGAAATAAGTGTGATTTCAGGTGTGTCGCAGGGGAGTGTCGTAGGGTCGTTGCTATTCAAAATATATATAAATGACCTTGTGGATGACATCGGAAGTTCACTGAGCCTTTTTGCGGATGATGCTGGGGTATATCGAGAGGTTGTAACAATGGCAAATTGTACTGAAACGCAGGAGGATCTGCAACGAATTGACGCATGGTGCATGGAATGGCAATTGAATCTCAATGTAGACAAGTGTAGTGTGCTGCGAATACATAGAAAGAAAGATCCCTTATCATTTAGCTACAATATAGCAGGTCAGCAACAGGAAGCAGTTAATGCCATAAATTATCTGGCATTAGACATTAGGAGTGATTTAAAATGGAATGATCATATAAAGTTGATCATCGGTAAAACAGATGCCGGACTGAGATTCATTGGAAGAATCCTAAGGAAATGCAATCCGAAAACAAAGGAAGTAAGTTACAGTACACTTGTTCGCCTACTGCTTGAATACTGCGCACCGGTGTGGAATCCGTACCAGATAGGGTTAATAGAAGAGATAGAGAAGATCCAACGGAGAACAGCGCGCTTCGATACAGGATCATTTAGTAATCGCGAAAGCGTTACGGAGATGACACATAAAGTCCAGTGGAAGACTCTGCAAGAGAGACGCTCAGTAGCTCGATTCGGGCTTTTGTTGAAGTTTCAAGAACATACCTTCACCGAGGAGTGAAGCAGTATATTGCTCCCTCCCACGTATATCTCGCGAACAGACCATGAGGATAAAATCAGAGAGATTAGAGCCTACACAGAGGCATACCGACAATTTTTCTTTCCACGAACAACGCGAGACTGGAATAGAAGGGAAACCGATAGAGGTACTCAAGGTACCCTCCACTACACACCGTCAGGTGGCTCGCGGAGTAAGGATGTAGATGTAGATACTGACATCCGCCCCTGTACAACAGAATGTATGCACGTTTGTACGCTTGCATACAACACTCGGGAGACAAACGTGTTCCCGAAATTTCATTACTCTAAATTAATTATTTTGCTGCGATCTTTTCCGTCAGCGTACTTTTTAAATATGGATACTTCTCTCTAACGTTAGGAACGACTTACTGTGCTGTGTTCGCCAGAGACGCTTCAATCTAGAATTCTGGCCTGATTCGCCATACGCTCGCACCTTGTCGATTAGGCGACAGTGCTGAGGAGCGAGGTTAATCCGCAATCATCAGCGACAGGTGCTAATGCAGCCGCATACGCCTGGATGGATGAATGAATGAATGAATGTGTCAATTATACGGCAGTGCCAGGTTAGTTGAACTTAGAGAGGCAACGGCGAGTCAATGAACCCAGTTCAGGGCTAATCAGCCCAAAGACCTGACACACATACTGCGTTATACATAGCACTGCAGTGGATGTTCGATACTATCTCTGTTCACTGCGACAGAAAACCAACAAGAATTATTACACGATTTTGTAATTATATTAGTTTGGTGCAAAAGTTCGCAGCGTTTCTCCGTAAGTTTTGAAACATCCCCTTTCGAAAAAATATGAATGACTGTGCTAGTAAACCCCTTACGTTATTTGATTTTCAAACAGCTCAGCAAAACTAAACTTACTCAGACATTTCTCTCTTTACTTATTCTGATCATCACTAAACTGACACACAATATTTGTAGCGTAACGCAATCTGACTTTCAATAATCCCTACAAAAGAATGGCCCTGACTGACAATAACCTATACCTTTCATAAATCACTTACCTCACAAAAATCTTCGTTACTTGAACTACTGCAATACTGCGAGCGCCAATACTGCCAGCTAAATAAAAGATTCTAACTACTGAAGGCAGTAACTACTGATAGGCATAGTTAGCAAATGAAAGATTTTGATAGAGAACAAGCAATGTATTTACCTCAATAGTGTTCAAAAGTCATAATATATATATATATCAGTTCATGACATCCAGTCTTACAAATTTACTGTCTCTGACGGACACACGTCCAGATCGTCCGCTCTGAAAACTCCGCCATCTCTCTCCCCACATACACCACTGCTGGCGGCTCACCTCCAACTGCGCAACGCTACGCGCTGTTTACATCCAACTGCCCAACACTACAATAGCGAATATTCCAACAATGAGTCCAACGAGCGACACAGACTGCACACAGCACAGTCAATGATTTTCATACAGAGCGCTACGTGGCGTTACCAATATAAAAACCTAAACAGTCTACTTACAGTTTAATAAACACAACAGAGACTTTAGTCACCAACAACATGTTCTCCACTATCTGCAACAGTCTGCCAACGCTAAAGTGCGCGTCATTTATATTGGCGGCCGAGTTTAGGTTCGTTCTGCGCATCTGACGTCACAAAACACAGTCAACCAATGAACAGGGAACGACGTTGCCAGAGCTCGACTGCAGTGCAGAGTATGGACGAGTGTCTTGTTTTAGAAACGTTCAGTCATAAATAAAGTAATTGAACAAAAGCAATGTCTTGATAGCAGACTTTCTTTTATAGAAAGTTTGGAAAAAGCATTCTTTACACCAATTGCTTCATATTCTATTAATTAATTAAACCAAACAAGCAATAAGCTTCCTAATTCAGGCAATAGGAAGGAAAGGTGTTTCTATCATTCTTACTAACCGCTTTTTCGCAATAAAGAACAGCGGTAATTATTATTTGCTATTGTACTTCGACGAAACGTGAGTGATTCATAGTCGTACCAACGGTGTTTGTCGGTATTTTGCGTGCTATTTTAAAGTCCTCCGTTTGATGCATTAAATGACGAGCTGCGTTAGCGTAATGGTTAAAGTGTATGGCTGCTAAGCGAAAGGTTCTGACCTTGTCCGGTCCTTAATATTTTCTTTATTTAAAAACAATATCGAAGTGTCTTACTTCATAAATTTTATTCGTTTGAATGTAATTTTTTGAAATTTCTAGTGGCAACTAAAATCTACCATATGGAAAGTATACGCTATGGACTTTTACCTCTGCAAACTCTACAAAATTTCGTGCATTGCTTTACTACATCTAATGCTGCGCAATAACTGCGTTGAATATCTAAACAAAATTAAGTCATTTATGGGGGGAAGGTATCTGTCAAGATGTGTAAAAATCAAAGTTTTGGGCCAAATAGTTTTTATGAAATCGAATGATAAAGTGTGTCAAAGCAGTCGAAACACCGTGTGTCTGCACAGGCGAGCAGTGCAGTGATGACAAAATCGCGCACATCGCGGAATGCGGGGAGCACGTCTCTGTAGCAGCGAAAGGGTTAATGCAGCCGTGGGGGCTTTACTTCATAAACTGCGCGCTCCGCCCTAGTTTGCGAACTATACTATGGCGCTGCTTTTCTTGGCGCGTAAACTGGCAACGCAGCAATCTCCCGCGTCTGGGCGGGCCCGCGCGAACCGCCAACATAAAAGAATTGAACTATAGTATAACTTTTCGACTCCGCGACTGTAGCAGTGACAGTTTTGAGTGGAAGAACTCGTCGAGCCATGTTCCGAGCGCAGTTCCTTGAAGGCTGTTCAATAGAGAACGGAAAAGGTGAAAATTGGGGGCGCAAGATCAGGCGAGTCAGGTGGGTGCGCAACGACTACTCATCTCCTATATTTTTTTTTTTGTCAGTCTAGCAAAACGCGGGCGGGCGTTATCATGGAGTAGCGCCAGTTCATGCAGTGTTCCTAGTCTCGTTCTCGTATTGTGTCTGCGAGGCGTCTTAGTTGTTCGCAATAAACGTCAGCAGAGATGGTTACAAATGGCTCAAATGGCTTTAAGCCCAGTGGGACATAACGTCTGAGGTCATCAGTCCCCTAGACTTAGAACTACTTAAACCTAACTAACCTAAGGACATCACACACATCCATGCCAGAGGCAGGATTCGAACCTGCGACCATAGCAGCACCGCGGTCCCGGAATGAAGCGTCTAGAACTGCTGTGATGGTTATACCTCGGAGAAGCAATTGGTGGTACACTACACGGTCGCTATTCCATAAGATGCGTAACATTGTCTTTTTTGGGTGCGCGCAGGTGTATGGGGAGTTGCTGCTTTGTTTGGGCTCAGCTATTCCTTTCTTTTTCTTACGTTCGCATAAAGACACCATTTCTCTTCACCAGTAACTGTACAGGATAGGAACGATCGTTGTTGTTCACGAGCCAAATTATGACTAGCAAGCAAATATGCACATTGTCCACCCGCTGATAGCGGGGGGAGGGGAGTGGAGAGGGCGTGGGTGGAGGGCGTGGGGTGAGGGGGGGAGGGGAGGGGGCGTGGGGTGAGGTGAGAGGGCGGGGGGGGAGGGGAGGGGGCGGGGGGTGAGGGGAGGGGGCGGGGGGTGAGGGGAGAGGGCGGGGGAGGGGGGAGGGCGGGGGAGGGGAGAGGGTGGGGGGAGGGATTTGGGCGGGAGGAGGGGGAGGGCGGGAGGAGGGGGAGGGCGGGAGGAGGGGGAGGGCGGGAGGAGGGGGAGGGCGGGAGGAGGGGGAGGGCGGGAGGAGGGGGAGGGCGGGGGGAGGGGGAGGGCGTGGGGAGGGCGGGGGGGAGGGGGATGGCAGGGGGAGGGGGGAGGGGGAGGGCGGGGGGGAGGGGGAGGGCGGGGGGGTGGGGCAGGGCGGAGGGGGAGGCGGGGGGGAGGGGGAGGGCGGGGGGTGGGGCAGGGCGGAGGGGGAGGGTGGGGGGGAGGGCGAGGGCGGGGTGGAGGGGAGGGGGGAGGGCGGGGGGGAGGGGGAGGGCGGGGGGAGGGGGAGGGCGGGGGGAGGGGGAGGGCGGGGGGGAGGGGGAGGGCGGGGGGGAGGGGGGAGGGCGGGGGGGGAGGGGGAGGGCGGGGGGGAGGGGGAGGGCGGTGGGGAGGGGGAGGGCGGTGGGGAGGGGGGAGGGCGGGGGGGAGGGGGAGGGCGTGGGGGAGGGGGAGGGCGGGGGGGAGGGGGGAGTGCGGGGGGGAGGGGTAGGGCGGGGGGGAGGGGGAGGGCGGGGGGGAGGGGGAGGGCGGGGGGGAGGGGGAGGGCGGGGGGGAGGGGGAGGGCGGGGGGGAGGGGGGAGGGCGGGGGGAAGGGGGAGGGCGGGGGGAAGGGGGAGGGCGGGGGGAAGGGGGGAGGGCGGGGGGAAGGGGGAGGGCGGGGGGAAGGGGGAGGGCGGGGGGAAGGGGGAGGGCGGGGGGAAGGGGGAGGGCGGGGGGGAAGGGGGAGGGCGGGGGGAAGGGGGAGGGCGGGGGGAAGGGGGAGGGCGGGGGGAAGGGGGAGGGCGGGGGGGAAGGGGGGAGGCGGGGGGGAAGGGGGGAGGCGGGGGGAAGGGGGGAGGCGGGGGGAAGGGGGGAGGCGGGGGGAAGGGGGGAGGCGGGGGAAGGGGGGAGGCGGGGGGAAGGGGGGAGGCGGGGGGAAGGGGGGAGGCGGGGGGAAGGGGGGAGGCGGGGGGAAGGGGGAGGGGCGGGGGGGAAGGGGGAGGGCGGGGGGGAAGGGGGAGGGCGGGGGGGAAGGGGGAGGGCGGGGGGGAAGGGGGAGGGCGGGGGGAAGGGGGAGGGCGGGGGGAAGGGGGAGGGCGGGGGGGGGAAGGGGGAGCGGGGGGGAAGGGGGGAGGGCGGGGGGGGAAGGGGGAGGGCGCAACGCACAGTAGCACTGGTAACATCCCGACTGACACACTGCTTCGCACAGTAATTGAAGTCGTCGTCGTCACGTAAATGGACGGGTCTGGGTCATTCCACCGTCTAACAACTTTGCCAGATAGTAGCAATTTCGAATGTTAGTTACATCCGAAAAAAAAAATCATCATACCCTCTGTTTCTAGTTTAAAAATATCATCCAGCAGTTTCTGAAACAAAATTACTCCAAGTCGTTGCAAAAAAAGCTTACGCTACAAAAAATTAAACATCTTTTACTTGAACTGTGGAAATAGCCAGGAACGCTAATATATATATGGAGTACAAAAACTTTATCAACAAGCTCAAAATTTATAGACGCATGTACTACATATTTTATCGTGAAAACATAAAAGTACTCCGAAATCAAAAAACACTCGTAAAATGGTCTAAGAAGTGTGAAATTGTTTCGCCTGTGTAAAGCAAAATGTCGTCGCTGACGAATTTGCGTTCTGTTCGGCCTCGTAGAATCTTTCAGTAAGAAAATTGACAAAGTTACAAAATTAATCGTTACTGTGCAGTGTCACATATGAAGGCTCATTTATTTATGAGATTCTGTGCACGAGAACTTTCAAGTCGCCGACATGATTCGTACGGAACAAGTGCTCATAGTTCTTAACAAAGTCATTTTTGACCCAATGTTTACTGGACTTTTTTCTTGGTTTTGTTCATACTACCTCATAAAACAGGGAAAGCAAAGACCTTGCAGCAGACAAAATTTTTTTTCACAGTATAGACGATGATCAACTGCTCTCGCTCTTGAGGTAAGCCCATGTTTAATGGATTTTTTCCTTACTTCGAATGACGGCTCTTGTCCTATCCTTGAATTCTGATCATTCCTCCTGAAACATGTATTTGCAGCTGTTACAGTCTCCATCACTACCTCGAAAACAAATATTCGCTACAAAAAACTGAATGTAGGCCACCATTTTCCTTGGAGTCATGACAAAGATATTAGTTCGTATGGTTTTGCCAAACCAAACTTTTCTTCATATTAGTCACAGGGAAACAGGAAAAATATAGCTTCAAGTGACAATATCCTTTCTTTCCGTAAGAAGCTTGTGTCCATCATCACATTTTCTGAAACCAATGTCTTTTAGAAAGATAAAAATGGACATTTCGGAGTCTTCAAAGTGAATTTTGTGTTGTTGTTCGGCACTGGCTTTAGTGAGGACAGGGTACTGTCCTCTACTGTATTTATTTATTTTTTTTATTTATTTATTGATTTATTTAACCTGGCAAGATTAGGGCCATCAGGCCCTCTCTTACATCTAACCAGGCATTCTACTTATTTTACATTCATATGTTTTAGTAGGCATGTTAAACTACATCTAGTACAAAAAGTGAAATAAACAATTTGAAAGGTACACCTGGAAAAATACATACATCTAGAGTTTATATTCTTAGATCACAAGTACTGTTATAATTAGACATTATTGAACAGACAGATTTGAGATAGGAGTGCTGGCAGCAGGGAGTATGAGGGGGACTCATGGTGAAGGGAGGAGAAGAATAGAGAGACATGATGAAACATAATTAAGGAAATATAACGGAAAAGAATATTGCGTGGCTAATAGAGATAGATGAAGAGGAAGGCATCTCAGGAGCAACATAGGAGACGCTAGCTTTGCTATTTGACAGATGAGGGGATTGTCCTTGTACATTAATTTTGTGGAGAACTTTATAAGGATGATAGTAGGAAATGCTTCAACTTCTTCTTAAAAGCAGCAGGAGATTGAATTTTGCGCAAGGTAAGGGGCAGTTTGTTCCAGAGGCGGACAGCGGCAACTGTAGGGTTCTAACACAGTCCTGCTCAGCACTACTTTATTAAAATCGTCCCTTGGAGTAAATATACTTTCCCCATAATAATGGAAGACAAATCACACCTATAGTGTCTGAAAAATTTACAAAGCTGCTAACACGCTGCACTGTTATTTTTGGGATTCCACACACTTCTGCAATCAATTTCTGCATTTGGGGTAGCTTACAATTCAAGACCAAGTTAACGGGGGTAGGACGTAAAACGGGCCGACTTGGAACAGGAGAGGCACCACAGGACATTTTATTTTCTACTGTCTATACTTTTACAAACAAATTCATGAAACTTTGTCAGCATGACCAGGAAGGATTCAGGATTCACATACATAGCAGTGGAAGTGCTAAAAGATCACAAAATAAATTTTCTTAGATATGAAATTTCATCATTTTTTCACTTACTGTTGGCTGCATTTGTTGCTATAGGTACATTTTTCTTCACAAGTAATTCTTTGATGAATTTTGCACAGCATACAAACCATACTTACAGGTGTATGAAACTCTAGAATTTTCCAAATCTATTAAAAACTGTGGTAAAAATTGAGATAATTAACTAGAAAATTTGATTTTTTTCTAAAGATAAAGTTTAAAACGTAACAACTCATTCATTTTTTCATAAATTAATTAGATTCTAGAGGTTCAGACACCTGTAAGTATGGTTTGTATGCTGTGCAAAATTTATCGAACAGTCTCTCTTACTTATGAAGAAAAGTGTACCTAGTGTACCTACAGCAACAAATGAAAAAATGATGAAATTTCACACGCAAAAAAAAATTGTTATGTTTTTGAACTTCCGCTGCTACGAGTGTGAATCCTGAATCCTTCCTGGTCATGCTGACAAAGTTTTATGAATTTACTTGTAAAAGTGTAGACAGTGGAAATTAAAATGTCGTGTGGTGCCTTTCCTGTTCCAAGTCGGCCTGTTTGACGTCCTACCCCTCTTAAACGAAAAAATATAAATCATTAAACTGTATATATCAGTTATGCATGTATAAAGCCGAGTTTAAGAGTATGTCTGGGATCTTCTCTAAAAACCTGGGCTCGATTTCAAGCAGATTTGGCACAGAAACAGCAGAAATCTTGAGTGCCAGCACTGTGGGGTTTATAACCTCTTAATTGCACGAGGAGTTGAAACAAGGGCAAAAATCCGTTTTCAAGTCCTGCCATGTAGGCTGCCCTGGTTGGCATATGTTATGTGGGAACAGTACTGAGATGTCAGATCAACCTGTTTTGCAGGGCAGCCTTCATGTCAGGGGCAAGAAAATTTTCTGGGCCCCAACATATAAGTATGTGATATGCTTGCTGAAGTATCAGCCTTCTTTACTAAACTGTGTTGCAGGAGCTACATATATCGACGAGTGTGACTGGCGACAGGTTGAGATGGATAGACGAGGGGTGGGCAGAGTGAGGGGAAGAGGAAATGAAGAGAGAAAGAGGTGAGGAGGGGCACATGCATGAGGCAGGTGGAAGTTGTAGATGTAGTGGCCTAATGAAACTGATTCTAGTGAGATAAATGTACTATCCGATCTTGGATCATTTGAAGTGAACGATACCACACTGAAGACGCAAAAATCAAAAAATCCGCTACTACACAACTGTGTTAAACTGTTTAAATGTCAACATTTATAAAAATATTTTATTATAATGATGATTATGGATTTCTCAAGAAAGACAGACAGTTACATCGTATTTATTAAAGCCATGTTCCAAAGATTGTTTTGCATAAATAGATCGATATACGATAATTTCTTTGCTACATGTTGTTAGAGGTAAGTATTTGTACTTTAGTGCAGTTGGTTGAAGCAGTTTGAAGTGCGAGGATGGAGAACGTGTTGTGTGTTTTTTATTGATTTATATTGGGAAGTGGAATGACTGAATATATGTGTAACTCTGAAGAAAGTCCAACAGATTTCACATTATTATTGAAACATCAACCCGATGGTCCTGTAGACAATTATACAAATATAACCCGCAGGAAGTAATTGAACAACGAGCCATCAATACAGAACAAGAAAGAACAAAGAAGATGACTATTTTCATTATTAACAGAACTGGTTATTTAAATTGGACTGTCCCTGTCACCCGCTGCAGTGTGCCACTATCTCAGTGTAATAGTGCTGTGGAAAGGTGATCAGCTGCCCAAGTAACTAACTTAGTGCAAACATTAAAAAAAATAAACTTTGGGCAACAAGAGGGTGTTTAAAGTGGACAGGTGGAAAAGGAAGAGGTGGAGATTGTAATGGTACTTGAATTGCGTAACCATTACGGCACCTCACCTCAACCTCTCGATACCAGCAATATTCTACTGTGTTTCTGTCAAGTAGTGGACATATTTCTGAGACAACATTCAGATTTGATTTCATTAATGTAGAGATACTTTGATACATCGATATGTTTATGTTACAATGACATTCTTATGTGTATTCTTTCTTTTGTCACCATGATCTTTGACGTACTTGTAACATTGACTTTTGGGCGTGTAAGCGATTATTAGTTGGTTAGTAGTTAGAGTCTGACCTTGAAAAAGTCAAGTCTTGGACGTCATGTTGGAAAGACGCATATTGTAGTCAGCTTATAAAATGTGAAGTTTAACAGTAACGAAGATGTTTTTAAGTATGTTTTGTATTGTGAAGTGATGTTTTGTGTGTTACGTGATATTGCACAAAAGTAATAAAAAAGAAGTGTGACTTAAATTCGGAGTGCTGATTACTTTTTTACATCACCATTGTCCTGCAAAAGTGTAATCTTCAAGAACGGTTTGTGAAAGACATCTATAAAACTTTTGAATATAGCAGAATAAAACCAAGGCCTCTTCGCATCCGAGCTGGGAATCTTCAGATTTTCGACGATTGAGCCATGATTTCACAACGAGACCAGCGTGGAAAACACGAAAAGATGAGTGCCTAGTTTATTCATTATTACATGAAATGACTTTATTAACTGTGCTCTAATGACACCTTCCACATAGTAATTTTGTTGTTGCCCGAAATTGCAGTATTTAGCAGTGTGAGCAACACCACAATCATTTGACCTTTGTTGTGGTAGGGTTGTTAGAAGATGGAAAGAGGGTATGGTAAAAGGGTAGAGGGGGGCGGAGGGGTGGACACAAGAGGGGGGCGGAGGGGTGGACACAAGAGGGGGACGGAGGGGAGGACACAAGAGGGGGACGGAGGGGAGGACACAAGAGGGGGACGGAGGGGAGGACACAAGAGGGGGACGGAGGGGAGGACACAAGAGGGGGACGGAGGGGAGGACACAAGAGGGGGACGGAGGGGAGGACACAAGAGGGGGACGGAGGGGAGGACACAAGAGGGGGACGGAGGGGAGGACACAAGAGG
This sequence comes from Schistocerca nitens, assembly GCF_023898315.1. Lineage (NCBI taxonomy): Eukaryota > Metazoa > Arthropoda > Insecta > Orthoptera > Acrididae > Schistocerca > Schistocerca nitens. The sequence continues at coordinate 152,764,341 of NC_064625.1, read as the reverse complement.
GGGACGGAGGGGAGGACACAAGAGGGGGACGGAGGGGAGGACACAAGAGGGGGACGGAGGGGAGGACACAAGAGGGGGACGGAGGGGAGGACACAAGAGGGGGACGGAGGGGAGGACACAAGAGGGGGACGGAGGGGAGGACACAAGAGGGGGACGGAGGGGAGGACACAAGAGGGGGACGGAGGGGAGGACACAAGAGGGGGACGGAGGGGAGGACACAAGAGGGGGACGGAGGGGAGGACACAAGAGGGGGACGGAGGGGAGGACACAAGAGGGGGACGGAGGGGAGGACACAAGAGGGGGACGGAGGGGAGGACACAAGAGGGGGACGGAGGGGAGGACACAAGAGGGGGACGGAGGGGAGGACACAAGAGGGGGACGGAGGGGAGGACACAAGAGGGGGACGGAGGGGAGGACACAAGAGGGGGACGGAGGGGAGGACACAAGAGGGGGACGGAGGGGAGGACACAAGAGGGGGACGGAGGGGAGGACACAAGAGGGGGACGGAGGGGAGGACACAAGAGGGGGACGGAGGGGAGGACACAAGAGGGGGACGGAGGGGAGGACACAAGAGGGGGACGGAGGGGAGGACACAAGAGGGGGACGGAGGGGTGTTCAATGTATGTGCTGAACGCATAGGCGGGCAAAGCTGCGGGGAAAAGGCTAGTTTAGTCAATACCAGAGTGGACGGGGCACCTACCTTGAGCTTGAGGTTGTGGCGGGAAGGATTTAGCAGCCAGGCCCACGTGGCGTTGGCGTGGTCGGGGCACATGTCGACGTAGTCGCTCTCCGCGAGCTCCACCGCCAGCAGCGCCTCCTGGTCGTTCAGGAAGCTGAACGCGCCCGTCGACGTCACGAGCAGTAGCGCCGCGGCGCACAGCACGCCCGCCGCCATGTCGCAGGTCCGCGAGCACTCGCAGTGGCGACGAAGGCACCGGCTCACTGCCCCACCCTACACCTGCTGCGCCTTCTGACCGCAAGCGCGGTCCATTTCCTGAGCGCCAAACGCCGTACTGACCGAGTCTTCCCTCGCGTTCTCGATGGGACTAACACCACAGGGTATCACTAAAGAACACAGTTGCACTGTTCACTTCGTCGTGAGAGACTGCGCGACAGCACTGCCGGCAGACGGGGAACCCTCGCTCTGAGACTGCGGAAGACGGCCGCACCACCAGTCAGACGCAGTTCGCTGGCAAGCAACTAATCGGCTTATCACGACGCAAGACCGTGTCTCTCTGTCACCGCCTCAACCTTCCCTTGGCCCACGTGCAAGAGATTATCTGCATTCCACAACCCGATAACTTCTATCAGTCGCCGTCTCGATTATTTCTACCGATAGTGGGCCGACAAATAGGCCAAGGTCTGGCCCACTAACGGGAGGATCTTGCTTCGCGTCAGGACACTGTGTTGGTGAGTCAACGCGCTATCTCAGGCTCTCGCTCACTGCCACATTCTTCTAAGACGTCACCGCGTGTAAAGCTGGAATGCGCTTTATGTGACTAAATCTGACGCTCTGATCGTTGGCAGGTGGCCTACTGAACCACGCTTGTTATCACAACACACACTAAACCCCGAGCGGGCCAGCGAACGCCAATGGCGACTAGCGTGACGTATGAAGCACCCAGCGCGTGACGTCACCATCCGTCGGAAGCGGCACCTGAAAAACGGAAAACACGTCTGTTAGGAGAGGGAATTAAGACCTGAAAACTAACAAACACGCCTGATCCCGTTGCTGAAGGTTTGGACCTCTCCATCCCAAAATTACGATGCATTTGAAATGATGAAAAACGGGTCATGTGCATACATTTATATAGGTTGCAGGCAACAGTACTTAAGCAGAATGACAGGCGTAAGTGAGTTGCCTTTACTTGCGTGTGCGTGTGCGCGTGCGCGTGTGTTATCGTAAATACAAAACTGGGAATGTGAACTGAGAACCTAAATGTCCTACTGAGCCGGCCGGTATGGCCAAGCGGTTCTAGGCACTACAGTCTGCAACTGCGCTGTTGCTACGGTCGCAGGTTCGAATCCTGCCTCGGGCATAGATGTGTGTGATGCCCTTAGGTTAGTTAGGTTTAATTAGTTCTAGGGGACTGATGACCACAGATGTTAAGTCACATAGTGCTCAGAGCCAAGTGAACCAAGTGTGCTACTGAGTTCAAAGCCACACCACTTACATAAAATTCAATAGAATCCTATGAGTGTGAAAACCGATCTCATTGATAATCAAAGAAATAAGCAAACCAATAATTTTACAATCAGTAAATCTGGTCAGTGCGAACTATTTGGAAAAACTGTAACCGCATATAAAAAAAAAGTGTAATGTCGACCTGTATAAGAATGTAACGAGAAATACACGAAAATTTCTGCACTGGCATATGGCCCTGGCAAAATAAACTGGCAGAACCTGCACCGCGGAAAGGAAACGAAATAATCACGTATTATGAATCTCACCTGCATTATGAATTATTGGCAGAAACAGCAACACAGCAAAACTCCACAGCAGCTAAAAACGATACTGCTAGAAGCTAACTACAGTTGATCCAGGGGAACTGGGTTCATCAATCTTGACACACAACGCCCATGAAATACATGACTGAGCCTTTAAGTAATGAAATTTCGGTTAGGAAGAAACTGATCAAAGAAAACAGTTATAGACTCTAATGTCAAAATCCATTTAATTCAATAACTTCCATGGTACAGTAAATTAACTCAGAAGATCAATAAATAAAATGATTATCAAAAATTCGACTACGACGAGGGTGGAGTGGACCAATAATAGGAGTCTACAAAATTATTCAGCCCGGAACCGCGCTGCTGCTGCTACGGTCGCAGGTTCGAATCCTGCCTCGGGCATGGATGTGTGTGATGTCCTTAGGTTAGTTAGGTTTAAGTAGTCCTAATCTAGGGACTGATTACCTCTGATGTTAAGTGCCATAGTGCTTAGAGGCATTTGAACCATTTCTACAAAATTAAAAATGAACTTTTTATCTCGTCAAATAACACCTTGTTGTTCATTTCAGAACCTTTTTCATGTCCGTATGCTTTACAACCACTGTTCTGAGTGGTCATTCCTCCCCGGAGTACATCTATCTGCAACTCTCGTAGTCCCAAGAGGGTATCCATGCATTGCACTGTACCCTCAACGAAACCCCTCCTGCTGCACACCGCAGCTGTTCACTACTGACTGACCAAGATTCTACGACTCCACAATACTGTCATCACAGACACAGATACTGTTAACTAACGACTGTTCCTCTGACCACAATTTTTCAAATATACGAGGGCAGTTCAATAAGTAATGCAACACTTTTTTTCTGAAACAGGGGTTGTTTTATTCAGCATTGAAATACACCAGGTTATTCCCCAATCTTTTAGCTACACAACACTATTTTTCAACGTAATCTCCATTCAATGCTACGGCCATTCCACTGGTCGATGTCGGAGCCAACGTCGTACTGCATCAATAACTTCTTCATCATCCGCGTAGTGCCTCCCACGGATTGCGTCCTTCATTGGGCCAAACATATGGAAATCCGACGGTGCGAGATCGGGGCTGTAGGGTGCATGAGGAAGAACAGTCCACTGAAGTTTTGTGAGCTCCTCTCGGGTGCGAAGACTTGTGTGAGGTCTTGCGTTGTCATGAAGAAGGAGAAGTTTGTTCTGATTTTTGTGCCTACGAACACGCTGAAGTCGTTTCTTCAATTTCTGAAGAGTAGCACAATACACTTCAGAGTTGATCGTTTGACCATGGGGAAGGACATCGAACAGGATAACCCCTTCAGCGTCCCAGAAGACTGTAACCGTGACTTTACCGGCTGAGGGTATGGCTTTAAACTTTTTCTTGGTAGGGGAGTGGGTGTGGCGCCACTCCATTGATTGCCGTTTTGTTTCAGGTTCGAAGTGATGAACCCATGTTTCATCGCCTGTAACAATCTTTGACAAGAAATTGTCACCCTCAGCCACATGACGAGCAAGCAATTCCGCACAGATCGTTCTCCTTTGCTCTTTATGGTGTTCGGTTAGACAACGAGGGACCCAGCGGGAACAAACCTTTGAATATCCCAACTGGTGAACAATTGTGACAGCACTACCAACAGAGATGTCAAGTTGAGCACTGAGTTGTTTGATGGTGATCCGTCGATCATCTCGAACGAGTGTGTTCGCACGCTCCGCCTTTGCAGGAGTCACAGCTGTGCACGGCCGGCCCGCACGCGGGAGATCAGACAGTCTCGCTTGACCTTGCGGCGATGATGACACACGCTTTGCCCAACGACTCACCGTGCTTTTGTCCGCTGCAAGATCACCGTAGACATTCTGCAAGCGCCTATGAATATCTGAGATGCCCTGGTTTTCCGCCAAAAGAAACTCGATCACTGCCCGTTGTTTGTAACGCACATCCGTTACAGACGCCATTTTAACAGCTCCGTACAGCGCTGCCACCTGTCGGAAATCAATGAAACTATACGAGACGAAGCGGGAATGTTTGGAAATATTCCACAAGGAATTTCCGGTTTTTTCAACCAAAATTGGCCGAGAAAAAAAATGTGTTGCATTACTTATTGAACTGCCCTCGTATCATTTCCCTTTACAAAGCCAATAACACATTAAAAAAAATAGCCATCCTACACAGATGGAACTAAGTGTAAAATATGCGTGATGTTGGACAGCTTTTAGGAACGTTACGAACTGCCTTATACAGTGCACATTTGCAATACTTTTATTTTTTACGATCGATTTCTGTCAGTTTCAGACCATACACTGCCCATAAAACCAATTGCGTATTCTACAATTCCAATGGTTACTCATTCTGAAGCGTTTTTTTACACTTATATTATATCCAACATATCTTCTGTCTTACAATGTTAAAATTAAGGCGCCAAGAACAACACTTGGTACCTGAACAACACCTTAAAAAGTGAAGAAAGAATAGAAATTAGAACCTCTACGAAATTTAGAAATGGAAGAATTAAGCCTCGCTTCGACTTCCTAAATTCAACAGTTGCTGCGAATGCGACACACAAGGTGTACATATCAGAGCATTGTGCAAATACACTGAAGAGCCAATGAAACTGGTACCCCCCCCCCCCCCCCCCCCCCCCGACCAAGCAGAAGTGCCGCAACACGACGTGGCATGGACTAGACACGTGTGTGAAGTAGTGCTGGAGGGAACTGACACCATGAATCCTGCAGGACTGTCCATAAATCCCTTAGAGCACGAGGAGGTGGATATCTCTTCTGTAAGACATGTTGCAAGGCATCCCAGATATGCTTACTAATGTTCATGTCTGGGGAATTCTGTGGCCAGCGGAAGTCAAACTCACAAGAATATTCAAATACATATATGTAAATAGGCAGAACACGGCGCTGCAGATACGAGACAAGTGTCTGGCGCAGTTGTTAGATCGGTCACTGCTGCTACAACGGTTGGTTAGCAATATTTAAGTCAGTTTGAACGTGGTGTTATAGCCAGGGCACGAGCGATGGGACACAGCATCTCCGATGTAGCGACAAAGTGGGAATTCTCCCGTGCGACCATTTCACGAGTGTACCGTGAATATCAGGAATCCGATAAAACATCAAATCCTGCAAGAACGAGACCAACGGCAGCTGAAGAGTGTCGTTCAACGTGACCCAAATTGCTACAGATTTCAATGCTGGGTCATCAACAAGTGCTAGCCAGCGAACCATTGAAGGAAACATCATCGATATGGGCTTTCGGAACTTTACGCCTCGCCTGGGCCGTCAACAGCGACGTTGGACTGTTGATGACTGGAAACACGTTGCCTGGTCGGATGAGACATTGTATCGAGCGGATCGACGTGTACGGCTATGGAGACAACCTCCTGAATCCATGGAACCCGCATGTCAGCAGGGGACTGTTCAAGCTGGTGGAGGCTCTGTATTGGTGTGGGGCGGGTGGAGTGATATGGGACCCCTGATACGTCTAGATACTACTCTGACAGGTGATACGTGCCTAAGCATCCTGTCTGATCACCTTCTTTCATTCATGTCCATTGTGCAATCCAATGCACAATTCCAACAGGACAATGCGACACCCCACACGCCCACGATTGCTACAGAGTGGCTCCAAGAACATTCTTCTGTGTTTTAAGACATCCGCTGACCACGAAGCTCCCCAGACATGAACATTATTGAGCATATCTGGGATGCCTTGCAACGTGCTCTTCTGAAGAGACCTCCACCCTATCGTACTCAACGGATTTATGGACAGGTCTGCAGGATTCATGGTGTCAGTTCCCCCCAGCACTACTTCAGACGGCAGTGGAGTGCGTGCCACGTCGTGTTGCGGCGATTCTGCGTGCTCACGGGAATACTACACGATATTAGGCAGGTGAACTAGTTTCTACATCTACATAATTACTCTGCAATTCACATTTAAGTCCTTGGCCAAGGGTTCATCGAACCACAATCATACTATCTCTCTACCATTCCACTCCCGAACAGCGCGCGGGAAAAACGAACACCTAAACCTTTCTGTTCGAGCTCTAATTTCTCTTATGTAGGTTGGGCTCAACAAAATATTTTCGCATTCGGAAGAGAAAGTTGGTGACTGAAATTTCGTAAATAGACCTCGCCGCGACGAAAAACGTCTTTGCTTTAATGACTTCCATCCCAACTCGCGTATCATATCTGCCACACTCTCTCCCCTATTACGTGATCATACAAAACGAGCTGCCCTTTTTTGCACCCTTTCGACGTTCTCCGTCAATCCCACCTGGTAAGGATCCCACACCGCGCAGCAATATTCCAACAGAGGACGAACGAGTGTAGTGTAAGCTGTCTCTTTAGTGGACTTGTTGCATCTTCTAAGGGTCCTGCCAATGAAACGCAACCTTTGGCTCGCCTTCCCCACAATATTATCTATGTGGTCTTTCCAACTGAAGTTGTTCGTAATTCACCCAGGTACTTAGTTGAATTGACAGCCTTGAGAATTGTACTATTTATCGAGTAATCGAATTCCAACGGATTTCTTTGGAGCTCATGTGGATCACCTCACACTTTCCGTTATTTAGCGTCAACTGCCACCTGCCACACATACAGCAATCTTTTCTAAATCGCTTTGCAACTGATACTGGTCTTCGGATGACCTTACTAGACGGTAAACTACATCATCATCTGCGAACAAAGTAAGAGAACTGCTCAGATTGTCACCCAGGTCATTCATATACATCAGGAACAGCAGAGCTCCCAGGACGCTTCCCTGGGGAACACCTGATATCACTTCAGTTTTACTCGATGATTTGCCGTCTATTACTACGAACTGCGACCTTCCTGACAGGAAATCACGAATCCAGTCACACAACTGAGACGATACCCCATAGGCCCCCAGCTTGATTAGAAGTCGCTTGTGAGGAACGGTGTCAAAAGCTTTCCGGAAATCTTTCTCTTCAGTATATGTGTTTTCGTGTCGATTGAAACGCAGCAACGGTGACCTCACAATACTCTAATGGAACGGGAAGTGCCTTCTGCCACGCACTTGGGTGGTTCGAAGAGAATGGATGTAGACGGGCTGGCGGTAGGACGCACGTAACATGCGGCGCTTTCGCGGCTAGCGCAGCGGGCTGGGAATGACGCAGCCACGACTCGCCGCAAAGTCTCGGAAAGTTCCGCCTCAATCTGCAGGGATAGGAGGAGGAGCAGTGAGCAGCAAGGTCGCCGCTAGTGGCTTAAGTAACAGGAGGCGGCTTTCTGGGACACGGACAACTCCAGCCATTCAAGGCCGCAAACACGTCCCACCGGGAGGGCTACACCTGTGCACCTTCACTCCGCAGCACCTGGAGTGGGTAGAGCCTACAGGTCCGGAGTGCAAACATTTGGAGGAAAAAAGTCTATCGAAGGTACGGCCCTTCTTATAATACACTACTGGCCATGAAAATTACTACACCACGAAGATGACGTGCTACAGACGCGAAATTTAACCGACAGGAGGAAGATGCTGTGATATGCAAATGATTAGCTTTTCAGAGCATTCGCACAAGGTTGGCACCGGTGGCGACACTTACAACTTGCTGACATGAGGAAAGTTTCCAACAGATTTCGCATACACAAACAGCAGTTGACCAGCGTTGCCTGGTGAAACGTTGTGATGCCTCGTGTAAGGAGGAGAAATGCGTACCATCACGTTTCCTACTTTGATAAAGGTCGGATCGTAGCCTATCGCGATTACGGGTTTATCGTATCGCGACATTGCTGCTAGCGTTGGTCGATATCCAATGACTGTTAGCGGAATATGGAGTCGGTGGGTTTAGGAGCGTAATACGGAACGCCGTGCTGGATCCCAACGGCCTCGTATCACTAGCAGTCGAGATGACAGGCATCTTATCCGCACGGCTGTAACGGATCGTGCAGCCACGTCTCGATCACTGAGTCAACAGATGGGGACCTTTGCAAGACAACAACCATCTGCACGAACAGTTCGGCGACGTTTGCAGCAGCATGGACTATCAGCTCGGAGACCGTGGCTGCGGTTACCCTTGACGCTGCATCACAGACAGGAGCGCCTGCGATGGTGTACTCGACGACGAACCCGAGTGCACGAATGGCAAAACGTCATCTTTTTGGATGAATCAAGGTGATGGTCGCATCCGTTTTTGGCGACATCGCGGTGAACGCACATTGGAAGCGTGTATTCGTCATCGCCATACTGGCGAATCACCCGGCGTGATGGTATGGGGTGCCATTGGTTACACGTCTCGGTCACCTCTTGTTCGCATTGACCGCACTCTGAACAGAGGACGTTACATTTCAGATGTGTTACGACCCGTGGCTCTACCCTTCATTCGATCCCTGCGAAACCCTACATTTCAGCAGGATAATGCACAACCGCACATTGCAGGTCCTGTACGGGCCTTTCTGGATACAGAAAATGTTCGACCGCTGCCCTGGCCAGCACATTCTCCAGATCTCTCAGCAATGGAAAACGTCTGGCCAATGGTGGCCGAGCAACTGGCTCGTCACAATACGCCAGTCACTACTCTTGATGAACTGTGGTATCGTGTTGAAGCTGCATGGGCAGCTGTACCTGTACGCGCCATCCGAGTTCTGTTTGACTCAATGCCCAGGCGTATCAAGGCCGTTATTACGGCCAGAGGTGGTTGTTCTGGGTATTTATTTCTCAGGATCTATGCACCCAAAATGCGTGAAAATGTAATCACATGTCAGTTCCAGTATAATATATTTGTCCAATGAATAGCCGTTTATCATCTGCATTTCTTCTTGGTGTAGCAATTTAAATGGCCAGTAGTGTAGCGAAGGACGTAGGCGTGGTTCTTTTAAACCAGTAAGCAGACACACTATGAAGAACTCGCATGTACGGACGAGTGCCTAGTTCACGCTCTGAAGGCCCAAGGGTTGTCGACCGACCGCCGTGCCATCCTTCGCCTCGCGGTGTCGTGCGGATGCGGTAAGGAGGGGCATGTGGTCAGCACATTGCTTCCCTGGCTGTTTTGCCATCTTTTGACAGCACCACAGAATGCCATGCAAAGGGGCCCGTGTTCGATTCCCGGAATGGAGATTTTCTCCGCTTTGGGACTGTTTGTTATGTTGCCTTAATCATCATATCAACCCCAACGACGCGCAGATCGCCGAAATGGCGTCAACGAAAAAAACTTGCAGCAGGCGGTCTACCCGATGGGAGGCCCTAGCCACATTTCATTTCGTCTATTCCACAAGGTCAAATCTGCATTAAAAGGAACAAGATTTCAGTCCGTTAACGGAGTGACACAAACAGTGGCGCGCGTTGTGAAGAACCTCACAGAAGACGACTTCCAGCGCTGATTCCATCAACGCAGAATTCGCATGGAGCATTGTAGGGATAGAGGAGGGTAGTGTGTCGAGGGCGACAGTAGCTCAATATGTATGTTTTTTAAAAATGAAATGATTTACAGAAATAGTCCCATAGTTTTTTAGCCACAACTCGTATACAGTCTTGTTATTTCTAGCGATATGTATCCTGCAGTAGCTGCCGAATTTATTACGGTTCCGTTCACCACCACATTGCTCACGTTTCGGATGCGTCCACTTCTGTCTCCTCCATTGTTCACAATTCGCACCCAGCACTTCTTAGGCCGCACGCTTTCGCCTTCTTAGATGACTGTGATCCTCTCTGTCCGCGCCTACACAGCGGCTGGTTCGAACTTCGCCTGCTGGCTCTATCGGCGCAACCTAGTTAGCGGACGGCTCTGAGGGTTTCCCGGGGGCCCTTACGACTTATTAACAGCTCGCCGAATAGGGTTTTCATTATTTACGCCCTCCGCCTCGCGCAGGGGACAGGGCACAGTTCATCACTACATTAGCGTAGTGTGTAGCGGCCTGCAAGCCAATCCCGTAACTGCATAATACAAACGACTTGAAGAGTTGAGCATCTAGAAGGCGGGCGGGAAATGAAATGAATTCTCCGGCGTTGAGAGGTTATGAATAAAATCTCGGTGCCAGACCCGGCAGTCAGTTGCTTTACTCCTGAGGACGATGACGGAGATAGCCACCGGAAGCTCGATAATTTTATGAAAGCGTTAGTCCCTTTGATTTACAAGGGACACTGCCTCATGACGCTTCAGATATTTTGCGCTTATTTCAAACCGCAACCGACAAAACAAAGCATTCAACTCTCACACTCATATCTACACACTGTGCAAAAGCGCAAATGAATGCAGATTCGAGATCACTACCAGAGATTTCGCTGCGGACGTTAAAATTATGGCGTACACTATCTTGTGGGACTGACTGTATGATAGATACGGGTTGTAAGAGGCGCAAGTGCAAATATTTTTATATATGGCAGCTTCATATGTACACACGTTACTGTGTTGGTGGTTTTTTTCTCTGTGTCGAAAAGTTTTTCCCGCAGACACATTTATAAGATTTTACTACCTGAAGTTTTCTGCACGGTCGTACCTGCACTACTAGGTGGACTATGCCTGTCACTATAGACTAACCCTTTTGCGTCCACATGTCCACACTTCAACACGTGATCTGCTGCCCAGGGTATAATAAACATTAATGGCGTGCTCTTGCCACATGTACTTCGAGATACTAACCAACCTAAAAACATGCACCTCTTAATAGATACAGTTACTAGAATGCAGATTACGTAAATACTAATGTACTGTTGGTTAGTACATTGTCCTGTCATCAACAGAAACATCTTCACTTATACCCATCGCATCTAATTGCTAAATAGAACGCGTGCCAAAAAATCGTAATTTCTTTTGTGCCCAGTGACAGAACTGTACACGACGTTCAAAGTCGTCTCCATGCAATTCCTGGTGCACAGAAATATGGTACAGGTCCAATCGATGTTGTAGCATTCTCAACACCGACGTTTTTGAGATTCCCGATTCTCGCGCAATTTGTCTGCTACTGATGTGCAGATTAGCCGCGACAGCAGCTAAAATACCTACTTGGGCATCATCATTTGTTGTAGGTCTTGGTTGACGCTTCACATGTGGCGAAACACTTCCTGTTCCCTTAAATAACGTAACTATCCGGCGATGTCGTCCAGGATACCGAGCAGCATACAGGGTGATCAAAAAGTCAGTATAAATTTGATAACTGAATAAATCACGGAATAATGTAGATAGATGTTGTTGGTTGGTTTGGGGAAGGAGACCAGACAGCGAGGTCATCGGTCTCATCGGATTAGGGAAGGAAGTCGGCCGTGCCCTTTGAAAGGAACCATCCCAGCATTTGCCTGGAGCGATTTAGGGAAATCACGGAAAACCTAAATCAGGATGGCCGGACGCGGGATTGAACCGTCGTCCTCCCGAATGCGAGTCCAGTGTCTAACCACTAATGTAGATAGAGAGGTACAAATTGACACACGTGCCTGGAATGATATGGGGTTTTATTAGAACCAAAAAATACAAAAGTTCTAAAAATGTTTGACAGATGGCGCTTCATCTGATCAGAATAGCAATAATTAGCATAACAAAGTAAGACAAAGCAAAGATGGTGTTCTTTACAGGAAATGCTCAATATATCCGCCATCATTCCTCAACAATAGCTGTAGTTGAAGAATAATGTTGCACTGTAAAGCATGAACGGAGTTATGGTGAGGCATTGGCGTCGGATGTTGTCTGTCAGCATCCCTAGAGATGTCGGCCGATCACGATACACTTGCGACTTCAGGTAACCCCAAAGCCAATAATCGCACGGACTGAGGTCTGGAGACCTGGGAGGCCAAGCATGACGAAAGTGGCGGCTGAGCACACGATCACCAAACGACGCGCATGTGTCGGACATTTTGTGAACTTTTTTTAGTTCTAATAAAGCCCATGTAATTCCAAGCATGGGTGTCAATTTTTACCTCTCTATCTACATTATTCCGTGGTTTATTAAGTTTTCAAATTTATACTGACTTTTTGATCACCCGGTACACAGCACACGCCCGTTGGGCATTTTGATCACAACAGCCATACATCAACACGATATCGACCTTTTCCGTCCCATGGTAAACGGTCCTTTTTAACACGGGTAATGTATCACGAAGCAAATACTGTCCGCACTGGCGGAATGTTATGTGATACCACATACTTATACGTTTGTGACCATAACAGCGCCATCTATCACAAAGCGAAAAAGTGGTCCAAGTAAAACATTCATATTTCTTTACGTACTACGCAAATGTGTAATAAAAATTGGGGTTCCTAATTTAAAAAGACGCAGTTAATATCCGTTTGACCTATGGCAGCGCCATCTAGCGGGCCAACCATAGCGCCATCTGGTTCCCCCTTCGAGCTAGACGAGTTTCGTTCTTTGTAGTTTTTTCGTTTGATGCTTATTTCGTGAGATATTTGGTCCCGTCACTATCAATGGACCACCCTGTACATATCTGGAGCAGTCAATACCACCGGACTACCTCCGTCTTTAAGCGATCCGGCGAGACAATAGCGTTCGTGCCTCACTTTATCTGAGCGGCGCTGGTTCGAGTGATAACACTCGTCAACCGCAAACAGCGCCGAACGACAAAACAGACTGACCAACCAAAGGATCACGTCCCATCCCGAACAGTGGCGCCTTTTTTCTGGAAGGCCGTGACTTACGGGAGGGACACATTGGGAACTTCATACGAGTTGGTAAGACGGCAACGATTAGTTGTGGCAGTAGAGAAATCGGTACACTAGATCATGCCATACAGGAATGTTTCTTAGTTGAGGATATGGCTAAAACTGCAAGGGCAGTTTTGAGAGAGAAAATTGTGTATGGCGAAAGTGAGTGATAGAAGTTTGGTACATTAAACCTTGTATCTGGTGCTGACTCAGAAACAGAAAGGCTTAACTATAGCCAACAGACACCACAACAGAGGCGAGTGTGGCCTGTGTATGACCTTACGGAATGAGAAGGAATCCCATACCACTACGATCGCTCGACCCAGTAACAGAGGAGTGAAGAAAGGAGACCAGAAGCTGTAATATTATTGGGCTTTCCGTCGTATGAAAGCTGTGACCACCCTTGGAAAGGCATTCACCTAGCTGTGTATTAAATGATCAACTTATGAGATGAGACCTCTTCTTTGAAATGTAATTTACGTAACTGTAAAGATGCGCATCTATCGCAAACGCTAATACATCGATTGCGCAGTCAAAGATACATTTTAACAGAAACTGAACTGAGCGTTGCGCTTCAATCTGAATAAAAAAACCTTTGTAGATCTTCAGATTTTATCGTATTTCTTCCTGTAATGTGAAAGCGTAAAGAAGGTCGTCTTTAAGCCATAAAAGTGAGCGGTCTTGCCAGCGTGCAGACAACAGTTATTAATTAATGAAATTCAAGTAATTTATGTTCGATACCGTAAATCGGCAAGTTATTGTTATGAAGGTATTGAACGGCGCAAGAAATGTCTCGAAGGAAGGAGAAAAGTAATGAGTGTAATTTGTGATAAAGACGTGAACCAAGAAGCGAGCAGCGAGCACAGGACAGGCTGAAATGTGATAGCACCAACAAATCCGAAAGTTACTTATGTAAGTTATACTGTTTATAAATAAGCCCTAATTGCTTGTGAGAATTATTTGAATATATTTAGTGTTTACCAGATTAAGTCTTTAAATATGTCTGCTTGTGTCTGTATATGTGTGGATGAATATGTGCGTGTGTGCGAGTGTATACCTGTCCTTTTTTCCCCCTAAGATAAGTCCTTCCGCTCCCGGGATTGGAATGACTCCTTACCCTCTCCCTTAAAACCCACATCCTTTCGTCTTTCCCTCTCCTACCCCTCTTTCCTGATGAGGCAACAGTTTGTTGCGAAAGCTTGTATTTTGTGTGTGTGTTTGTGTTTGTTTGTGTGTCTATCGACCTGCCAGCGCTTTCGTTCGGTAAGTCACATCATCTTTGTTTTTACATATATTTTTCCCACGTGGAATGTTTCCCTCTATATATATATATATATATATATATATATATATGAACTTTCCATCCGGTCATTGACGTGTCTATCGTCTAGTTTTGGGGATTGGTTATAGAATATGAGTCATGTGGTAACAATATATTACCACAGCAAGTAAATATGTATAGTGAGACGCCACATAGACCTCTCACAGGCATGGAAACAGCAAACGCTTATGAACCACACTACTGCCCATTAAAATTGCTACACCAATAAGAAATGCAGATGATAAACGGCTATTCATTGGACAAATATATTATACTAGAATTGACATCTGATTACATTTTCACGCAATTTCGGTGCATAGATCCTGAGAAATCAGTACCCTGAACAACCACCTTTGGCTGTAATAACGGCCTTGATACGCCTGGGCATTGAGTCAAACAGAGCTTGGATGGCGTGTACAGGTATAGCTGCCCATGCAGCTTTAACACGATACCACAGTTCATCAAGAGTAGTGACTGGCGTATTGTGACGAGCCAGCTGCTCGGCCACCATTGACCAGACGTTTTGAATTGGTGAGAGATCTGGAGAATGTGCTGCCAGGGCAGCAGTCGAACATTCTCTGTATCCAGAAAGGCCCGTACAGGACCTGCAACATGCGGAAGTCCATTATCCTGCTGAAATGTACGGTTTCACAGGGATCGAATGAAGGGTAGAGCCACGGGTCGTAACACATCTGAAATGTAACGTCCACTGTTCAAAGTCCCGTCAATGCGAACAAGAGGTGACAGAAACGTGTAACCAATGGCACCCCATACCATCACGCCGGGTGATACGCCAGTATG
Source organism: Schistocerca nitens (assembly GCF_023898315.1). Classification (NCBI taxonomy): domain Eukaryota; kingdom Metazoa; phylum Arthropoda; class Insecta; order Orthoptera; family Acrididae; genus Schistocerca; species Schistocerca nitens. Next base: position 152,749,152 of record NC_064625.1, on the reverse strand, counting down.
GCGATGACGAATACACGCTTCGAATGTGCGTTCACCGCGATGTCGCCAAACACGGATGCGACCATCATGATGCTGTAATCAGAACCTGGATTCATCCGAAAAAATGACGTTTTGCCATTCGTGCACACAGGTTTGCCGTCGAGTACACCATGGCAGGCGCTCCTGTCTGTGATGCAGCGTCAAGGGTAACCGCAGCCACGGTCCCAGAGCTGATAGTCCGTGCTGCTGCAAACGTCGTCGAACTGTTCGTGCAGATGGTTGTCTCGCAAACGTCCCCATCTGTTGACTCAGGGATCGAGACGAGGCAGCACGATCCGTTACACCCATGCGGATAAGATGCCTGTCATCTCGACTGCAAGTGATACGAGGCCGTTGGGATCCAGCACGACGTTCCGTATTACCCAGCTGAACACACCGATTCAACATTCTGCTAACAGTCATTGGATCTTGACCAACGCGAGCAGCAGTGTCGCGATACGATAAACCGCAATCGCGATAGGCTACAATCCGACCTTTATCAAAGTCGGAAACGTGACGGTACGCATTTCTCCTCCTTACACGAGGCATCACAACAACATTTCACCAGGCAACGCCGGTCAACTGCTGTTTGTGTATGCGAAATCTGTTGGAAACTTTCCTCATGTCAGCACGTTGTAGGTGTCGCCACCGGTGCCAACCTTGTGCGAATGCTCTGAAAAACTAATCATTTGCATATCACAACATCTTCTTCCTGTCGGTTAAATTTCGCGTCTGTAGCACGTCGTCTTCGTGGTGTAGCAATTTTAATGGCCAGTAGTGTATGTTACAACAAAGGAATTCAAGAGTCAAAACTTGCAAACGGAAGTCGTAACATGTGGTAGCTATGTATTACAAATACGAGGTATGTACGTCTGGAGATCCCTTCGTTGGAGTTCGCTGTTGAAAACGGACGTTACACGATGGCACTGACACGAATTTGAATACAGCGAACAGTGGCATCAATGACCGGATGGACAGTTCATAATTTTGTAAAAACACCGTTACGGGGGGGATTAGAACATAGACCTCGCCTTCCGCAATCCAATATCGTGACGACACAACCACGTCACAGTCGTTACTGAGCTGCCCTCGATGTTCCACATCTTGAGCTTGGATTGTTCTCTGTTTCCATTTCACTCCTCTTTCCACGGTTCAGTAAACGTTCTCCCTGTACGTTTCTGTGACTCGCTGGCCTGTTTCTTGACAACGGCGTGGGCTGAAGGGCGGGGCGGGGCAGGGCAGGGCAGTACACAGCAGCGCACCAGCTGACACAGTTTACTGCGCGCGCGTCACGTACTACCCGGCAAAGCTGACTGAAGAGCTTGCGACAAAAATATACACAACACTGTGCGCTTTCTACACTCAGGGTTCCCTACCTCAATGGGTATAAACTATAAACCCTTGTGCTAGTTGGATCACTTTGTATGTCTGCCTGCGTGCGTAGATCTGTTAATTCCCCTTTTTCGCAGGAACGGGTACTTGTATCAAGTTGGAAAAATGATTCAAATGGCTCTGAGCACTATGCGACTTAAATTCTGAGGTCATCAGTCGCCTAGAACTAATTAAACCTAAGGACATCACACACATCCATGCCCGAGGCAGGATTCGAACCTGTGACCGTAGCGGTCGCTCGGCTCGATACTGTAGCGCCTAGAACCGCACGGCCACTCCGGCCGGCTATCAAGTTGAAATTTGAGTCACTTCTTAAGGTCTACGGTGTCTTGGCGGACTAAAAAAATTTAAGATTCTTAGTCAATGCAGCCAAAAGTTACAGCTACTTATGACGTTTTGATACTCGCAAAGAACCTATAATTTGCAAACCACCGCGAGGTGCGTGGCAGAGGGTACGTTCCACTGTACGAGTTATTTCAGTTTCTTCCTGTTCAAGTATGGAGTGCAGGAAGACAGAATGACTGCCTCTATGCATGCAGTTATTATTCTAATCTTATCCTCAGGCTCCCTGTGTGAGCGATACGGATTTGATTGTAGTATATTCCTAGAGTCACTATTTGAAGCCGGTTCGCCGGCCGCGGTGGTCTCGCGGTTCTAGGCGCGCAGTCCGGAACCGCGGGACTGCAACGGTCGCAGGTTCGAATCCTGCCTCGGGCATGGATGTGTGTGATGTCCTTATGTTACTTAGGTTTAAGTGGTTCTAAGTTCTAGGGGACTGATGACCACAGCTGTTAAGTCCCAAAGTGCTCAGAGCCATTTTTGAAGCCGGTTCTTGAAACTTTGTTAATATTCATTCTCGGGATAATTTACGTGCGTCGTCAAGAATCTGCTGAGACGTGGCGCCATTAACACCATGCCGTCCGGCGACACCACAGTGGTGTCGTCTGGTTACAAGGGAACCTCCCCATCGCACTCCCCTCAGATTTAGTTATAAGTTGGCACAGTGGATAGGCCTTGAAAAACTGAACACAGATCAATCGAGAAAACAGGAAGAAGTTGTGTGGAACTATGAAAAAAATAAGCAAAATATACAAACTGAGTAGTCCATGGCAAGATAGGCAACATCAAGGACAGTGTGAGCTCAGGAGCGCGCCGTAGTCTCGTGGTTAGCATGAGCAGCTGCGGAACGAGAGGTCCTTCGTTCAAGTCTTCCCTAGAGTGAAAAGTTTAATTTTTTATTTTCAGACAATTATTATCTGACAAACTCTTATGTTTTCATCACTTTTTTGGGGGTGATTATCACATCCACAAGAAAACCTAAATCGGGCAAACGCATTCGCTAAGTGTACAAGTTAGGTGCGTCGACAACACATTCCTCTCATGTGACGCACATGCCGTCACCAGTGTCGTATAGAATATATCAGACGTGTTTTCCTGTGGAGGAATCGATTGACCTATGACCTTGCTATCAAATGTTTTCGATTCCTATTGGAGAGGCACGTCCTTTCGTCTAGTAATCGCACGGTTTTGCGGTGCGGTCGCAAAACACAGACACTAAACTTATTACAGTGTACAGAGACGTCAATGAACGAACGGACAGATCATAACTTCGCGAAAATAAAAAAATTAAAATTTTTACTCGAGGGAAGACTTGAACCAAGAACCTCTCGTTCCGCAGCTGCTCACGCTAACCACGGGACCACGGCGCTCCTGACTATCCATGATGTTGCCTATCTTGCCATGGACTACTCAGTTTGTATATTTTGCTTGTTTTTTTCATAGTTCCACAGAACTTCTTCCTGTTTTCTCGATTGATCTGTGTTCAGTTTTTCAATGCCTATCCACTGTGCCAACTTATAACTAAATCTGAGGGGGGTGCGATGGGGAGGTTCCCTTGTTAGTATACCGCAGTCGCCGGCGACAGCACTTTAGTATCTTTTGCATTCTGTTGGCGTTTTGTTAAGGTAGCAATAAGTTACACACGTCAACAAGTGTTTTCTTTTTTTTAAGTACTTGTGCCCTTTCATCATGGCGGACGAAAGAGACAATAGGATTATTTACGATAAATGCGCGGATGTTTTGTCTCACGTTCCGGACGACTTGGCTGAGTGGGAAGACGGCATTGGATATAAAGAAATGAAAGTGAAGCAGAATCGTAGGAAGATAGTGAAATACGTCCAAGAAGAATTCGGCGAGCGCTACGGTTGCCAACTGATTCGGTTGAATCAGACGAAGAAGACAGTGCACAGTGGCAAGACTTTGATTTATCAAGGACCAATAATAAATTTGAAGGCTCTCCGGGTCCAAACATATTTCCCACAATACACAGAACGTTGCGAATATCGTACAATTGGGAACGATCTATTTCAATATATTAGGAACGAAAGCAAAAAGTATTACAGTCAAAATTGCAATAGAAGGAAACTGGATTTTAAAAATTGTCAAATTTGTCGAACTTAGAAAATGGTTTGGGCTTGCTCCTTATGGGAATTGTAAGAAAAGCAAGGATCAATGATTATCGGTCAACGAATCCGCTGACAGACACGCCGACACTTCGCTAAACGATGTCCCGCAACCGATTCAGACAAATAATATTTTTACATTTTCCCGACAGCAACAATAAACTGCATAATGCCGACCGGCTTGTGAGAGTGCAATTCGTAAATTATTTTTCCAATAAGTTTAAAGAAACGTTTAATCTAAGTCAAAACGTCTTAATTGATGAAGGAATGATACCGTGGCGTGGACGGTTCATCTTTAAAGTTTACAATCCGTCGAAAATTACGAAATACGGCGTACTCATTCGGATGCTGTGTGATTCGAGTACGGGATACATTTGCCTATTCAAGATATATTCCGGCGCTGGACAGCCTTTAGCAAAAACAGCGATGGAACTATTGACACCTTCTGATGGAAAGTCGCATCACTTCTGCATGGATAATTGTTATAACACTGTAGAACTTGCAGAGCAGTTACTTGAAAAGAAAATTCGAGTTTGTGGAACGATACGGCAAAATAGAGCATTTCCGGAAAATTAACGCGCGCAAAATTCAATGTGTTTGAAGCTTGTCATCAACTGAAAGGTGACAAGCGGCCGGCGACAAGCGAATAAATGTGTATGACACGTACGGAGGGCAAAGTGTTAAGTTAGTAGACTTCTCTCTGGCGCCACTAGCTCAAGGGTAGTATCGACTATGCCTCTTGCCAATATCTATGAGGAAGAGTTGGTATCTGTGGGTCGTGTCCTCAGAAGATCTTTGATTGCCGATATACAGGGTGTTACAAAAAGGTACGGCCAAACTTTCAGGAAACATTCCTCACACACAAAGAAAGAAGGTATGGTAAGTGGACATGTGTCCGGAAACGCTTACTTTCCATGTTAGAGCTCGTTTTATTACTTCTCTTCAACTCACATTAATCATGGAATGGAAACACACAGCAACAGAACGTACCAGCGTGACTTCGAACACTTTGTTACAGGAAATGTTCAAAATGTCCTCCGTTAGCGAGGATACATGCATCCAACCTCCGTCGCATGGAATCCCTGATGCGCTGATGCAGCCCTGGAGAATGGCGTATTGTATCACAGCCGTCCACAATACGAGTACGAAGAGTCTCTACATTTGGTACCGGGGTTGCGTAGACAAGAGCTTTCAGATGCCCCCATAAATGAAAGTGAAGAGGGTTGAGGTCAGGAGAGCGTGGAGGCCACGGAATTGGTCCGTCTCTACCAATCCATCGGTCACCGAATCTGTTGTTGAGAAGCGTACGAACACTTGGACTGAAATGTGCAGGAGCTCCATCGCGCATGAACCACATGTGTCGTACTTGTAAAGGCACATGTTCTAGCAGCACAGGTAGAGTATCCCGTATGAAATCATGATAACGTGCTCCATTGAGCGTAGGTGGAACAACACACTGACGAAACTAAAATGAGCTCTAACATGGAAATTAAGCGTTTCCGGACACATGTCCACATAACATATTTTCTTTCTTTGTGTGTGAGGAATGTTTCCTGAGAGTTTGGCCGTACCTTTTGGTAACACCCTGTATATACGGGTTCGCTGGACCGAGAGAGAGGCACCAAATTTGGGGATGGCGGTAGCGTTGCGAGAAGAGGCGGTCACGAGGTCCGAGCGGGCGAAACCAAGGGCTGCGCAAGGCGGGCCTGCGCAGAGGAGGGAGTACTTCCCCGGGGTCAGCGTCGACTACAAGCAACAGGCCGACATCCCGCCGGCTGGTTGGCAACATTCGTGTGGGATGACCGCTCGTGGCCTGGCTCCCCCTTCCACCTGGCTGTCATCGGCACCGCTGAGCAACCACTGCGACGCACCGTGGATCCATGGAACTGCTTACTGAGAAAGGGGAGTAACATTCTGTAATCCTCGTGGTGTTCGGTGTCATTGCCCGACATCCGAATTATTTTCGGGTTTGTATCCTGTCCTAAGAGTTTTACTCGGTCGGCTCTTTGGCCGTAAATATAGACCGTACAATTGTACTAGACGCTAGTTGTCGTTTGAAAATTTGTTCTGATATTATATTGCCCTTCCTTTCTTCGGGGTGTTCAAAAAGTGTCTCCGCAGTACCGTATGATTGTTCGCTGCGCGTGCCGTATGATTGTTCGCCTGCCTGGGTTTTTCACCGAAACGATAAACGCACGATACTGCAGTGGTATTCAGTACCCATTCATAGGAGAACTTGAGTTAAGTGAAATACTGAACGGTTATTTTCAACAAGATGGTGGAAACGCGCACACATCTCGCGTTTCAATGTCACTGCTTGCTCATGTTTTTATGACCTAACACCGCCTGACTTTTCCTTCTGGGGTGCAGCGAAAGCAACTGCCTATAAAAACCGTCCAGAATCCATCGATGAATTGAAAACTGCAATATCCACTTTCACTGCTTCTACACTCCTGGAAATGGAAAAAAGAACACATTGACACCGGTGTGTCAGACACACCATACTTGCTCCGGACACTGCGAGAGGGCTGTACAAGCAATGATCACACGCACGGCACAGCGGACACACCAGGAACCGCGGTGTTGGCCGTCGAATGGCGCTAGCTGCGCAGCATTTGTGCACCGCCGCCGTCAGAGTCAGCCAGTTTGCCGTGGCATACGGAGCTCCATCGCAGTCTTTAACACTGGTAGCATGCCGCGACAGCGTGGACGTGAACCGTATGTGCAGTTGACGGACTTTGAGCGAGGGCGTATAGTGGGCATGCGGGAGGCCGGGTGGACGTACCGCCGAATTGCTCAACACGTGGGGCGTGAGGTCTCCACAGGACATCGATGTTGTCGCCAGTGGTCGTCGGAAGGTGCACGTGCCCGTCGACCTGGGACCGGACCGCAGCGACGCACGGATGCACGCCAAGACCGTAGGATCCTACGCAGTGTCGTAGGGGACCGCACCGCCACTTCTCAGGAAATTAGGGACACTGTTGCTCCTGGGGTATCGGCGAGGACCATTCGCAACCGTCTCTATGAAGCTGGGCTACGGTCCCGCACACCGTTAGGCCGTCTTCCGCTCACGCCCCAACATCGTGCAGCCCGCCTCCAGTGGTGTCGCGGCAGGCGTGAATGGAGGGACGAATGGAGACGTGTCGTCTTCAGCGATGAGAGTCGCTTCTGCCTTGGTGCCAATGATGGTCGTATGCGTGTTTGGCGCCGTGCAGGTGAGCTCCACAATCAGGACTGCATACGACCGAGGCACACAGGGCCAACACCCGGCATCATGGTGTGGGGAGCGATCTCCTACACTGGCCGTACACCACTGGTGATCGTCGAGGGGACACTGAATAGTGCACGGTACATCCAAACCGTCATCGAACCCATCGTTCTACCATTCCTAGATCGGCAAGGGAACGTGCTGTTCCAACAGGACAATGCACGTCCGCATGTATCCCGTGCCACCCAACGTGCTCTAGAAGGTGTAAGTCAACTACCCTGGCCAGCAAGATCTCCGGATCTGTCCCCCATTGAGCATGTTTGGGACTGGATGAAGCGTCGTCTCACGCGGTCTGCACGTCCAGCACGAACGCTGGTCCAACTGAGGCGCCAGGTGGAAATGGCATGGCAAGCCGTTCCACAGGACTACATCCAGCATCCCTACGATCGTCTCCATGGGAGAATAGCAGCGTGCATTGCTGCGAAAGGTGGATATACACTGTACTAGTGCCGACATTGTGCATGTTCTGTTGCCTGTGTCTATGTGCCTGTGGTTCTGTCAGTGTGATCATCTGATGTATCTGACCCCAGGAATGTGTCAATAAAGTTTCCCCTTCCTGGGACAATGAATTCACGGTGTTCTTATTTCAATTTCCAGGAGTGTATTACAGAAGAAATATTACAGCTTGTGTTTGGAAACATGATTAGACGAATTCAATTGTGTATTCAACAATAGGGGGGACACTTTCAACATTTAATGTGAAAATTTGTAAGTAAAAATGAATATTCAGTAAATTAATAACTTTTATTTCACCGAGTTTCATTTCGGTGTATTCACTGCGGCATACGACACGCGCGCCTATCATATGGCAATGCCGAGACACCTTTTAAACACCCCGCAGTTCATACCCGATCATTGATGTTTTAATGAATCAGCTCCTGGTCGGAAATACAGTCGGAACGATTGTACCAAGGCACAGGTTGCCGTTCAACAAACAGGAGTCTTGTGGTTAGATTTAGATGTTAACTGGTTCAATTCCTTGATTGTAATTGTACCAGAGATAATCTGAACTACCTGTTGTACTAAGCTGTGCGCTCCTATCTTTGAAAGACCGGGTCATTATCGGTGTATTTTTAACTGGTTCTTGTGGTTCCACCGAGTGAGTTCTCTTGTAATAAGTGCTCATACGTAATGTTTCAAAACGTTCCTTCAGAACGGCCTTCATAACTGAGAAGCAATTTAACTTTTGACATATTAACAGCCAACTGTCACCAGGGCTTTTTAGTCCGAATAAGACTGTCAAAAGGGACGGGTTGGGATCCAGTTGCATCTTATTCCTGATTGAAATGAAAAGGTTGCTCGCCTTGAAGCAAGCCTCATCATTGTCGTAATATTTCCCTAATTTGTTTAACCTGTAAGCAGAGGTGCGCATCTTAACCCCCAATCTTTCGACATACAGTTTCCAAACAAAACAAAAACTTATGTCATTTGTTTGAGTAATTGAAAACACTTTTGTCATCAATATTAGTTAAATGTTCTCATGTGCTACAGAAGGGCATTTAATAAGACAGACGGTGTTCAGCGCGGTGGTAAACGCCGCTGCTTCACCCGGTAACGGGCGGGCTGCAGGTCTGGGCCCTTGTAATTATTGTCACGTTGTTCCTGTTTTTATTTCTCTTCTAAAACCTTATTCATTTCAGAAATTTGTTTGTGTGTAAAGAAAATTGTACATTGTTAAATAAACATGTTACGTGAACAGGAAGTTACAACGGTGGGTCCTTCCTTCCAGGTTTTTCTTAATACCAGTAAATACCAACAATCATCTGCCATTTGAGTTCAAAAATGGTTCAAATGGCTCTGAGCACTATAGGACTTAACTTCTGAGGTCATCAGTCCCATAGGCATAGAACTACTTAAACCTAACTAACTTAAGGACATCACACACATCCATGCCCGAGGCAGGATTCGAACCTGCCATTTCAGTGTCTTCAGCATATCTCTGACACTCTCCCCCGGATTAAACAAACCTGTGACGATTCGTACTGTCTTTTTCTGTGTACCTTTAATATCCGCCGTTAGTCGTATCTGGTACGGGTCCCACACACTTCTAGAATCTGTCACACGAGTGTTTTTTAAGCAATCTCCTTGGTAGACTGATAGCACTTCCCCAGTATTCTACCAAAAAACTGGAGTCTACAACCTCTTCACCCACGATTCAACCTATGTGATCATTCCATTTCATATCCCTACAGGGTGTTGCACTCAGGTATTTGTTTGAGTTGGCCGATTCCAACAGTGACTCACTGATCTTATAGTCACAGGATAAAACGTTTTTTCGTTTTGTGAAGTGCAAAATTTTATATTTCTGAACATTTAGAGCAAGTTGCCAATCTCTGCACTACTATGAAATCTTATCAAGATCTGACAATATTTATGCAGCTTCTTTCAGACAGTACTTCGTTACAGATAACTGCATCATCAGCAAAAATCTTGATTTTACTATTAATATTGCCTGCAAGGTCATTAATATGCAACATGAACATAAAGGGCACCAACACGCTTCTCTGGGACAGACCCGAAGTTCTACATCTGACGATGACTCTCCATCCAAGATAAGATGCAGTGCCCTCCCTCCCATGAAGTTCTCAACCCAGCCACAAATTTCACCTGACACCCTCATATGACCGTATTTTGGACAGTAAGTGTAGGTGTGGTACTGAGTCAAATGCTTTTCAGAAATCATGAAACACTGCATCTACCTGGTTGCCTCGATCCAAAGCTTTCAGTATGTCATGGGAGAGAAGTGCGAGTTGGGTTTCACATAGCTGATGTTTTCGGAATCCATGCTGGTTGGCATTGAGGTAGTTCTGTTCGAGATACGTCATTATGTTTGGGCTCAGAGTGTGTTCTAAGATTATACAACAAATTGGTGTCGAGGATACTGGATGGTAGTTTTGTGGATCATTTCTACTACCCTCCTTGTGGACTGGTGTGCCCAGCTCTTGGACGGTTTTTTGTTCGAGGGATCTACGATCGATCATAGTTATGAGGAGGGAAAACTCAGCCGCAAATTCGGCATAGAATCTGACAGGGATTCCATCGGGGCCTGGACCTTTGTTCAGTTTTAATGATTTCAGATGTTCGTCAACACTACAGGCACTAGTACTTACTTCATTCATCTTTTCAGTGGTACGAGGATTAAATTCGGGCATTCTGCTGCGGTTTCCTTTGTAAAGAAGCATTTGGAAACTGAGTTAAGCATTTCAGCCTTTGCTTAGCTACCGTTAATTCCTGTCTCATCCGCTAGGGACTGGACTCTGACTTTGGTGAGACTGACAGCCTTTGCATACGACCAGTATTTCTTTGGGTTCTGTGAAAGATCACTTGACAATATTCTGCTACGGTACTCATTGAAGGCATCACGTGTTGCTCTCTTGACAGTCGAACGCGTCTCATTCAGCACCTATTTATAGCACTCCACTTTGTTTTTCTCTTATAGATCTACATACAAGACTAGCGAACCCGGCAATCACAGTTACTCAATATCTATTGGGACTGGATAAACGTCCTAATCATCTCCTCTTCTTCTTCTTCTTCTTCTCCTCCTCTCTCTCGTTCATATACTCCTCCCCCCTTATGATTTGCCCCGTCCCCCTCTCTATACACCCCCTCCCACCCTTTGACCACCTCTTACCCCCTCGCCCTGATCTCGAGCCTTGTTTACTATGATTGTAAATTCAGATTCCGTAGTACTATTCTGAAAGCAAGGGGAAACTACGGCCGTAATTTTTCCCGAGGGCATGCAGCTTTACTGTATGATTAAATGATGATGGCGTCCGCTTGGGTAAAATATTCCGGAGGTAAAATAGTCCCCCATTCGGATCTCCGGGCGGGGACTACTCAAGAGGATGTCGTTATCAGGAGAAAGAAAACTGGCGTTCTACGGATCGGAGCGTGGAATGTCAGGTCCCTTGATCGGGCAGGTAGGTTAGAAAATTTGAAAAGAGAAATGGATAGGTTACAGTTAGATATAGTGGGAATTAGTGAAGTTCGGTGGCAGGAGGAACAAGACTTCTGGTCAGGTGACTACAGGGTTATAAACACAAAGTCAAATAGGGGTAATGCAGGAGTGGGTTTAATAATGAATAGGAAAATAGGAACGCGGGTAAGCTACTACAAACAGCTTAGTGAACGCATTATTGTGGCAAAGATAGATACGAAGCCCACACCTACTACAGTAGTACAAATTTATATGCCAACTAGCTCTGCAGATGACGAAGAAATTGAAGAAATGTATGATGAAATAAAAGAAATTATTCAGATAGTGAAGGGAGACGAAAATTTAATAGTCATGGGTGACTGGAATTCGAGTGTAGGGAAAGGGAGAGAAGGAAACGTAGTAGGTGAATATGGATTGGGGCTAAGAAATGAAAGAGGAAGCCGCCTGGTAGAATTTTGCACAGAGCACAACTTAATCATAGCTAATACTTGGTTTAAGAATCATGATAGAAGGTTGTATACATGGAAGAACCCTGGAGATACTAAAAGGTATCAGATAGATTATATAATGGTAAGACAGAGATTTAGGAATCAGGTTTTAAATTGTAAGACATTTCCAGGGGCAGATGTGGACTCTGACCACAATCTATTGGTTATGACCTGTAGATTAAAACTGAAGAAACTGCAAAAAGGTGGGAATTTAAGGAGATGGGACCTGGATAAACTGAAAGAACCAGAGGTTGTACAGAGTTTCAGGGAGAGCATAAGGGAACAATTGACGGGAATGGGGGAAAGAAATACAGTAGAAGAAGAATGGGTAGCTTTGAGGGATGAAGTAGTGAAGGCAGCAGAGGATCAAGTAGGTAAAAAGACGAGGGCTAGTAGAAATCCTTGGGTAACAGAAGAAATATTGAATTTAATTGATGAAAGGAGAAAATATAAAAATGCAGTAAATGAAGCAGGCAAAAATACAAACGTCTCAAAAATGAGATCGACAGGAAGTGCAAAATGGCTAAGCAGGGATGGCTAGGGGATAAATGTAAGGATGTAGAGGCTTATCTCACTAGGGGTAAGATAGATACTGCCTACAGGAAAATTAAAGAGACCTTTGGAGATAAGAGAACCACTTGTATGAACATCAAGAGCTCTGATGGAAACCCAGTTCTAAGCAAAGAAGGGAAAGCAGAAAGGTGGAAGGAGTATATAGTCTATACAAGGGCGATGTACTTGAGGACAATATTATGGAAATGGAAGAGGATGTAGATGAAGATGAAATGGGAGATACGATACTGCGTGAAGAATTTGACAGAGCACTGAAAGACCTGAGTCGAAACAAGGCCCCCGGAGTAGACAACATTCCATTGGAACTACTGACGGCTTTGGGAGAGCCAGCCCTGACGAAACTCTACCATCTGGTAAGCAAGATGTATGAAACAGGCGAAATACCCTTAGACTTCAAGAAGAATATAATAATTCCAATTCCAAAGAAAGCAGGTGTTGACAGATGTGAGAATTACCGGACAATCAGTTTAATAAGCCACAGCTGCAAAATACTAACACGAATTCTTTACAGACGAATGGAAAAACTAGTAGAAGCCGACCTCGGGGAAGATCAGTTTGGATTCCGTAGAAATACTGGAACACGTGAGGCAATACTGACCTTACGACTTATCTTAGAAGAAAGATTAAGGAAAGGCAAACCTACGTTTCTAGCATTTGTAGATTTAGAGAAAGCTTTTGACAACGTTAACTGGAATACTCTCTTTCAAATTGTAAAGGTGGCAGGGGTAAAATACAGGGAGCGAAAGGCTATTTACAATTTGTACAGAAACCAGATGGCAGTTATAAGAGTCGAGGGACATGAAAGGGAAGCAGTGGTTGGGAAGGGAGTAAGACAGGGTTGTAGCCTCTCCCCGATGTTATTCAATCTGTATATTGAGCAAGCAGTAAAGGAAACAAAAGAAAAATTCGGAGTAGGTATTAAAATCCATGGAGAAGAAATAAAAACTTTGAGGTTCGCCGATGACATTGTAATTCTGTCAGAGACAGCAAAAGACTTGGAAGAGCAGTTGAACGGAATGGACAGTGTCTTGAAACGAGGATATAAGATGAACATCAACAAAAGCAAAACGAGGATAATGGAATGTAGTCGAATTAAGTCGGGTGTTGTTGAAGGTATTAGATTAGGAAATGAGACACTTAAAGTAGTAAAGGAGTTTTGCTATTTGGGGAGCAAAATAACTGATGATGGTCGAAGTAGAGAGGATATAAAATGTAGACTGGCAATGGCAAGGAAAGCGTTTCTCAAGAAGAGAAATTTGTTAACATCGAGTATAGATTTAAGTGTCAGGAAGTCTTTTCTGAAAGTATTTGTATGGAGTGTAGCCATGTATGGAAGTGAAACATGGACGATAAATAGTTTGGACAAGAAGAGAATAGAAGCTTTCGAAATGTGGTGTTACAGAAGAATGCTGAAGATTAGATGGGTAGATCACATAACTAATGAGGAGGTACTGAATAGGATTGGGGAGAAGAGGAGTTTGTGGCACAACTTGACCAGAAGAAGGGATCGGTTGGTAGGACATGTTCTGAGGCATCAAGGGATCACCAATTTAGTATTGGAGGGCAGCGTGGAGGGTAAAAATCGTAGGGGGAGACCAAGAGATGCATACACTAAGCAGATTCAGAAGGATGTAGGTTGCAGTAGGTACTGGGAGATGAAGAAGCTTGCACAGGATAGAGTAGCATGGAGAGCTGCATCAAACCAGTCTCAGGACTGAAGACCACAACAACAACAACAGTACTATTCTGATCATAAGCTACAACTTTTCTGTGAGAATCGACTACGAAAAAGAAAATAAAACAGTACATTCCTGTGTACACATTTCAAAAAATATATGTGGTGATAAAGAATATGTATGGGAGAAACTATAATGGTTTAACGGCCCTCCTATCGTTAAAACTGATGCGAGAAACAAAAGAAAACTGAACATTTTCGGAGCAGAGCGCGGTACAGGATTTTCTTTCTCACAGTTTGAACAGAAAACCTGTACACTGTTTTCAGTTGAAACTTCCGGGCTGAGAGGCCGTGGTCGATGTATAAAATTTCCACCTAACGTTTCGTCTCCATCTGCGGGAGACATCATCTGAGGTCGTCCGGCTTCTCAGAAGATGTCTCCCGCAGATGGAGGCGAAACGTTAGGTGGAAATTTTATACATCGACCACGGCCTCTCAGCCCGGACGTTTCAACTGAAGACAACACCGGCCGTGAAAGCCTACATTGTATGACTGTACACAGTTGTTTAAAAAAATATTTAGCCTACGTCCGTCTCAGTGTTTGTTAGAGTATCGATTAGAAAAAAAACTGTTCTGCCTTACGGCAGCTCTTGTCATGAGGGAAGAGCGGTCCACCGTAAGAGCGTCTAGGAAAGTGATTCCAGTGGTGGTTTCCCGTTGCCTTCCACTGATGATGATGAAATGATAATGAGGACAACACAATATTAAGTCCTTGAGCGGAGAAAATCTCCTACCCAGCCGGGAATCGCACCCGGGCCCCTTGGAGTAACAGACCGCTGCGCTGACCACTCAGCTATCGGGACGGACATAGAGTATAAATCAGAAGCAAATTGGTGGAAATACTTTGGGGTTTTTGGTAACAACGTTTACTGTTTATAAGGTCATTTATACATCATAGATATCACAATATGTAGCCTGTTTCCGTTCGAATGTTCATTGTAGTATTATGTAAAATCATCATGGGCTCCGTAGAAAAGGAGCCTACGGTTGGTGTCGTAAAACCTTCTTCTTCTTCTTCTTCTTCTTCTTCTTCTTCTTCTTCATCACCATCACCGGTTCTTTACTGGTTCTCGGAATTTTGGCCACATAACCATCTTCCCCCCCCCCTCCCCCACGAACCATGGACCTTCCCGCGTTGGTGGGGAGGCTTGCGTGCCTCAGCGATACAGATGGCCGTACCGTAGGTGCAACCACAACGGAGGGGTATCTGTTGAGAGGCCAGACAAACATGTGGTTCCTGAAGAGGGGCAGCAGCCTTTTCAGTAGTTGCAGGGGCAACAGTCTGGATGATGGACTGATCTGGCCTTGTAACATTAACCAAAACGGTCTTGCTGTGCTGGTACTGCGAACGGCTGAAACCAAGGGGAACTACAGCCGTAATTTTTCCCGAGGAGATGCAGCTTTACTGTATGATTAAATGATGATGGCGTCCTCTTGGGTAAAATATTCCGGAGGTAAAATAGTCCCCCATTCGGATCTCCGGGAGGGGACTACTCAAGAGGACGTCGTTATCAGGAGAAAGAAAACTGGCGTTCTACGGATCGGAGCGTGGAATGTCAGATCCCTTAATCGGGCCGGTAGGTTAGAAAATTTAAAAAGGGAAATGGATAGGTTAAAGTTAGATATAGTGGGGATTAGTGAAGTTCGGTGGCAGGAGGAACAAGACTTTTGGTCAGGTGATTACAGGGTTATAAATACAAAATCAAATAGGGGTAATGCAGGAGTAGGTTTAACAATGAATAAAAAAATAGGAGTGCGGGTTAGCTACTACAAACAGCATAGTCAACGCATTATTGTGGCCAAGATAGACACAAAGCCCATGTCTACTACAGTAGTACAAGTTTATATGCCAACTAGCTCTGCAGATGATGAAGCAATTGATGAAATGTATGACGAGATAAAAGAAATTATTCAGGTAGTGAAGGGAGACGAAAATTTAATAGTCATGGGTGACTGGAATTCGTCAGTAGGAAAAGGGAGAGAAGGAAACATAGTAGGTGAATATGGATTGGGGGGAAGAAATGAAAGAGGAAGCTAACACATGGTTCAAGAATCACAAAAGAAGGTTGTATACCTGGAAGAATCCTGGAGATATTAAAAGGTATCAGATAGATTATATAATGGTAAGACAGATTTAGGAACCAGGTTTTAAATTGTAAGACATTTCCAGGGGCAGATGTGGACTCTGACCACAACGTATAGGTAATGAACTGCAGATTGAAACTGAAGAAACTGCAAAAAGGTGGGAATTTAAGGAGATGGGACCTGGATAAAGTGAAAGAACCAGAGGTTGTACAGAGTTTCAGGGAGAGCATAAGGGAACAATTGACAGGAATGGGGGAAAGAAATACAGTAGAAGAAGAATGGGTAGCTCTGAGGGATGAAGTAGTGAAGGCAGCAGAGGATCAAGTAGGTAAAAAGACGAGGGCTAGTAGAAATCCTTGGGTAACAGAAGAAATATTGAATTTAATTGATGAAAGGAGAAAATATAAAAATGCAGTAAATGAAGCAGGCAAAAAGGAATACAAACGTCTCAAAAAGAGTCGAAACAAGGCCCCGGGAGTAGACAACATTCCATTAGAACTACTGATGGCCTTGGGAGAGCCAGTCATGACAAAACTCTACCATCTGGTGAGCAAGATATATGAGACAGGCGAAATACCCACAGACTTCAAGAAGAATATAATAATTCCAATCCCAAAGAAAGCAGGTGTTGACAGATGTGAAAATTACCGAACTATCAGTTTAATAAGTCACAGCTGCAAAATACTAACGCGAATTATTTACAGACGAATGGAGAAACTGGTAGAAGTGGACCTCGGGGAAGATCAGTTTGGATTCCGTAGAAATGTTGGAACACGTGAGGCAATACTAACCTTACGACTTATCTTAGAAGAAAGATTAAGAAAAGGCAAACCTACGTTTCTAGCATTTGTAGACTTAGAGAAAGCTTTTGACAACGTTAACTGGAATACTCTCTTTCAAATTCTGAAGGTGGCAGGGGTAAAATACAGGGAGCGAAAGGCTATTTACAATTTGTACAGAAACCAGATGGCAGTTATAAGAGTCGAGGGGCATGAAAGGGAAGCAGTGGTTGGGAAAGGAGTGAGACAGGGTTGTAGTCTCTCCCCGATGTTATTTAATCTGTATATTGAGAAAGCAGTAAAGGAAACAAAAGAAAAATTCGGAGTAGGTATTAAAATTCATGCAGAAGAAGTAAAAACTTTGAGGTTCGCCGATGACATTGTAATTCTGTCGGAGACAGCAAAGGACTTGGAAGAGCAGTTGAACGGAATGGACAGTGTCTTGAAAGGAGGGTATAAGATGAACATCAACAAAAGCAAAACGAGGATAATGGAATGTAGTCAAATTAAATCGGGTGATGCTGAGGGGATTAGATTAGGAAATGAGACACTTAAAGTAGTAAAGGAGTTTTGCTATTTGGGGAGCAAAATAACTGATGATGGTCGAAGTAGAGAGGATATAAAATGTAGACTGGCAATGGCAAGGAAAGCGTTTCTGAAGAAGAGAAATTTGTTAACATCGAGTATAGATTTAAGTGTCAGGAAGTCGTTTCTGAAAGTATTTGTATGGAGTGTAGCCATGTATGGAAGTGAAACATGGACGATAACCAGTTTGGACAAGAAGAGAATAGAAGCTTTCGAAATGTGGTGCTACAGAAGAATGCTGAAGATTAGATGGGTAGATCACGTAACTAATGAGGAGGTATTGAATAGGATTGGGGAGAAGAGAAGTTTGTGGCACAACTTGACTAGAAGAAGGGATCGGTTGGTAGGACATGTTTTGAGGCATCAAGGGATCACAAATTTATCATTGGAGGGCAGCGTGGAGGGTAAAAAACGTAGAGGGAGACCAAGAGATGAATACACCAAGCAGATTCAGAAGGATGTAGGTTGCAGTAGGTACTGGGAGATGAAGAAGCTTGCACAGGATAGAGTAGCATGGAGAGCTGCATCAAACCAGTCTCAGGACTGAAGACCACAAAAACAACAACAACAACAACAACCACCATCTTCCGTGTATACAACTACATAAAATAGACACTAGAAATACCAACGCTAAGCAATGTGCTGAACAGGTGATATTATAATAATTAGTGAATAGATTCACGTTTTACTGTAGTAATAGAACAATTGTTGCTAACATGTCAAACATTTCAATGATAATTTTTCATTCTTTTTTGTATGTACGTATAGGGACTTACCTTTTTGTGAACATTCGTTGTACAGGTTGGTCAGAAACAGTCTGAAGAGCTTGTTTCAGGATAGGTTGTGGTAGGAAGTAATAGTTAGGGAAAAAAATCGATACGTTGTGCCGCTTACGAGTTAATTGGCATTGAAGTCAGCCAATCAGGCCGTCGTGCGCGGAAATTCAAGCGGCGCACCTAAGACGGTGTCGCCAAACGTGTCCTTTGTTTGGCTTCCTAACACCGAACAAGAGAGCGATAGAAAAATTAGACATGGCACAGTAATAAGAGTCGAATGAGAATAGCTGACACTATATCTGGTGAGCCGCTTGAGTATGCGCATGCCAGCCACCTGATCGGCTAACTTCAATGCCAATTAACTCGGAAACGGCAATACACATTGTGTTTTTCCTTACTTATTCCTCAGTGCGACCTACGCAGCAGCACACTTACAGGCTTTTATAGTTAGAGCCAGGACGCAAACCTTTGGTATTCAGAGAGGATTATTTTGCATGACGAACTCACTGTTTTTGAAGAATGTGTAGTAAAGGAAGAATTTGCGTGTCTGAATCTGTACGTAATCGTAAAATGAGTAGGGGAGTGCACTTGACACTGAACTGCGCCGGTAGCTTTCCTTAGCATTGTTCCAAAACTTCGCACGTATGTCGGCTATCGCTTCTCGTTGGCCTCAGATTACAATTTAGGAGAAAATTTAAAACAGGACACTAAATAACCACCACCAACACTTCGGTAATTAGCAACTGGCGACTTTTACGTTAGTTGTTGTTCCGCTTTTCAGTAGCTGCTACGTGTCCAATAGTCTCTGATGCTGTCAATGACATGTGCGGAGCACTTCAGAGATTTTATTAAAGTTCGTATAAGGAAATTAACGTCAATAAAATATGATTAATGATATGTAAAATATACATAGGTCTTTTCACATATTCTACTTGATATAACCTATATAGTTTGTTATAGGGCAGATAGCGCGATCCCAGGTAAGCCCTTTTTATTTACCAGCCAAAATCTCTAACCGAATAGTCCTACATCAGCCATAATTCTACATCAGCCATATAATAGCTACCAAGAACGTTAAGAGCGTCAATGTTACGATCTTTCATATATTTTTAATTTTCATGTCTATAATATATACATGTCCGCAGCTCGTGGTCTTGGGGTAGCGTTCTCGCTTCCCGCGCACGGGGTCCCGGGTTCGATTTCCGGCGGGGTCAGGGATTTTCCCTGCCTCTAGATGACTGGATGTTGTTGTGTCGTCTTCATCATCATCATCATCATGATCATCATCATCATCATCATCATCATCATCATCATCATCATCATCATATACATATACGTACTAGTTTACGTTTAAGTCAATTTATTATGCTTTGCATTTTAAAGCATTACGTAGCTTGTGCTTATCCACTTCGTTCCCACCTGACGCAAATGTCTAATTCAACGTTAAGGTCATCGGCTATTTTCTGCCTATCATAATTGTGTTCGGCATCTGTGCTGTGCATATCTTGGATCACCTATATTCTCGTATCGGAAACAATGCGTTCTCCTGAGATCATTCCATCGCTCACGCAAGTCATTCCAACAACGTAAGGAGGGTCGAACGTCCAACGGGCCGACTTGGAGCAGGAGAGACACCGAAGGACATTTTAATTTCCACTGTCTATACTTTTACAAATAAATTCATAAAAAAATTGTCAGCATGACCAGTAAGGATTCAGCGTTCACACTCATAGCTGTGGAAGTTCGAAAACATAATTTTTTTTTTAACTGTGAAATTTCATCGTTTTTTTCCGTTACTCTTGGCTGCATTTGTTGTTATAGCTACACTTTTCTTCATAAGTAAGAGAGATTCTTCGATGAATTTCGAACAGCATACAAACGATACTTACAGATGTATGATACCCTACAATTTATTTCATTTATAAAAAATTGAATGAGCTGTTATATTTTAAACTTCATGTTTAGAAAAACACTCAAATTTTATGGTTAATTATATCAATTTTTACCACAGTTTTTAACAGATTTGGAAAATTCTAGAGTTTCATACAGCTGTAAGAATAGTTTGTATGCTGTCCAAAATTCATCGAACAGTCTCTCTTACATATGAAGAAAAATGTACCTATAGCAAGAAGTGCAGCGAATAGTAAGTGAAAAAACGATGAAATTTCACACGTAAAAAAAATTTATTTTGTTATCTTTTTGTACCTCCACTGCTACGAGTGTGAATCCTGAATCCTTCGTCGTGATGTTGACAAAGTTTTACGAGTTTATTTGTAAAAGTATAGACAGTGGAAATTAAAATATCCTGTGGTACCTGTCCTAACCCCCCCCCCCTCCCAATTACGTATCGAAGACTGCAGAGAAGCTTTCCGTACCGCTAGCGCCGAAGCGGAGACGAAGCGAACTTCCTTTGAAGATTCGCCGAAAGACCGACAACCGGGGGAACAAAAGGGAAATGTAGTTCTTTCACGCTCTCCTACTGTTTACATCAGACAGAATTCGCGTTCGCTACTGCTCGGTCAGTTATCTGTCCCGGTGCAAACGAGGCTGAAACGTAGCAAATCATGAAAAAAACAGCAGCGTCCAGAACCTAGCGAAGGTGAGCTGACGGAAGACGTGCCAAGCGCAGTGGATTATCGCAACAGCGTCCCTGGTCATCTGGACTCGTATAGTTCGACGTATTCCCGTACAAGGAGCTGCCTCTGTCCGCTTCTTTCGTACGAGTGTAAACTTCACAGCTCCCGCCGCGAGAGGCGGGCAGGCACGTGACGAACACGTGTGACACAAACATGTGACAGCCTGCCGGCCGCGTATATAAACTCGTTTCGAAACGGGGGGAGGTGGGTTATCTGCGGTGCAGGAAGAAGTAGGCTTGTATCTCGAGGCCTGCCGAGTTTTTATTCGCCAGCTGCACGTCAACAACGCTAGGAATAAACAGCCCTTTGCTCACGGGCAGAGAAACCGTAGAAAAGAGACTCCACGTCTACCGCTTGTGTTCATCACGGCTGGCGCAAGGTTTCTTATCAGGCGGGGCCCACTCTTGTATGACGGGGGACAGCCTCGCGGGCAACTAACAGACAATGTAGACGACAAAAGTCATTAAAGAGAATTAATCAAGTCCTTGTAGTTCTGGAGGGCGAAGTCAATGCCAACAGGTGGTGCCTGCCCATACGTAGCATGCCAGGAAGGTACAGAACTTCGTTCCTACGTCTGCGTCATTAAGGGGGTTTTCTGGTCGAGAAGTTTCAAAAAATTGATTTCTTATTGCGTATTTCGATACCTTATATTATGTCGAACATGTAGGCGGAACTGCTTTCCCGTTAACTACTGGATATATTCGAAATACACAAGCATCGGACCGGCAGTTCCGAATCATCGCGTGCCTACAGACCTGTATACGAAGACCTATCCAATGACAGTTTACTGGAAAGGTGTGTTGGTGTGAACACTCAAAGCTGTAATGAGTCGATAAATTCGCTGGTTTGGATGCTTTCCCCAAAACACACACATTCTGCTGAAGAAAAAGTCGAAACTGTAAACAAGTTGGCTACAGTTTATCTTCAACGACGGGTTCATGGGATTGGCACAGACAATGAATGTCATCGACATTCAGCTTGGCAACGAGGCTCTCGAATTTCCGCAGAAGGCGTAACGCGGACCACCTTGTACGTCTACGGCCAGTAAAGAAGCCAGATCTGCGGCCCGGGAGGAAGCGGTGCACGCGAACGAAATTCACGAGGTACAGAAAGCCGTACTATGTGCTTCAGGCATCGCAGTCTGATGGTAAGTCCTAAAAAACGACGAAAACCCTTTCCAAAACATTAAACTTTTTGACAAACTGCCTATTGGCTTCTGTCTCGGGTTCTTCGGCCGACGTTCATCTAATGATTTTTCTGACGTTTCGCCAGCCATTAAGAATCTCAACGCCGACAAGAGTATATTGGTACTGCCTGCCGATAAGGGGAATGCGACCGTCGTAATGAAGACCGAAGATTATGAGCAAAAGATCCGAGACCTATTAGATCCGACGACGTACAGAAAACTAAGCGCAGATCCGACGCAACGTATCACACGGAATACGAATCGATTAATCAAGGCGTCTTCTCTGCCGGCGGACATACAGAGAAACCTGCGCAACACAGAAGCCCTACCACCTCGGCTGTATGGATTACCCAAGATCCATAAGAACAACGTTCCACTGAGACCGATCGTTAGCGCTCCTGGATCACCGACATATAAACTGGCAAAACACTTGGCCTCTCTGCTCCAGCCACACGTGGGGAAGACCGACACATACATTAAGGACTCAGGACATTTCATTGAGAAGCTGAAGAAACTGAAACTTGCACCAAACGACATCCTGGTCAGCTTTGATGTTGTTTCGTTATTTACGAAAGTGCCACTCAGTGACGCTCTGGAGCACATCGGTTCCATTTTTCCGCTAGACATCAGAAAGCTCTTCCATGCATGTCTCACCACGAGCTATTTCACGTGGAATGGCGATTTCTACGAACAGCTGGAAGGCGTCGCCATGGGTAGTCCTCTCAGTCCAGTGGTGGCCAACTTCTTCATGGAACAATTCGAAGCACAGGCACTGGACTCGGCGACTTGCAAACCTAAGGTGTGGTACAGGTACGTCGATGATACTTTCGTGGTGTGGAGCCATGGTGAAGAACAGCTCAGTGACTTCCTAAGACACTTGAACAGCCTCCATGCCAACATAACATTTACCATGGAAGTAGAAAAGGACAAGAAACTGCCATTTCTAGATGTTCTGGTCACAAGGGACGGCGAAGATCTGGGACACAGCGTGTATCGAAAACCGACTCACACGGACCGATACCTGCACAAACTGTCAAACCACCACCCGAGCCAGAAAAGAGGCATGATTAGTACGCTCGTAACGAGAGCAGGACGAATATGTGAGCCGCAACACCTCAAACGAGAAATGCAACACCTGGAAACTGTCCTGAGGAGCAATGGTTACTCCACAAATTATATTAGAAGTGTAACAGAGCCCAAACCTCGGCGAAGTAAGGAACCGGAAAAAGAATTGTCGGGTACGGCCTTTCTGCCATACATTCCCAGAGTGACGGACAGAATCGGCCGTATATTGCGCAAACATGGCGTAAAGACGATTTTCAAACCGACAAGGAAGATCAAAGAGTGTCTTAGATCGGCGAAGGAGAAAAGAGACCCACTTGCAATGTCGGGAATATACCGCATACCATGCACATGCGGAAAAGTTTATGTCGGAATGACTGGACGATCCATTAACACCAGGATCAAAGAGCATAAGCGACATTGCAGGTTGGGGCAGGTGGAGAAATCGGCCGTGGCAGAGCACGCACTGAATGAGACCGACCACGTAATAAAATTCGCCGACACGGAAGTTCTGGCTGTAGAGAAGCACTATCACACGCGCTTGTTCAGAGAAGCTGTAGAAATACAAAAACACGCGAACAGTTTGAACAAGAAAGAGGAAAGCCTTAAGGTCAACGGATCCTGGCTTCCCGTACTGCAGCGAACGACCGTCGCAGGTAGCAAGAGGAGAACCGCACCGGAAATGACCGCGGAGAAGCCCTCGGACGTTGGCGCGCCAGGTACATAGAGCCTGCGCCCGCGAGCTCGGCTCCAGTTCACCACCGGCAATGGAGGGTGAAGCTTTGACAATGCCAGCCACTCGTGCTGGCGAAACGTCAGAAAAATCATTAGATGAACGTCGGCCGAAGAACCCGAGACAGAAGCCAATAGGCAGTTTGTCAACAAGTGGCCACGAAAGCCTCAACAATTTTGTATTAAACTTTTTCCTGCGTGTTTAGAATGCCAAAAAACCACTCGGTCGATTTTAATGTCACTTAGCTATTTTTGTAGAGGGTTGAACTGGCTATGGTCGGAACGTCTAAAAATTGAACAATTTTCACAATATCGACTTTTAATGTAAGTTTGAATGCCCAAACACAGTGGATTTTGTCTTACTTTTTTCAAGCAGCCGCCGTTATTTGAAGAAAATAACATTTTCCACTTTTCAGTGGTTCTTATAACTACACTCATATTGTAATAATTTTTTGGTCTGGTCTGTTTCAGCCACTCAATTACCAGAACCAGATCCATCCGCCTACCGGTGCACGGCGTGCATTACATTCTTTGGCGCCATTTTGTATAATAACCTCTTAATACGAGGGGGTCGAAAAGTTTTTAGCCTAACAAGCAATTTTTCAATGTAATACCCGTCTACACCCATACACCTGCGGGCACGCTCAATTAACTTCTGCAAACCATTTAAATAAAAGGTCTTCGATTTCGAGCCAAACCATGCGTTCACAGCAATCAATCACTGCATTATTGTCAAATCGTCGTCCTTTGGGACCTTTTTTTAGCTTTGGGGAAAGAAAAGTGTGATGGAGCCAAATCTGGAGAACACCGCGGATGACGTAACAAATAGAGCCCGCAGTCACTAAGTTTTTCCAGTGTTGCGAGAGCTTTGTGCGCCGGTGCGTTGTCCTGGTGTAAAAGAACTCCGCGCGCCAATTTTCAGCGCCTTTTTTTCTTTCTCCCTTCTCTCAAACGGCGCAGGGGGGCTGCAATACTATGAAGCATTGAAAGTTACGCCCTTTTGCAAGTAATCCACCACAATCATTCCTTCCGAATCCCAGAAGACCGATGCTATTGACTTACCGGCTGATTTTTGCACCCGGAAACTTTTATGGGGTACGGAATGAAGGATGTTTCCATTGTTGTGACTGTTTTGTCTCAGATCAAAGTGGTGAACCCACGTCCCGTCCATTGTCGCACATCTTGCAAGAAAGCCGCCTTCATCCACTTCAAATTGGCGGACGATTTCTTCGCAACACTGCGCACGCTCCCGTCTCTGATCTGCATTCAAGTCTTTCCAGACCCATCGAGATGAAACTTTCCGCATTCCCAAAATATCCACAACAATGTCATGAGCATGCCCTTAGGAGATTCCAAATGTTATTTCAATGTGCTGCAACGTTGTTGGACGATCCTGCATGAGTGGCAACGGTGACGGGCCTTCCGCTCCTCGGCGCATCTTCCACGTTTGAAGTCGGACAACCAGTTTTTCACTGTTTCCTAAGACGGAGCACTGTAGGTGTATTCTGTAGTGGACTGTTAAGGCAGCCAGTCCACAGTGACGGGTAGCCGAAAGGGCACAGTACACACACGCCGACTGGCGCGAAGTCTGGAACAGGATTCGTAATGAATGTGATAAAGAAAAGAACGTAGCTACTAGAACACTTAACTTTTATATCGTCCTTTGGTATACAGCAATCTTGATGATACAAGTGAGACTATCTTGAGATACATGCAATGGTACAAATGGCGCCTTGCTAGGTCGTAGCCATTAACTTAGCTGAAGGCTATTCTAACTGTCTCTCGGCAAATGAGAGAAAGGCTTCGATCAGTGTAGTCGCTAGCAATGTCGTCGTACAACTGGGTCGAGTGCTCGTACGTCTCCCTAGACCTGCGTTGTGGTGGCGCTCGGTATGCGACCCTGACAGTGGCGACACGCGGGTCCGACATGTACTAATGGACCGCGGCCGATTTAAGCTACCACCTAGCAAGTGTGGTGTCTGGCGGTGACACCACATATTCCGCATGTCCTCGACAATTTGCTTGGGCGTCATTCCCTTCAAATGAAGATATTCAATCGCAGCACTGTTCTCGATTCTCTCGATATTCGCCATTTTGCTTACTCTACGGTATACAAAGCATCCTAGCGGCAGAACTAACGAAGCTAGAGCCGTAAAATTTGACTTGCCCACCCACGAAGGATCACCATAAAAGTAGGTGGTGGTGTTTGTGCGAGACATTACGGTAACTATCTCGGGCTAGAAACTTTTCGACTGCCCCTCGTATTTTTGCACAAAAATGCTCTTTAATGCAGGTAAAATGGATGAATAAAAGGATATGTGCACTGTTTGACTTATCTCTTGATTTCACCTAAAAAAAAGTCGTTGAAAATGTAACAAATCAGACCTCTAGACCAGAAAACCCTTTAAGACTGAGCAACAAATGGTTCAAATGGCTCTGAGCACTATGGGACTCAACATCTTAGGTCATAAGTCCCCTTGAACTTAGAACTACTTAAACCTAACTAACCTAAGGACATCACACACACCCATGCCCGAGGCAGGATTCGAACCTGCGACCGTAGCAGTCCCGCGGTTCCGGACTGCAGCGCCAGAGCCGCTAGACCACCGCGGCCGGCGACTGAGCAACAGCTACGTAAGAACAGGAAGATGAAAGATATTGCGTATGCCTTCTCTTAAAAACGAAGCGCGAGTTCAGGATCTGCTTCGCAGGTAGGTTGTGGCATCACGCGGAAAATTCCGACGGAAGCATTCCAGGAGTGCAAGACACTAGGAGAGTGCCAGATATGACACTGTACGTGTGTCCATTATACTAATCTGCCAAGCACATCGATGCGCATGCAGCAGCCTTGAAAATTTCTTTGATGCCTTTATCTGTTTCCGAGATAGAGAAGTTCGAATTTACCCTACTTATAGATGTAAAATCCGGTGAGAGGTGAAAACTTTCTAATGCGACGCAGCAGGGAGAAATATCCTTTGACGTGTCTCACTTATCAGAGGGGTTCTGGGAACCCCACGTTGTAGCAATGAAGCACTTCCAAACGTTTTGTGCAGGTAAAATCCGGTCCGAGGTGTAAAACTAGTTTTGAGTTATTTCAGTTTCACAGCAGTAAACTACCGAGGGAGGTGGCGCAGTGGTTAGCACACTGGACTCGCATTCGGGAGGACGACGGTTCAGACCCGCGTCCGGCTAACACGCTTTAGGTTTTCCGTGATTTTCCTAATTCGCTTCAGGCAAATGCCGGGATGGTTCCCTTGAAAGGGCACAGCCGATTTCCTTCCATGATCCGATGGAACTAATGACCTCGCTGTTTGGCCCCTCCCTCAAACAAACCAACCAACCAATCAATCAATCAAAACAAGCAGCCAACAGAAGTAAACTAACAAAATTTTACTGACCAATAAAATTCTTTCCGTATGAGTGACAAGCTTTGGTGTGGCGAGGAACAAGCGGAAAAATGCTATCAGAGCACAAAAATGGCGAATACGCTCCCGTTTAAAACACTGGAATGAAAAGTGCGATACCAGCTGCCTCATTCTCCCTTCCTCAGCACCTTGAAAATTTTTCCCAAAAATTTTGGCATACGAATATATTCGCGGGTGTTTATGCTGTCAGACAAGGCGACAGTGGAAGTGGGTAAGAAACAGAAAAGTAATAAATATTTTAAGATAGCAAACAGTGACTGTGTTGTGGAAAGAGCGAAGAGACAATTGCAGTGGAACATAGTTGACAGTGATAGCGTGAAGGAGAGAGTGCCAGTGAGACATGAGCAAAGAGAAGAAGAACGTGGAAGTGGGTAGAAGCCAGTGATAATGAAAGCGTCTATGAAAACACGGAAGAGGGAAACAGTGGCAGTGAGAAGAAATAGCGACAGTGGGAATGAATGAATGAATGAATGAATGAGGTAGAAGCAGCAAGAAAGACATAGTGACATTGACAGACTTTAGTAGTATGACAGAACGAATGAGAGTGGCTGTGAGCCGGTGTGAGTGACAGTTGCAGAGCTACAAAGAAATAAGGACAATGAGTTGGTCTGAACAAGTGGGTGAGAAAGGGCAAGTGCGAGTCTATATATATATGAGCTATTTACAGCGATGGACTAGTGGGTGTGAGCGAGTTAAAGTTAGGGGAGCTTGTGTTAGGGCGACGGGAATTGCATGTTGAAAAGAGCACAAATACACTGAAGAGCCAACAAAACTGGCGCACCTGCCTAATATTGTGTAGGGTCCCCGAGAGCACGCAGATGTGCCGCAACACGACGTGGCATGGACTCGACTAATGTCTGAAGTAGTGCTGGAGGGAACTGACACCGTGAACCCTCCAGAGCTGCCCATGAATCTGTAAGACTACGAGGCGGTGGCCATCTCTTCTGAGCAACACGTTGCAAGGCATCCCAGATATGCTCAATAATGTTCATATCTGGTGAGTTTGGTGGCCAGCGGAAGTGTTTAGAATAGCGTTCCTGGAACCGCTGTGTAGCAATTCTGGACGTGTGGGGGTGTCTCATTGTCCTGGTGGAGCGCACGATGGACATGAATGGATACAGCTGATCAGACAGGATGCTTACGAACGTGTCACCTGTCATAGTCGTATCTAGACTTATCATGAGTCCCACATCACTGCACACGCCCCACACCATAGCCTCCACCAGCTTGAACAGTCCCCTGCTGACGTGTAGCGTCCATGGATTCATGAAGTTGTCTCTATACTCGTACACGTCCATCCGCTCGATACAATCTGAAACGAGACTCGTCCGACCAGGCAACATGTTTTCAGTCATCAACAGTCCAATGTCGGTGTTGACGGGACCAGGCGAGGCGTAAAGCTTTGTGTCGTGCAGTCATCAAGGGTACACGAGTGGGTCTTCTGCTCCGGAACCCCATATCGACGATGTTTCGTAGAATGGTTCGCACGCTGACACTGGTTGATTGCCCAGCACTGAAATCTGCAGCAATTTGCGGAAGGGTTGCACTGCTGTCACACTGAAGAATTCTCTTCAGTCGTCGTCGGTCCCTTTCTTGCAGCGATGTCGGAGATTTGATGTTTTACCGGATTCCTGATATTCACGGTACACTCGCGAAATGGTCGTAAGGGAAAATCGCTACTTCATCGCTTCCTCGGAGATGGTGTGTCCCATCGCTCGTGTGCCAACTCTAACACCGCTGATATGAAACTTCCTGGCAGATTAAAACTGTGTGCCCGACCGAGACTCTAACTCGAGACCTTTGCCTTTCGCGGGCAAGTGCTCTGCCAACTGAGCTACCCAAGCACGACTCACGCCACGTCCTCACAGCCTTTCTCCCGCCAGTACCTCGTCTCCTACCTTCCAAACTTTACAGAAGCTCTCCTGCGAATCTCATTCTACAACACCGCGTTCAAACTCACTTAAACCGTAACCGATCTAACAACTTCGTCGCCAGACACTTGCCTTGTATAGGCGTAGCCGACAGCAGCGCCACATTCTGACTGTTTACACATCTCTGTATTTGAGCACGTATGCCTGTGTCAGTTTCATTGGCACTTCAGTATATGTTCGCAAACTTTTGGAAAAAATCTTAAGGGGGGTAGGACGTCTAACGGGCTGACTTGGAGCAGGAGAGGCACCAGAGGACATTTTAATTTCCACTGTCTATACTTTTACAAGTAAATTCATAAAACTTTGTCAGCATGACTAGGAAGCATTCAGGATTCACACTCGTAGCTGCGGAAGTTCAAAAACACAAGGAAATAATTTTTTTACATGTGAAATTTCATCATTTTTTCACTTACTATTGGCTTTTCTTCATAAGTAAGAGACTGTTCGATGAATTTTGCACAGCATACAAACAATACCTTCAGGTGTCAAACTCTAGAATCTATTTAATTTATGAAGAAATGAATGAGCTGTTGCGTTTTAAACTTTATGTTTAGAAAAAAAATTGTAGTGTTCTGTTCCCTGTTGCTAGGCGGGCGTCTGTTTACATATTCATTATATTATTATTATTAGGAAAAAGAGTCCTTAAGTACTTGAAGCGGTCAATCTTGAAAGTGAATCGATGCATAGCCAAAGGTACACCACTTTTGATTTTCTTACTTATGATCAGATATTTCTCCTTTTCTTCGTTAATAAATAGTCCTGTTTTCCCAGTGATTTTGTAATAGTTTTGCATCATTCTGATTATTTCTCTTTTGAAACTGCTTATTACTGCTACGTCATTTCGATCCCTTGTTGACTAGTTTTACTAAATTCTCCAGTAACTTTTTTAATTTCGATTATCGCTCTGCAGGACAGGGCGACATCCTCACAAAAATGATTTCCATTATCTTCTATATTTTGTATTGATACCCCAGAATGGCAAAACGCGTCAATAAAAGTGTACTTTCCCTGCAACCAACATTTTTTCTTTCGAAATATCACCAACAGTTCTTCTACCAGACACGCCATAAGCATCTAAATCTACATGGTTACTCTGCAATTCAAACTTGAGTGCCTGATAGAGGGTTCATCGAACCATTTTCATACTACTTCTCTACCATTCCACTCTCGAATGGCGCGTGGAAGAAAGGAACGCCTAAATCTTTCCGTTTGACCTCTGATTTCTCTTATATGATGATCATTTCTCCCTACGTAGGTGGGTGTCAACAAAATATTTTCGCATTCGGAAGAGAAAGTTGGTGATTGAAATTTCGTAAATAGATCTCACGGCAAAGAAAACCGCCTATGTTTCAGAGACTGCCACCCCAACTCGCGTATCATATCAGTGACACTCTCACCCCTATTGCGCGATAACACGAAACGAGCTGCCCTTCTTTGCACTTTTTCGATGCCCTCCGTCAATCCTACCTGGTAAGGATCCCATACCACGCAGCAATATTCCAGCAGAGGACGGACAAGTGTCTCTTTAGCGGGTTGGTCGCATGTTCTAACTGTTCCGTCAACAAAGTGCAGTCTTTGTTTCGCTTCCCCACAATATTATCTATGTGGTCTTTCCAAATTAAGTTGCTGTAATTGTAATTCTTAGGTATTTAGTCGAACTGAATGCCCTTAGATTTGTGCGATTTATCGTATACCCAAAATCTATCGGATTTCTTTTAGTACCCATGTCGATGGCCTCGCAATTTTCTTTTTTTTTTTAGTGCCAATTGCCACTTTTCGCACCATACAGAAATTCTCTCTAGATCAATTTTATAATTTGAATTGATCGTCTGATGATTTTACTGGACAGTAAATTACAGCGTCATCTGCAAACAATAAGGGGGCTGCTCAGATTATCACCTAGATCATTTATGTAAATCAGGAACAGCAGAGGGCCTATGACACTACCTTGCGCAACGTCAGATATCACTTCTGTTTTACTCGATGATTTACCGTCTATCATTACGAACTGTGACCTCTCTGAGAGAAAATCACGAATCCAGTCACATAACAGAGACGATAGATACTCCATATGCACGCAATTTGATTAACAGTCGCTTGTGAGGAACGGTATCAAAAGCCTTCTGGAAATCTAGGAATATGGAATCGATCTGAGATCCCTTGTCGACAGCACTCTTTACTTCATGGGAATAAAGAGCTAGTTGCGTTGCACAAGAACAATATTTTCTGAATCCGTGTTGGTTATGTATCAATAAGTCATATTCTTCGAGGTGATTCATAATGTTCGAGTACAGTATATGCTCCAAAATCCTACTGCAAGTGGGAAGAATTCAATCTCCTCTCTGTCAAAGTCACTTATATCACTAGCCTTCGCCATTTGCGACCCGTATTGTCGCTAGAATGATTCCCCATTCGTCTTTTGCATCGCTAATTTATCAGTTTGGATTCCGTAGAAATACTGGAACACGTGAGGCAATACTGACCTTACGACTTATCTTAGAAGAAAGATTAAGGAAAGGCAAACCTACGTTTCTAGCATTTGTAGACTTAGAGAAAGCTTTTGACAATATTGACTGGAATATTCTCTTTCCAATTCTGAAGGTGGCAGGGGTAAAATACAGGGAGCGAAAGGCTATTTACAATTTGCACAGAAAGCAGATGGCAGTTATGAAAGGGAAGCAGTGGTTGGGAAGGGAGTGAGACAGGGTTGTAGCCTATCCCCAATGTTATTCAATCTGTATATTGAGCAAGCAGTAAAGGAAACAAAAGAAAAGTTCGGAGTAGGTATTAAAATCCACGGAGAAGAAATAAAAACTTTGAGGTTCGCCGATGACATTGTAATTCTGTCAGAGACAGCATAGGACTTGGAAGAGCAGCTGAACCGGATGGACAGTGTCTCGAAAGGAGGGTATAAGATGAACATCAACAAAAGCAAAACGAGGATAATGGAATGTAGTCGAATTACGTCGGGTGATGCTGAGGGAATTAGATTAGGAAGTGAGACACTTAAAGTAGTAAAGGAGTTTTGCTATTTGGGGAGCAAAATAACTGATGATGGTCGAAGTAGAGAGGATGTAAAATGTAGACTGGCAATGGCAAGGAAAGCGTTTCTGAAGAAGAGAAATTTGTTAACATCGAGTATAGATTTAAGTGTCAGGAAGGCGTTTCTGAAAGTATTTGTATGGAGTGTAGCCATGTATGGAAGTGAAATGTGGACGATAACCAGTTTGGACAAGAAGAGAATAGAAGCTTTCGAAATGTGGTGCTACAGAAGAATGCTGAAGATTAGATGGGTAGATCACATAACTAATGAGGAGGTATTGAACAGAATTGGGGAGAAGAGAAATTTGTTGCACATCTTGAATAGAAGAAGGGATCGGTTGGTAGGACATATTTTGAGGCATCAAGGGATCACCAATTTAGCATTGGAGGGCAGCGTGGAGGGTAAAAATCGCAGAGGGAGACCGAGAGATGAATACACCAAGCAGATTCAGAAGGATGTAGGTTGCAGTAGGTAGTGGGAGATGAAGAACCCTGCACAGGATAGAGTAGTATGGAGAGGTGCATCAAACCAGTCTCAGGACTGAAGACAACAACAACAACAACAACAAATTTATTAGGTTGGTGCATAACTTCGTAGCATCTTTGTTTCGCATGTTGGTATTCAGGAAGACTTTCGGGGTTTGATGATCGTTTAAAGGTATTGACCCACAATGATCCACGTCACTGTACTCGAGAACTGGCATATGAGATGTACTGCAACCATCCCACCAACGTGTGACATTTGCGTGCAATGGGAAAGCAAAAATCGGGTGTATGGGTACCGCATGCTCTAAGTCAAAATCGAAAAAGTCAACGTGTAACCATACGTGCACCTCTTCTTGCGTGTCATCAGTTGGCTCGCGAACAACACCGACCATTTCTATCCTGTATCACAACTGGTGACGAGAAATGGTGACTTTACGCTAAAAGAAGAAAAAAGGAATGGTAGAGCCCAAACAAAGTAGCAACTCCCTAATCAAAGATCCGCGAGCACTTACAAAAAGTGATTTTATGCATCAGGTGGAACAGCGACGATGTGATGTACTGCGAATGGCTTCCCAGAGGTGCAGCCACCACTGCTGACATCCACTGCCAACATCTGAGACGTCTTTCAGACGCAATCCGAGAACAACGACCAGGAAGACATACAATGTAAACTTTCACGGCCGGTATCGTCTTCACTTAAAACTTCCGGGCTGATAGGCCGTGGTCGAAGTATAAAACTGTCTCCTGACGTTTCGTCTCCGACTGCGGGTGACATCCTCGGAGGTAGTTCGCCGCTTTACCTCCGAGGATGTCTCCCGCAGTCGGAGACGAAACGTCAGGAGACAGTTTTATACTTCGACCACGGCCTATCAGCCCGGAAGTTTTACGTGAAGACCAGGAAGACAGTTTGAAGTGATGCTACTCCACAATAACACCCATCCGCATTCTGCTAGACTGAAAAATAAAGCAATATACCGGGTCATCAAAAAGTCAGTATAAATTTGAAAACTTAATAAACCACGGAATAATGTAGATAGAGGGGTAAAAATTTACACACATGCTTGGAATGACATGGGGTTTTATTACAACAAAAAAAACAAAGTTCACGAAATGTCCGACAGATGGCGCTGGAGAGCAAAACGTCAGTGACTGCGCATGACAATCGTTTATAAAAGGAGCTGTAATGAGAGAGAGAGAGAGAGAGAGAGAGAGAGAGAGAGAGAGAGAGCAGTCGCAGCATGTTGACGTTACCTGAAAAGGCGCCTTTAGTGAAGCTGTATTATCAGAATGCGGAATGTGCTAGTTCAGCGTTACGATCCTATCGCCATAGGAAGGGGATTCGAACGGGTAAAGGTCCGTTGACAAATGCAGCTGTGGCGAGAATGATTTCGAAGTTCCAAGCCACGGGTTGTTTAGACGATAGACCCCGTAGTGGCCGACCGAGCACAAGGCGTAATGCTGTTGAGACAGTTCAGGAAGAAATGGAGACTGTAGCGGGGTTCGTCTATGCACGGGGAAGTCAGCGCTCGTGCAGTCGCACGGAGCACCGGCATTCCACACACTACTGTTTGGTTGGCACTGAGGCGTACCATCCGATGCTATCCGTATAAAATCCGTCAGCATCATGAACTGTTGCCTGGCGATTTAGTGAAGCGGAGGGCAGTTGCGGTGTGGGCGTTTCAAAAGATGGCGGAAGACGACGATTGGTTAAGTAACGTGTTGAGGACCGACGAAGCTCATTTCACGCTCCGAGGGTCTGTCAACGCCCACAACTGCAGAAATTGGGCTACCGAAAATCCTATAACTGTTGTGGAAACTCCATTGCACGAGGAGAAAGTCACGGTATGGGTTAGATTGACCCCATCTACCGTTATCGGGCCTTTTTCTTCGAGGAAATGCGTGATTCTGGTTTTGTAACTGCTACCGTGACGGGTGAGAGGTACGCCGATATATTACAGAATCGCATCATCCCCAGCCTGGCTGATAAACACCTGCTGGAACGTACGATGTTTACGCAGGGTGGCGCTCCACCCCATATTGCTAGACGCGTGAAAGATCTCTTGCGCGCGTCATTTGGTGATGATCGTGTGCTCAGCCGCCACTTTCGTCATGCTTGGCCTCCCAGGTCCCCAGACCTCAGTCTGTGCGATTACTGGCTTTGGGGTTACCTGAAGTCGCAAGTGTATCGTGATCGACCGACATCTCTAGGGATGATGAAAGATAACATCCGACGCCAATGCCTCACATGCTGTGGACATGCTTTACAGTGCTGTTCACAACATTATACCTCGACTACAGATATTGTTGAGGAATGATGGTGGACATATTGAGCATTTCCTGTAAAGAACATCATCTTCGCTTTGTCTTACTTTGTTATGCTAATTATTGCTATTCTGATCAGATGAAGCGCCATCCGTCGGACATTTTTTGAACTTTTGTATTTTTTGGTTCTAATAAAACCCCATGTCATTCCAAGCATGTGTGTCAATTATTCCGTGATTTATTCAGTTTTCAAATTTATACTGACTTTTTGATCACCCTGTATAATCGGTTTAGGAAGTCATTCCGCACCCGCCTTATTCACTTTACGTTGCGCCTTCAGATTCTAACTTTTCCGCTCTCTATCTACGTACCTTCAAGGAACATCCTGTACGGATGAAAATGCGCTCCAAACATGGGTCGACGAGCTCCTCGCCTCAAATCACAGGATGAAAATGTTACCGCAGTCTTGGTAGACTGTTGTAAATTGTGAAGGAGAATAGATCAGTGATGACTTAAGTCTTATATGTATCTGTGGTGTTCATTAACTTTATGGTAAAACGACCAATACTTGTTAATGCTACATCATATGCGTAAGTAAGTATAGTGATTTTCACCTCCTGCAGTTGAATCCCTAGTGTATTAGTTTTACTAAATTCTTCAGTAAATGTCTTAGTTTCCAGTATAGCTGCGCAGAGTACGACCACATCCTGACGAACATTAATTCCTTTTGAAACTTCCTGGAAGATTAAAACTGTGTGCCGGACCGAGACTCGAACACGGGACCTTTGCCTTTGGCGGGCAAGTGCTCTACCAACGTAGTCTCGGTCCGGCACACAGTTTTAATCTGCCAGGAAGTTTCGTATCAGCGCACACTCCGCTGCAGAGTGAAAATCTCATTTTGGATTAATTCCTTTTTCTTATCAGATGATGCCCCAGAAGGACGAAACGCGTCAATATAATTATTGTTTCCCTTCAGCCAAGACTGTTTTTCTTCCGAAATGTTACCTACGGTTGCTGTACCAGACAAACCATGGAAGAATTTGTCCTTTATCAAAATAGCTTGTCAGTGAATTTCCTCATTTGCGACTCGTATCGTCGCTATAATGATTGGCCACTCGGCTGTGCACCGCGCATATAAATTTTCCTTACCGTGTCACGTGCCCGCAACGCCATATGGCTGTATTAAATCTCTCTGTGGGCCTCGTCAAATGATTGTGTTCAGTAGCATATGATGATGTCGCTGGTTGATAATGGTGTCGCCTGACACGCACGCACTGTTATCACACGAGGGGAATATTATTACTTGCATCACACACACACACACACACACACACACACACACACACACACAGTAATACTGTGCCCGCCACGTAATAATATACTATTTTCCTTTCCTATCCAAATAACAAGACTTAAAGATATAATTTAACCACTGAGTCAATGAATTGCGCTGCAAGTCAGCGAATATGAACGCCTAGGATAATGAGAGCGGCGTAGCATTATTACCTGCATTTTGTTCTATAAGAATGTGCACTCGTCTTTTCTTTCTCTTCTTAAGTCACGCGTCTGTCCGACAGCATCTTACGCTATCAGACTTATTTCCTTCCATTTTGTTCAAATAAACTGAATTTGTATTCCTGTTAGGAATTTGTTTAATTGTGCCATTATTATCGCCAATTGCAATTACTGATATGAATACTTCTTTCTTTCGCTCCAGAATCGGGCTAAGGTTATTGTAATTTTTACTTATTTCGCCGTAATACGACAAAAATTCTTAGCTATATCCAAAACTGTGAGATTAATGCACGAGACGTCATGTCTGTATAAAAAGCTTCTTTCCTT
Organism: Schistocerca nitens; assembly: GCF_023898315.1. NCBI lineage: Eukaryota > Metazoa > Arthropoda > Insecta > Orthoptera > Acrididae > Schistocerca > Schistocerca nitens. The sequence goes on along the minus strand of NC_064625.1, from coordinate 152,712,447 downwards.
AAATGTAATTGTTTAATTTGGCATTTCTGCTTTCATCAATCCCCAATTTATCAATGTTACAGATCTTGCTTTACTATATTTTTCTTATGTTGCCAACGCGATACCCACGAAATTAAACTATTCTGAATTTTCTCGCGATGTGAGAAGACAGTAATTTCCCTGAGATTATAGAAAGCCAAATTAAATGTTTTTTGGCACGCCACGAGTCTACCGACCTTCACTTCAAACAATAAAAAATGTAAGAAAGAGTAGAATTAACTAAGGAGTGAAGCGCTTTTTTTTTTACGTACTCGATAATATCGTGTGATTTTCAGACAAAAAATCATTTTCATTATAGAGACTAAGAAAGTGGCGTGTGTGTGCGTGTGAAATATTTAGGTTCATTTTACTTTCCATTTAGAAAAAAAACTGTGTTCTGCCTTACGGCAGGTCTTGTCATGGGGGAAGCCTCGTCAGAGAGGTCCACCGCATGAGCGCCTAGGGAAGTGATACCAGTGGTGGTTTCCCGTTGCCTTCCACTGATGATGATGAAATGATGATGATGGCAACAGAACACCCAGTCCCTGAGCGGAGAAAATCTCCGACCCAGCCGGGAATCAAACCCGGGCCCCTCGGCCTGACAGACTGTCGCGCTGACCACTCAGCTATCGGGGCGGACTCATTTAGTAGATTTCCTTTTTAATTAATTATTATTATTATTATTATTAGTATTATTATTCCTTTCTTTTCTCAGACGTTATGTCTGGTCAAAAATGGAAAGTGACGCGGATCTTTATCAAGCGTGACTTCCTTTTAACTGTACGGTATATGTTATATTGCATTTAGGAACTTTCGGGTAATTGAACATGTATCAATAATTACGGATTTCTGTAGTTATATATATATATATATATATATATATATTTTACAAGTTTGGAAGTAGCTGTATTGCATTGATGTACTGGTGGATATTGTGTGGTATGACTCCTGTAGTTGATAGTATAATTGGTATAATGTCAACTTTATCCTGATGCCACATGTCCTTGACTTCCTCAGCCAGTTGGATGTATTTTTCAATTTTTTCTCCTGTTTTCTTTTGTATATTCGTTGTATTGGGTATGGATATTTCGATTAATTGTGTTAATTTCTTCTTTTTATTGGTGAGTATGAAGTCAGGTTTGTTATGTGGTGTTTTATCTATTATTATTATTAATAATAATAATGTAACACACACACACACACACACACACACACAGGTAAAGTAATACTACTCTCCCTTCTCAGCCGCGACGCGTAATGCAGTACGGCAATTACAGCGATCCGGTTCCTCGCGTGCTATTCAGGCCAATGTTACACAACTGTGAACTGTAGGTATCAAGTGACTGACACCAATACGGGAAAAAAGAAGTCGCGCCCCTCACACGTCACATCGCAACAGCCGCGGAGAGTGAGCCAAGCAGCTGCATTCAATGTTTCGATGCTACCCAACAGCTTTCCGCTCAGTATCGTACCGTTGTCTACTTAAGACGAAACGCAAGTGTGGAGTATCCAGCTAGGTTTGAGCTCACAGTACGACCGTCATGTTATCAGCGAGACACAGCACCTCATTTTGCATGCTCAGGCAAGGCATCTACAGACGAACAAGTGATTTCTGCCGTTCCACAAGGTAATGTTATACGCCCTTTGCTGTTCCTTATCTACGAGGGCAGTTCAATAAGTAATGCAACACATTTTTTTTCTGAAGCAGGGGTTGTTTTATTCAGCATTGAAATACACCAGGTTATTCCCCAATCTTTTAGCTACACAACACTATTTTTCAACGTAATCTCCATTCAATGCTACGGCCTTACGCCACCTTGAAATGAGGGCCTGTATGCCTGCACGGTACCATTCCACTGGTCGATGTCGGAGCCAACGTCGTACTGCATCAATAACTTCTTCATCATCCGCGTAGTGCCTCCCACGGATTGCGTCCTTCATTGGGCCAAACATATGGAAATCCGACGGTGCGAGATCGGGGCTGTAGGGTGCATGAGGAAGAATAGTCCACTGAAGTTTTGTGAGCTCCTCTCGGGTGCGAGGACTTGTGTGAGGGCTTGCGTTGTCATGAAGAAGAAGTTCGTTCAAATTTTTGTGCCTACGAACACGCTGAAGTCGTTTCTTCAATTTCTGAAGAGTAGCACAATACACTTCAGAGTTGATCGTTTGACCATGGGGAAGGACATCGAACAGAATAACCCCTTCAGCGTCCCAGAAGACTGTAACCGTGACTTTACCGGCTGAGGGTATGGCTTTAAACTTTTTCTTGGTAGGGGAGTGGGTGTGGCGCCACTCCATTGATTGCCGTTTTGTTTCAGATTCGAAGTGATGAACCCATGTTTCACCGCCTGTAACAATCTTTGACAAGAAATTGTCACCCTCAGCCACATGACGAACAAGCAATTCCGCACTGATGGTTCTCCTTTGCTCTTTATGGTGTTCGGTTAGACAACGAGGGACCCAGCGGGAACAAACCTTTGAATATCCCAACTGGTGAACAATTGTGACAGCACTACCAACAGAGATGTCAAGTTGAGCACTGAGTTGTTTGACGGTGATCCGTCGATCATCTCGAACGAGTGTGTTCGCACGCTCCGCCATTGCAGGAGTCACAGCTGTGCACGGCCGGCCCGCACGCGGGAGATCAGACAGTCTTGCTTGACCTTGCGGCGATGATGACACACGCTTTGCCCAACGACTCACCGTGCTTTTGTCCACTGCCAGATCACCGTAGACATTCTGCAAGCGCCTATGAATATCTGAGATGCCCTGGTTTTCCGCCAAAAGAAACTCGATCACTGCCCGTTGTTTGCAACGCACATCCGTTACAGACGCCATTTTAACAGCTCCGTACAGCGCTGCCACCTGTCGGAAGTCAATGAAAGTATACGAGACGAAGCGGGAATGTTTGAAAATATTCCACAAGAAATTTCCGGTTTTTTCAACCAAAATTGGCCGAGAAAAAAAATGTGTTGCATTACTTATTGAACTGCCCTCGTATGTACACGACTTTGGAGACAACCTGAGCAGCCGTCTTCGGTTGTTTGCAGATGACGCTGTCGTTCATCAACTAGTAAAGTCATCAGAAGATCAAAAGAATGGCAAAACGATTTAGAAAACATATCTGTATGGTGTGAAAATTGGCAATTGACCCTAAATAACTAAAAGTGTGAGGACATCCAAATGAATGCTAAAAGGAATCCGTTACAGTCGGTTACGCGATAAATCAGTCAAATCTGAAGGCCATAAATTCAACTAAATACCTAGGAATTACAATTACGAATAACTTAAAGTGGAAGGAACACACAGAAAATGTTGTGAGGAAGGCTAACCAAAGACTAAGTTTTATTCGCAGCACACTTAGAAACTGTAACAAGTCTACTAAGGAGACTGCCTACACTACGCTTGTCCGTCCTCTTTTAGAATACTGCTGCGTAGTATGGGATCCTTACCAGATAGGACTGACGGAGTAGATCGAAAAAGTTCAAAGAAGGGCAGCACGTTTTGGTTCATATGGCTCTGAGCACTATGGTACAGCACGTTTTTTATTATCGCGAAATAGGAGAGAGAGAGAGTGTCACTGAAATGATACAGGATTTTGGGGTGGACATCATTAAACACAAAGGCGTTTTTCGTTGCGGCGGAATCTTCTCACAAAAGTCTAATCAACAACTTTCTCCTCCGAATGCTAAAATATTTTGTTGACGCTGACCTACATAAGGAGAAACTGTCACCATGATAAAATATGGGAAATCAGAGCTCGTACGGTAAGATATCGGTGTTGGTTCTTTCTGCAAGATGTACGAGACTGGAATAATACAGAATTGTGAAGGTGGTTCGATGAACCCTCTGCCAGGTACTTACATGCGATTTGCAGTATTCAGTTAGCTGTAAAAAAAGTACTTCCGTGCGTTCAAGACGAATCTGCGTGAGGGGAACCGTTCTTTATTATGTATTTGTCGCTACCCCGTTTTAGGCTCCACGTCCTCGTATCTTCGGAATCTCTTTCTGCACGCAAAATGGTGTCCATTTTTACGTGATTACAAGTTCGCCCTGTAGTGCCACCAATTTATTTGTAACTTTCTGTACCCTCCTATGCTTCGCTGTGGCTCAGTCTACTTAAACGGGAAAGAAAGAAAAGAGAAAGCACACATTTGTAATAAGTGTGGGAATTAGATACATGTGCTAATGATCTCCATCCCCTATCTCTGTTCAGATCCACTCCCCCTTTCTTTGTCCGTCTCTTCCTCCTTCCGCTCTCTCAGTCCATCACTTTCTCCCCCTTCCTCTATTCATCTTCCCCTCTAACGTTAAACCTTGTTTACTCTTATAGCGAATTCAGATTCTGCAGTAGGACTAATCATAAACCAATAACCCGTAAATACAACTTTCCTGTTTGCTAACAATTCCATTATGTATATGTATATTCTGTGTGTTTGTGTAAATGTTTATTACAGTAACGTGTAAAAATTTGAAGTAACAGACTACTAACAGAGTTCCACAGCAGATGAGGGCAAACAATACGAAAACTGAAGAAAAAAGTTCCCTAACATCGAAACGACTTGTGTTTCGTAAGTGAAGTTTTAGTGTGACCTCCAGCATGTGAGGATATGAAAGGAAACGCAGATGCCAACCAAAACCGCGAAGAACTGTACGTAATACTTTACATTCTTCTTCTTTCTTTCTTTCTTCGTTTGGGTCATCTAAGGACCACGCACCAATTTCAATGCTTCCTTCTTTTTTGTTCCTCCAGTATTCTTTCATCTTTTCACAATGTCTCCTTTTTCTGTCCTCGGACCATTTTGACCCTGTCTTCTCCCTCTTGCCTTGGAATCCTTCCATTTTTAACACTTAAAATCTCACTTTCTGTTGTATCTTTTTCACTTTTGTTGTTTCTTTCCAAATCTTTCCTAACTTCTTGAATCCAGGCTACTGTTGACTTCTTGCCCCAAAGACATTTAAAAATCTGTTTGGGTAACCTGTTGCTTTTCATTCTGTAGAAGTATCTAAAAAATAGCAGTAGCCTCTTTCGTAGTGTTTCGTTTAAATGTTTTCTATGTTGCAATAAACTGCTTCATTGCTTCTTAAATTCCATACATCTGTATTCTTTGGTGGCTCAAGTATTTTTCGAATGATTTTTCTTTCTAGGAATTTACATTTTTATTTATATAGATATTAGTTTTCCGTAACCGCTGACTCAATGTACGTTGTTAGATAAGTTTTACTCAAGCTTTTTCATCACGTTTTAAATTATGTGTATGAATCTTACGGGACTAGCAAACTGTATTTGTCGTTCCATGTAACGACTGATCACGGGGAGAATATCCGACGCCCTTGAACAGGGACGCGCTATTTAAAAGCTGGTTACAAACTCGCTAAAGTTTATCGACATTCGGAGGAACGTTCAGATACTGCCGTTTTTCCCTTGATACTCTGATCATCAATTCGTAACTCAATCTTAATGGAAATGTATAATTTAAGTTCACCTATTAACGAGATGGTTTTGAGACTGTCAGCCTTAGAAGAGACAATTGTGCGGAAGTTGGTAATGTTCATCCACGTCAAGTTGTGTATTAATTCCTTCACATTCATTGATGACAGCCGTGTCATCACCGACAGCTTTTCACCTTGAATTTTAAATCCACTCTTTTTCTCTTACTTCCGTCATTGTTCTTCGATGTATAGATTATACAACTGGGACGAAAGACTGCATCCCCCTCTTACACTCTTTTTAATCCGAGCACTTTCTTCTTAGTCTAGCATTCTTACTGTTTCTTATTGGATCTTGTACATATTCCCTACGGCTTGATCTTATTTCTCTCAGAATTTTGAACACCTTTCGCCATTTTACAATTGTTGACAAATAGTATGAACACGTATCTGATTTTCTTCAGTCTTTCTTCCATTATCAACCGCAACGTTAGAACTGGCTCTCTGGTGCCTTCACCTTTCTTGAAACCAAACTGATCGTCACCTAAGAGATCCTCAATTTTCTTGAGTTGTTCTGTATACTATTCTTGTCAGCAACTTGTATGCATCAGCTGTTAAGATGATTGTGTGAGAACTCTCGCACTTGCCTGCTCTTGCAGTTAGTTACAGATTAGTTTAGATACAAACTGACGGTTTTTTTGGAAGTATCGTCATCGTCGTCGTCATCATCATCTCAGCCTTTTCCCAAGTCATGTGGGGGCGACGTTGCCTTGCTGGATCATCCTCTTCCATAAATGCCTATGCAGTGCTTCTCTGAGCCATCCTTTCTCCCGTAGGTCCCCTGCTACCTTGTCCTTCCATCTCAGTTTCGGTCTTCCTCCTTGATCCTTTCTAGGTCTTTCCTCCCCACATAGTATACTCCCCTCTTCTCTGCAAATGCCCATACCATCTTAGCCTACTTTCTTGGATCTCCTCCCTATGGGCCCCACTTTCACTGTTCCCCTGATGTACTCGTTCCTTTGTCTATCCTTTCGCGTCACCCCACTCGTCCAGCTTAACATTCTCATTTCTGATACTTCCGTCTTTTTCTCTTGGGCTTTTGTAATTGTCCAAGTTTCTGCACTATACAGCATCGCAGGCCTCACTACAGACTTTGAGAGCTTTCCTTTCATTCTGCAGCTAACCTTCTTATTACACACTACTCCGCTCATTTTCCTCCAGTTCATTCATCCACTATGTATTTTGGCCTCCAGTCCATCACTTTGCATGTAAGAGCCTAGGTATTTAAATTTCTTGACCAGCGTCAGTTATTCTCCTTGCAGGTTAATACTGTATATAGGTCTTTGGCATTCTTTGTACACATATACTCTGTTTCCACTCTGCTAATTCTCATTCCCCTTTCCTCTACAGCTTTTCTCCACTGTTCAAGCCTGTCTTGAAGTGCCTCCTGGGTAGGTTTACAGATTACATCATCGGCAGACATCATGCTTTTTTTTTTCACACCTTTGACTAGTACATCCATGACAAGGTCAAAGAGACATGGGTTGCGAGCAGATCCCTGATGCAGTCGTACTCTCACTGAAAGTGTCTTTGTTGCACCTGCACTGCTCCTGACTTGTCACTCCACCTTCATACATGTCTCCTAGACCACTCTGATGTATTTTTCTGGCAGGCGTTTACTTCTCAGACATCTCCATATCTCTTGCCTCGGCACTCTGTCATATGCCTTCTCAATGTCGATAAAGGCCATATGCAGTTCAGCTTGTACTTCTCTGTGCCTCGCCATCAGTTGCCCTAGTGTAAATATTGCGTCGGTTGTCCCTTTTCCCGGCATAAACCCAAACTGTTCTTCACATACTTCAGTTTCTAAACGCCGTCTCTTCTTAATCATCAATTCACGGTTATTCTGTACGGCTCAGTGACGACTTATGAAACGCTACTGACGCCCGATACGCAATAAGTTTATCACAGTCGCCATCCTCGCTCTACGTACCCTGTTACCTCACGCTGTGGAAAGTCGACCATGATAACGAAGGGATATAAATATCAGTTGACGACGCAACACCACAGCCTTTTGCCTTCTTTGCATTGCAACACACATCAGCGCTCTTTTCGGCCAAAATCGCTGCTAAACTCCCGTCTCTCGATACATGAATATGACGCAAACAATTGTACGTAGTTTCTACGGACATGCTCGATCACAGTTTGAGTCACAAAGCCCAGTACGTTTTATCCTATGCCCAATGTTCAAGAGAAACTAATGTAACGTCGGACACGGCACAAGTAAGAACTAGACTTGTTGCTACTCATAATCACATAGCAGAATACTATACTCAGTACTCTGGTGTGTGGTTCTGAGTAGACGTGTTGCTGACACTACTGCTTACATCTGAACGAGATACAAAGTGATCGAAACGTGTGACCTAACTAAAAAAATGTGCAACTGAGACGGAACAATAAATGAGAATTATCGTAAATACTCGTATACTATGCGGCACAGAGACGTATGGGCAATCACTGAGCGACGATAGGGACCGAAAATAGGGACTCCGACAGAACAGACTTCGACAAAGGGCAGATTGTTATGGCCCCGTGCCTCGGAACCAACATGTCTACATCTGCGTCTACCTACATACTCCGCAAGCCACCGTATGGTGTATGGCAGAGGCTACCTTATACCACTACCAATAATTTTCTTTTCTGTTCTGGTGAAGCACATACGAGGTCTCCTCAAAAAATTCCCGAACTTTGTCCACAATTTTTTTCTACCCTTACCTTTTACTTAGCTTTCACCAGCATGGTCTCCTTCGAAATACTCTCCCCCACAATTGATACGCCGCTCCCAGCGCCGTTTTCCACTTCCGGAAGCAGTCTCGGCACTCCTCTAGCTGGATCGCGCTGTCTGAATTTTCTTTTATCTCGTCTATCGTTGCAAATCTTCGTCCTTTCAACAGGGTTTTCAACTTTGGAAATAAAAAAAAGTCCGCGGGGGCCAGGTCTGGCAGCACAGTGATTTCATTTTTTGTCACGCATCAGGAGGGATGAAAGTGCGGGTGATGCAAGATCCATGAATTGTCTCGCCACATTTCAGGCCGTTTCCTTCTCACATTTTCTCGCAGACGTCACAACACGTCCCGATAGCACCATCAATCAACAGGTTGTTCCTGTGGCACGAATTCATGATGAACTAATCCTTCAAAGGCAAAGAAAAGTAGCAGCGTGGCTTTGACATTTGACCTGACCTGATGAGCTTTTTCGTTTGCACGATCCAAGGGCTCTCCACAGACTGCGAGGTAAACTTGTTTCTGTTCTCATGAGCCGTATGACGAACTTGGCAGCACGACGCATTACAGCTGAGATGTTACATTCTTCTGCAATCACTCAGACGGTCACTCTTCGATTGGCGTGCAGTCTCGTTGACGTTCCGGATATGACCGTCGCAGGTAGACGTCGAAGGGTGTCGTGAACGAATGTCATCTTTAACTTCCATCTGGCCAGTTTTAAAGCGTGTGAACCATTCGTGGCAGCGAGTACGGCTTAAGTACTCATCACTGTAGACATCCTGCATCATTTGGTGTGTCTCTATAAAGGTTTTCTTGAGTTACACGCATAAATTAACGCAGACGCGTTGCTCCTCTAACTCTGGCATTTCGAAATTCGCAAAGTGTGCGACACGACTTTCTACTCAGTACAGCACTGAACAATAACAGACTTACAACCATGAAACTTCCAGCTCTTACATATTAACCGTAGTACTGAGCAGGGATGCCAGGCGCCTTTCGCTCCAACGCACCATTGGCGCAAAATTACGAATGTTGCGGGAGTTTTTGAACAGACCTCGTAACTGAAGGGAATCACATATACAATATGTGAAGTACCCGGACACCGTTATCTAATGCGGCACCGAGCACTAGATGTAACGAAAGGCAGAGCCGCCAGTATAAAAGGAGGCGCGCACTATTGTGTACTGAGTACAGAAGCAGCGACAGCGCTTGAGGTAGTGTGGAGAGTGAGCCCCCTGGACAGTGGATGATCGGGAACGACTCATCTCTAGGGATGATTCACGCTGCACCCATTATTAATCCTACTGAGGGGTTTGGGTTTGTCAAATGCCTAGAGAACATTACCTGCCATCAAGTGTAGTGCCAGCATGGGAATACGAAGGAGGCAGGGTTACGGTGCGAGGGTGTTCATCGTGCTTACGGTGCGGTTTCAATATTGCACTTAAGAAAACTGCAGGTGCGGAACGCTAAGCACACATTTTAAAGGATTCTGTAACGTGTATACAGTACAGGAACAGTTTACAGACGATGATTGTGTGAGCATGACAATGCACTCTGTCCTAAGGCAGCATCTCAAGATGCTGACATTCCTGAAACGGACTGGTCTACCCAGAGACCCGGCTTGAACCCAATGGAACACCTTTAGGATGAATCAGAACGTCGACTTTGCTCCAGACTGCAGCGTCCGACATTACTGCCTTCCGTAATTTCGGTCCTTGAGGAAGAATGCGCTGCTATTTCCCCACAGACATTCAGACACTTCATTCAAAGTGTCCAGCAGAGCTCAAGCCGTCATGAAGGCGGAGGGTGACCACACCCTCACATTAATGCCCACTAATAGGTGTCCGGATACGATGAGATCGTTTGGTTTGTGGGGCGCTCAACTGCGTGACCATCAGCGCCTGTACAGCCGTCCAATTTTTTCCACAGCCGTCCAATTTTTTCCACAGCCGTCCAATTTTTTCCACAGCCGTCCAATTTTTTCCACAGCCGTCCAATTTCTGTAAAGTTTGGAAGGTAGGAGACGAGATACTGGCAGAAGTAAAGCTGTGAGTACCGGGCATGAGTTGTGCTTCGGTAGCTCAGATGGTAGAGCACTTGCCCGCGAAAGGCAAAGGTCCCGAGTTCGAGTCTCGGTCGGGCACACAGTTTTAATATGCCAGGAAGTTTCATATCAGCGCACACTCCGCTGCAGAGTGAAAATCTCATTCTGGAAACATCCCCCAGGCTGTGGCTAAGCCATGTCTCCACTATATCCTTTCTTTCAGGAGTGCTAGTTCTGCAAGGTTCGCAGGAGAGCTTCTGTAAAGTTTGGAAGGTAGGAGACGAGATACTGGCAGAAGTAAAGCTGTGAGTACCGGGCGTGAGTCGTGCTTCGGTAGCTCAGATGGTAGAGCACTTGCCCACGAAAGGCAAAGGTCCCGAGTTCGAGTCTCGGTCGGGCACACAGTTTTAATCTGCCAGGAAGTTTCAGAGAGATTACTATTCACCTTCCCGTTTATCTAATCTGATAAATGTCCAAATTAAAGTCTTGAATTGACAATCCTCAAAAACAATCTCGTCACGATCTATTCTTGATCCCCGTTTAATAAAGCCCCAATTGTTGTTCTCTAAAGCTGTACGTCCTAAATAACTTCTGAACTAGAACAGAATAGAGACTGGAGTATCGTAATTACAACGTATGGCTATTTATACTTAAATAAACACTATCTTTGGTTTCCCAGACCTACGTTCTATGACTATAATATTGATTTTCTTACATATTGGAATAACTAATATTTTAATATTTCTACTGTTTTCCCCCTTCCCATGTTTCTAAAATTTATAATTAAATTTTCCTTTTCTTTTGCTTTCTATACTAGATATTTCCCTCTATTTGTTTTTTATTCATTTTTCGTAATTATTACTTGTGGAGGGACTTGGGTCATTGTCTGAATTGATATTTTAAGGACATGGGAGCTAATTTGGGAGCTATTTTTGTTTTTTTTCCAACAACGAGAGGCGCTGTAGGTGTTACACAACACACACACCGAGTCCCCGGGCAGAGTAAATCCCCAACCCGGCCGGGAATCGAACACGGGATCCCGTGATCCAGAGGTAGCAACGCTAGCCACTAGACCACGAGCTGCGCACTGATCAGATCGTGCACGTGTTGACGTGATAACGGCTTGTAGCGGAGTCTGGCAAGGTGGCGTCGCAGTAGCCGCTTGCTCGTGTTCACATCCCGGCTGCTGTTGCCCCAGACAACAGGCGCCCACTCCACTTGCCTAGTGACCCCCTGCAAGCGCTAATTGCATAGCGGTAAGCCAAACTCGCCGTAAGCGGCTTTCATCTGCCTAGCGGGAAAGAAAGCACAGGCGGCTTCGTGCGCACCGCATGTGCAATGAGGTGTCTAAAGTCTTAGGGTAGGGACATACACATATACAGACGGCGGTAGTAACACGTACACAAAGTATAAAGGGATAATACATCCGCGCGAGGATCAGTTATTTCATTCAAGTGACTCACGTGAAAAGGTTTCCGAGGTGATTGTGGCCGCACTACGGGAGTTACCAGTCTTTGAACGAGGACTGGTACTTCGACATAGGCGCAAGTGACATTCCACTGAGGAAATCGTTAAGGTATTCAATATTCCGCGATCCACAGTGTCAAGAGTGTGTCGAGAATACCACATTCCGGGCATTACTTCTCACCGCGGACAACGCAGTGGCCGACGACCTTCACTTAACGACCGACGGCAGCGGCGTTTGCGTAAAGTTGTCAGTGGTAACAGGCAAGCAGCACTGCCTGAAATAACCGCATACGTCAATGTGGGACGTACAACGAAGGTATCCGATGCGACAGTTGTGTTGTGGTCTTCAGTCCAGAGACTGGTTTGATGCAGCTCTCCATGCTACTGTATCCTGTGCAGGGTTCTTCATCTACCAGTACCTACTGCAACCCACATCCTTCTGAATCTGCTTGGTGTATTCATCTCTTGGTCTCCCTCTGCGATTTTTACCCTCCACGCTGCCCTCCAATACTAAATTGGTGATCACTTGATGCCTCAGAACATGTCCTACCAACTGATCCCTTCTTCTAGTCAAGTTGTGCCACAAATTTCTCTTCTCCCCAATTCTATTCAATACCTCCTCATTAGTTATGTGATCTACCCATCTAATCTTCAGCATTCTTCTGTAGAACCACATTTCGAAAGCTTCTATTCTCTTCTTGTCCAAACTGGCTATCGTCCATGTTTCACTTCCATACATGGCTACACTCCATACAAATACTTTCAGAAACGACTTCCTGACACTTAAATCTATACTCGATGTTAACAAATTTCTCTTCTTCAGAAACGATTTCCTTGCCATTGCCAGTCTACATTTTACATCCTCTCTACTTCGACCATCATTAGTTACACTCCTGGAAATTGAAATAAGAACACCGTGAATTCATTGTCCCAGGAAGGGGAAACTTTATTGACACATTCCTGGGGTCAGATACATCACATGATCACACTGACAGAACCACAGGCACATAGACACAGGCAACAGAGCATGCACATAGTCGGCACTAGCACAGTGTACATCCACCTTTCGCAGCAATGCAGGCTGCTATTCTCCCATGGAGACGATCGTAGAGATGCTGGATGTAGTCCTGTGGAACGGCTTGCCATGCCATTTCCACCTGGCGCCTCAGTTGGACCAGCGTTCGTGCTGGACGTGCAGACCGCGTGAGACGACGCTTCATCCAGTCCCAAACATGCTCAATGGGGGACAGATCCGGAGATCTTGCTGGCCAGGGTAGTTGACTTACACCTTCTAGAGCACGTTGGGTGGCACGGGATACATGCGGACGTGCATTGTCCTGTTGGAACAGCAAGTTCCCTTGCCGGTCTAGGAATGGTACAACGATGGGTTCGATGACGGTTTGGATGTACCGTGCACTATTCAGTGTCCCCTCGACGATCACCAGTGGTGTACGGCCAGTGTAGGAGATCGCTCCCCACACCATGATGCCGGGTGTTGGCCCTGTGTGCCTCGGTCGTATGCAGTCCTGATTGTGGCGTTCACCTGCACGGCGCCAAACACGGATACGACCATCATTGGCACCAAGGCAGAAGCGACTCTCATCGCTGAAGACGACACGTCTCCATTCGTCCCTCCATTCACGCCTGTCGCGACACCACTGGAGGCGGGCTGCACGATGTTGGGGCGTGAGCGGAAGACGGCCTAACGGTGTGCGGGACCGTAGCCCAGCTTCGTGGAGACGGTTGCGAATGGTCCTCGCCGATACCCCAGGAGCAACAGTGTCCTTAATTTGCTGGGAAGTGGCGGTGCGGTCCCCTACGGCACTGCGTAGGATCCTACGGTCTCGGCGTGCATCCGTGCGTCGCTGCGGTCCGGTCCCAGGTCGACGGACACGTGCACCTTCCGCCGGCCACTGGCGACAACATCGATGTACTGTGGAGACCTCACGCCCCACGTGTTGAGCAATTCGGCGGTACGTCCACCCGGCCTCCCGCATGCCCACTATACGCCCTCGCTCAAAGTCCGTCAACTGCACATACGGTTCACGTCCACGCTGTCGCGGCATGCTACCAGTGTTAAAGACTGCGATGGAGCTCCGTATGCCACGGCAAACTGGCTGACACTGACGGCGGCGATGCACAAATGCTGCGCAGCTAGCGCCATTCGACGGCCAACACCGCGGTTCCTGGTGTGTCCGCTGTGCCATGCGTGTGATCATTGCTTGTACAGCCCTCTCGCAGTGTCCGGAGCAAGTATGGTGGGTCTGACACACCGGTGTCAATGTGTTCTTTTTTCCATTTCCAGGAGTGTATTTATCGTCCACATGTCACTTCCATACATGGCTACACTCCATATAAATACTTTCAGAAACGCCTTCCTGACACTTAAATCTATACTCGATTTTAACAAATTTCTCTTCTTCAGAAACGCTTTCCTTGCCATTGCCAGTCTACATTTTACATTCTCTCTACTTCGACCATCATCAGTTATTTTGCTCCCCAAATAGCAAAACTCCTTTACTACTTTAAGTGTCTCATTTCCTAATCTAATTCCCTCAGCATCACCCGAGTTAATTCGACTACATTACATTATCCTCGTTTTTCTTTTTTTGATCTTCATCTTATATCGTCCTTTCAAGACACTGTCCATTCCGTTCAACTGCTCTTCCAAGTCCTTTGCTGTCTGTCAGAATTACAATGTCATCGGCGAACCTCAAAGTTTTTACTTCTTCTCCATGAATTTTAATACCTACTCCGAATTTTTCTTTTGTTTCCTTTACTGCTTGCTCAATATACAGATTGAATAACATCGGGAAGAGGCTACAACCCTGTCTCACTCGCTTCCCAACCACTGCTCCCCTTTCGTGCCCCTCGACTCTTATAACTGCCATCTGGTTCCTGTACAAATTGTACGACAGGGCGGCGAAATTTGGCCTTAACGGGCTATGGCAGAAGATGAACGACGCGAGTGCCTTTGCTAACAGCACGACATCGCCTGCAGCGCGTCTCCTGGATTCGTGACCATATCGGTTGAACCCTATACGATTGTAGAACTGCGGCCTAGTCAGATGAGCCCAGATTTCAGTTGGTTGATAGGGTTCGAGTATGGCGCAGACCCCACGAAGCCATGCACCGAAATTGTCAACATGGCACTGCGTATGCTCGTGGTGGCTCCGTAATGGTGTGGGCTGTGTTTACATGGACTGGACTGGCTCCTCTGGTCCTACTGAACCGACATTGACTGGAAATGGTTATGAAACTTTCTGGCAGATTAAAACTGTGTGGCCCGCATCTCGTGGTCGTGCGGTAGCGTTCTCGCTTCCCACGCCCGGGTTCCCGGGTTCGATTCCCGGCGGGGTCAGGGATTTTCTCTGCCTCGTGATGGCTGGGTGTTGTGTGCTGTCCTTAGGTTAGTTAGGTTTAAGTAGTTCTAAGTTCTAGGGGACTTATGACCACAGCAGTTGAGTCCCATAGTGCTCAGAGCCATTTGAACCATTTTTTGAAAACTGTGTGCCGGACCGAGACTCTAACTCTGCACCTTTGCCTTTCGCGGGCAAGCTACCCAAGCACGACTCATGCCCCGTCCTCACAGCTTCACTTCTGCCAGTACCTCGTCTCCTACCTTCTAAACTTCGCAGAAGTTCTCCTGCGAACCTTGCAGAACTAGCACTCCTGAAAGAAAGGATATTGCGGAGACATGGCTTTGCCACAGCCTGGGGGATGTTTCCAGAATGAGATTTTCACTCTGCAGCGGAGTGTGCGCTGCTATGAAACTTCCTGGCAGATTAAAACTGGTCCCGAGTTCGAGTCTCGGTGCGGCAGACAGTTTTAATCTGCCAGGAAGTTTCATAGCAGCGCACACTCCGCTGTAGAGTGAAAAGTTCATTCTTGGGAATAGTTGTATTCGGCTACTCAGACCATTTGCAGCCATTCATGGACTTCATTTTCCCTAACAACGATGAGATTTTTATGGATGATACTGCAGCATGGGCCGAGCTGCAAAAGTTCGTGACTGGTTTGACGAACATTCTGGACGATTACAGCGAATGATTTGGCCACCCATCGAACATTTATGGAACATAATGGAGAGGTCAGTTCGTGCACAAAATCCTGCGCCGGCAACACTTTCGCAATTATTCACGTCTGTAGAGGTAATATGGCTCAGTAATTCAGCAGTGGTCTTCCAGCGACTTCTTGTGTCCATGCCACGTCGATTTGCTATACTACGCCGGACAAAAGCAGGTCCAACACGATAGTAAGAGTTGAATTGTCAAGTCAATATTGTGGACAGTACTGGAGACAAACTACACAACCGAACACACCAGCGTTGAGATGCAGCTTACACTCTCGTCAACACGTGCCTGTGACACAGCGCGATGTCCATTTCTTGGAAGATGTTTGATACCGCCCGCCTTCTGAAACTTTTTAAACAAACAAATGTAACGTGCTACGAATACATAGAAAGAAAGATCCTTTATCATTTAGCTGCAATATAGCAGGGCAGCAACAGGAAGCAGTTAATTCCATAAATTATCTGGCAGTGCGCATTAGGAGTGATTTAAAATGGAATGATCATATAAAGTTGATCGTCGGTAAAGCAGATGCCAGACAGATTCACTGGAAGAATCCTAAGGAAACGCAGTCCGAAAGCGAAGTAGGTTACAGTACACTTGTTCGCCCACTGCTCGAATACTGCTCACGAGTGTGGGATCCGTACCAAATAGCGTTGATAGAAGAGAGAGAGAAGATCCAACGGAGAGCAGCGCGCTTCAATACAGGATCATTTAGTAATCGCGAAAGCGTTACGGAGATGATAAACTCCAGTGGAAGACTGCAGGAGAGACGCTCAGTAGCTCGGTACGGGCTTTTGTTGAAGTTTCGAGAACATACCTTCACCGAGGAGTCAAGCAGTATATTGCTCCCAGAATGAGGTTTTCACTCTGCAGCGGAGTGTGCGCTGATATGAAACTTCCTGGCAGATTAAAACTGTGTGCCGGACCGAGACTCGAACTCGGGACCTTTGCCTTTCGCGGGCAAGTGCTCTACCAACTGAGCTACCCAAGCACGACTCACGCCCCGTCCTCACAGCTTTACTTCTGCCGGTACCTCGTCTCCTACCTTCCAAACTTTACTTCTGCAAGGTTCGCAGGAGAGCTTCTGTAAAGTTTGGAAGGTAGGAGACGAGGTACTGGCAGAAGTAAAGCTGTGAGGACGGGGCGTGAGTCGTGCTTGGGTAGCTCAGTTGGTAGAGCACTTGCCCGCGAAAGGCAAAGGTCCCGAATTCGAGTCTCGGTCCGGCACACAGTTTTAATCTGCCAGGAAGTTTCAGTATATTACTCCCTCCTACATGTATCTCGCGAAGAGACCATGAGGATAAAATCAGAGAGATTAGAGCCCATACAGAGGCATACCGACTACCTTTCTTTCCAGGAACAATACGAGACTGGAATAGAAGGGAGAACCGATAGAGGTACTCAAGGTACCCTCCGCCACACACCGTCGGGTGGCTTGCGGAGTATGGATGTAGATGTAGAACTCTCTATGCTCGTTTTTCAGTGGTCCCTCCCCATACTGGCGGCGAAAATTCGGCACTGATGTCACAGGTTTGGATTCTGCATCTCTGATGACACATTGCGCCGTCTCCCAGTCTGTCGCTATTTTCATACTCTACAAGTCAAATGTGTAAGAAGGATAAAGGAAAAAAACTTGGCGAGCTTTACCACGATTCTCTTTCGCTAGTGGTTATCAAGTTATGATTGTTTGAAGCGGTATAAGGGTTAGCAGTTAAGCTGTAAATTACTACCAAAAAGTTATTTTCTCCATTGTTTTACGCAAACTTAAGAATGCGGAGGCTGCAGTAGCTAGTCTCTTTATAGCAAGCGCTGCAGACGTTATCCTGATTCACTATCCACGGCCAATGGCAAGGGGGACGAACAGCCGCGCGGCATTGCCGTGTAGTTCCGTCAGCTCATTAGTGGTTACAGGACTTTCCGTTGCAGCAGTACTGAATATCTCATGGCGGACGCTTCCACTGATGTAACTTGTTTTCGACAGCGTTTGTTTTCCATCACTTTCACTACGAAATACAGCGTGTCCACCGAAGGTGTCCCTGATCTCAGAATTAAATATCTCTAAAACTATGATCAATAGACGAGCGCAACAAACGATATGTGATAGCTGTAAGAATTTTATACGGAAGATTCTAAACAGTTCGAAAGGGTGCTATCAGATGGCGCTGTAAACTGTGTAGTATCAGTGTGCATAACTGAACTCATCCTCTGCAACCAGTCTTCGGAATCACATAGAATGTTTTTGCAATTTCCTCCACTCGCAGTACAGAGGTGGCAGAAACAACGAAATTTGTCATCACATCTTGCAGCTTTTCAACGGAAGTGGATTCAGTTGTCATACATATTGCGGATTCAAGCTCGTCCACCGTGTTGGGATGGCTCTGGTAAACAGTATCTTTCAAGCGTACCACAAAGAGTGCTCTCACGCAGTCAGACCGGACGAATATGAAGGGCAATCCATCCCTGTGCCAGTGAATTTGCAATAATGCAACGCAATCACTATTCCTCCAACACGGTGTTCATCAGGAAAGCGGAACACCTGTTCGTTGCCATGTGGTCTGTCCCTATCTTGCATGAACCACTCAGAGCTTGGCTGATACCCCAACGCTCGCTGTGTGGCGAGAAATTGTTCCAAAAACCCAACGCAACGTTCACCAGGGATCGCTTCTTGCGTAAAAAAGAATCAATAATACCTCTGGCGCATACCGTAGTCGAAACAATAACTTTGGAAGAATGCATAGAGTAGAAATATCTCTGGAGTGAGCATTGCGTCCTGCGCATGTTGTCAACATTAAACTGGAATTGCCACGTGACCTAGGGACGACGTCGATTATTTAACGCCGTGTCCGCCATCAGGTGACGTCACGTCTCGTCACATAACACCAAAACATTCTATAATACCTTTCGAATGGAGGCATTTGCACAGGTCGTCAACGGAACGTCACGTCATTTCACGATACGTCAAGGTTTCTCGGGAAGAAAATTATGACGGTACCAGTCTGTTAACATCTTAAGTTAACATATTTTCACCGCGCTCATTCTCCTTATAATAGTGGATTTTGTACTGTTGTATCTTCATAATCTTTATTTTATAATAGCTCTCTGTTTTAGTGACAAATTGGAGATGTTCCATGACGACTGGGATATTTTTTCCACTTCCTTACACAACCGAGGTCGTATATCCGAAGGCGAAAAGTTATTTAGGTTTTACGATAACACAACGGCGCTGGCGCCCACAATGTATATGTATATGAACATAAGTAGGCGAAGCAAATTCCACCATATAACTTTTAAGCAAAAACGTCAGGTTTAATGAAGATGTAAAATACGGTTGTTTATGACAATAATTACGTAATAAAAAACATAATGGATAAGTTTAACAGAGTTCATTAATTCGTTTGAAGCTTTTTTTGATGTGTATGAATGTACATATTTTCCATAGCAAATAATTGTCGATGTTTTGAAACGTTGTCTCACTTCTCAGTAATTTACCAAACATAATTGATCAAGAACATAGGTTATAAAGTTTGCTTCGGCCATTGACAAATTTTGTCGTTGTTAGCTCCTCAGTTCTGATACCATACTCTAACATTTTATGCATATTAAGGATGGTGACTCAAAACCCCAATTTCGCCGTTCAGTACTTTGTTAAGCGACTTGACGAGATGTGACATGAAAGACATTGTACATATATGCTGGCGTGAAGCTTCTGTGACGTCATGCTCGTTCAGTTTGCTCTTCAAACCTAAGAGCCCAATTTATTTCAAATATCAGACGTAAACTGCTATGGTGCCTGCAAAACGTCTATACTAAATCCACAGCACTTACGAACGAAATCTGTCTTTACTAGCGATATGACAACATTCAAAATTTATAGGACAAATGTCTGATCTACGGCGTCCCGAGGTCACGTGACCATTGTGGCAACATATGTTGACAACACAAAATCAATTCTGCGCTTCTGAAAGCTCACTCCAGAGATATTTCTACTCTATGGAAGAATGCAGTGATTTCGCTTCACACGAATGGGGATTTTCGGGCCCCAAAATCACAAGTTTTGTTCATTCCGATTCAATTCAGGGGCAAGTGTGCATCTGTGAACCATATTCAACCAACATCAAATCCTTCGTTATCAATCATTGTGAGAATCTGGTTCGCAAAGTCAGCCTTCCGTCGCACAGTTTGTACTTGTATGTCCTGGTGGTTTTGGATTTTGAATGGAAACATGTGTAGGCTATTTCTTAGTATATTCTGCGTGCTGGAACGCTTCAAACCAGTCTCTTCTGCAGTTCTTCGACCGGCTTTCCTCGGATTTTCCTGAGTACGTCTACTACAAGGGTAACATTTTCAGGAGTAACTACAGCCTGCCTGAGACCCAAATTTCCCGCTGCATCATCAGTCACGCTGCATGTCCGTTGGAATTTGGAGAAGAGCTTACGAATGGTTTAGACATTAGGGTCCTTTTGGAACATTAAATCGTGTTTGAAAACTGCAAGACTGTGTTCTAACTCCTGGTATTCCAGTACCAGAAAACACGTTGTTCAATGGAATACAGGATTTCAACCTCTTCCTTGGGTAAGCTAACCTCCTTCAACGTTTCAGCGGCAGAACTGATCGCTCTGAGTTGCGGCGCAGTATTTGTAGGCCCTATGTATTGCGTAGATATATTTAAATCATGGACTCCTTCGCCGCAATTTAGTACTGGATATACGTCCTAATCATATCTCTCTCTCTCTCTCTCTCTCTCTCTCTCTCTCTCTCTCTCTCTCTGCTCCAACCGGGCGAAGCTCGCTGATGGTCGCAACAGGCAGAGGAAACTAATCAAGCATGGCAGCAAGTCCCATGACCGGTTCAACTTTTTTTTACATGGAGACCGTACGAACTTCTCACTGATTTAAGAGGTGGAATCCAAAATTTTCGGGACTGGTGCTGCCATCTGGAAAGTAGTAGTAGATCTTTGCACCGATAGGTGGCGAAAGCTGCATATCTGATGAGTCAGTGTTCGGAGTGGCATTCAGCTGTGAGGATGTGTTGCATGTCCAAAAAAATGTTCAAATGTGTGTGAAATCTTACGGGACTTAACTGCTAAGGTCATCAGTCTTTAAGCTCACACACTACTTACCCTAAATTATCCTGAGGACACACACACACACACACACACACACACACACACACACACACACACACACACACACACACGCCCGAGGGAGAACTCGAACCTCCGCCGGGACCAGCCGCACAGTCCATGACTGCAGCGCCTTAGACCGCTCGGCTAATCCCGCGCGGCGGTGATTGTGACTATTAGTCCAAAGGTAAGGTTTTTCAACAGACGGCAGCACCAGTCCCGAAAATTTTGGACAGCACCTCGTATATTGAGAGGCAGTGTAGGACGTATCGAGGACAACACGTGTAAACACGAAGACGCAACTCTCAACTGTTTCCGAAAAAAGACAAGTTTGAAAATTTTAGGCGTGATTATTATAGTTTGTACAGTAGCCTATCTTCGAGGAGTCCGTAGCCTAGCAAATAAGCGCATGGTTTCTCTGAATGTAATCTCACCGCCAGTACCTGTTTTTTATTTATTACGACGTAATTCTATAACAGATTTATTATGACCGTGCAAATTAATAATATATTTAATGATTCTCCCAATCTTCACCTCGAAAAGAAAAGGAGAATTTTTTCTTTAGAGTATTGGAAATAAGGATACACGGGAACTTTCAAATCAGTATAATAATTGCATTTAAATTATTGTTTCCTCACTGATGACAAGTATAATATGTAACTCACGAAGCGCTGCACGAATCAGGATTATACTGATCTTCGACACACAGTAAACAATAATTATTGTGACACACAGCACATGTAATGAACGCCGTGAGCATGAGTCTCTCAAAATGTCTCTTACAAAACAAACCCGGTTTAAATTCATAAACGGTACTCGGTAGTGGCAATTTCGCGGCGTACCACGCATGTCTAAGCGTATCACCGAATGTTGGTGTAGATAGCCGACAAAAAAAGCAGTACCAGCAGCAGGATTCGAACCAGCGATATCGAGCTAGTCAATAGTCGCTCTGCTGCGGGCTCCTTGGATACTAGGAGCCCTACGAAGTATATCAGCACTCGTAAGGTTTTCGAACTATTTCCTCGAAAACGGTGGATAGTTGCGTCTTCCTGTTCACATATGTTCACGTCTCAGCTGTGCCCTCCACATCGTGTCAACACGCATGGAACTGTTAAGAGAAGTTTGTGCGGCCCCCTTGCTAGCTGCTAAACGCGCATGGAGACAAGCGCTTTCGACGAATCCCTCTATCTGTAAGGTAATATATATAGAAGAACGAAGAGAGAACAATGAGACCGGAAGAACAAGAACAAAGTGCTCGGATTAAAGAGGGTGTAAGACAGGAATGCAGTTTTACCGTCCCTACCGTTAGAAACTACACGTCGAAGAAGCAATGACGGAAATATTAAAAAGGTTCAAGAGTGGGATTAAAATTAAAGGTGAAACGACATCAATAGTCAGATTCGCTGATGACATTGCTGTTCTCAGTGAAAGTGAACAATCACACGATCTGCTGAATGGAATGAATAGTCTACTGAGCACAGAATATCGACTGAGAGCAAACCGAAAGAAGATGAAAGTAATGGGAAGTAGCAACAATGAGATAAGCGAGAAACTTATCAGGACAGCTGATCACCATGTAGACGAAGTTACGGAATTCTGCTACCTAGGCAGAAAAGTAACACATGATGGATGGAGCGAGGACAACATAATAAGCAGACTAGTGCTGGCGAAAAAGGCATTCCTGGACTACAGAAGTCTGCTGATATCAAACATAGGTCTGAAAGTGAGGAAGAAATTTCTGGGAAAGTACATCTGGAACACAGCATTGTACGGTAGTGAAACAAGGACTGTGGAAAAAGGACAGAAGAGAATCTAAGAATCTGAGATATGGTGCTACGGAAGAATGTTGAAAATTACGTGGACTGATAATGTAAAGAATGAACAGGTTACCCGCAAAATTTGCGAGGAAAGGAAAACATTCAAGAGAAGGGACAGGATGATAGACGTCTGTTAAGGCACCCGGGGATAACTCCCATTGTACTAGAGGGAGCTGTAGAGGCAAACAACTGTGGAGAAGACAGATTGGAATGCATCCAGCAAATAACTGAGGACGTAGAGTGCAATAATTTCTGCTGCGAGATGAAAAGGTTGGGACATGATCGGGTTTCGTGGCGGGCCGCACCAAACCCACCTTGTCAGATGCCTGCGTGACGTTACTTGGATTTTCCGTTAGGAAGTATAGGCCATTGACTGCGATGAGTGAATAAAATTCTTTCGAAGAAAACAAAAATTCCCGTTACACGCTGAAGCACCAAAGAAACTGGTGTAGGTATACATACACAGAGATATGTAAACAGGCAAAATATGGTACTACGGTAGGCAACGCCTACACTTTGCGCCTCGCCTGGGCCCGTCGACACTGACACTGGACTGTTTTTGATTGGCAACACGTCGCCTGGTCGAACGAGTCTCGTTTCAAATTGCATCGAGCGGATGGGAGTGTACGGGTATGGAGACAACCTCACGAGTCCATAGACTCTGCATGAGCAGGGGGCTGTTGAAGCTGGTGGAGGCTCTCTAACGATGTGGGACCCCTGGTACATCTAGATACGACTGACAGGTGACACGTACATAAGCATCCTGTCTGATCACCTGCATCCTCTCATCTCTTATCGTGCATTCCGACGGACTTGGGCAATTCCAGCAGGACAATGCGACACCCCACACATGCAGAATTGCTACAGTGTGGCTCCACCAAAACTCTTGTCACTTTAAACGCTTCCGCTGGCCACCGAACTGGCCACACATGAACATTATTGAGCATATCTGGGATGCCTTGCAACGTGCTGTTCAGAACAGACCTCCACCCCCTCGTACTCTTAGGGATTTATGGACAGCCCTGCAGGATTCATGGTGTCAGTTATCTCTAGCACTACTTCAGGCGTAAGTCATGTCGATGCGGCACTTCTGCATGCTCAAAAAATGTTCAAATGTGTGTGCGAAATCTTATGGGACTTAACTGCTAAGGTCAATAGCCCCTAAGCTTACACACTATTTAACCTAAATTATCGCAAGGAAAAACACACACACACACACACACACACACACACACACACACACACACACACACGCCCGAGGGAGAACTCGAACCTCCGCCGAGACCAGCCGCACAGCCCATGACTGCAGCGCCTCAGACCGCTCGGCTAATCCCGCGCGTCTCTGCATGCTCGCAGGGGCCCTACACGGTATTACGCAGGTGTGGCAATTTCTTTGGCTCTTCAGTGTAACTAAAGATGTAGGGTTGAAATTGCTACTCTGAGATGAAAGGGTGGGCACAGGAGCGGAATTCGTGACCGGCCGCAGCAAACCAGTCAGAAGACAGCCCCATCCGTGGGAGCACAGTGGGCTCTCACTTTGGGCTCCTGAGTTGCAAAATGAAGTACCTCCATGACGTTACTTGGATCTTCCGTTATGAAGTATAGCCCATTGACTGAATTGAGTGGGTAAAATTCTTTCGAAGAAAACAAGAATTCCCGTTATACAGGGTGATTCAAAAAGAATACCACAACTTTAGGAATTTGAAACTCTGCAACGACAAAAGGCAGAGCTAAGCACTATCTGTCGGCGAATTAAGGGAGCTATAAAGTTTCATTTAGTTGTACATTTGTTCGCTTGAGGCGCTGTTGACTAGGCGTCAGCGTCAGTTGATGCTAAGATGGCGACCGCTCAACAGAAAGCTTTTTGTGTTACTGAGTACGGCAGAAGTGAATCGACGACAGTTGTTCAGCGTGCATTTCGAAGGAAGTATGGTGTTAAACCTCCTGATAGGTGGTGTATTAAACGTTGGTATAAACAGTTTACAGAGAATGGGTGTTTGTGCAAAGGGAAAAGTTCTGGACGGCCGAGAACGAGTGATGAAAATGTAGCACGCATCCAGCAAGCATTTGTTCGCAGCCCAGGAAAATCGACTCGCAGAGCTAGCAGAGAGCTGCAAATTGCACAATCAACTGTATGGAGAGTCCTACGAAAAAGGTTGGTTATGAAACCTTATCGTCTGAAATTGGTTCAAGCACTGTCTGCAGCTGATAGGATTAAAAGAATCGATTTCTGTGATTTTATCCTTGCTCAAATGGAAACAGATGAATCTTTCGTTTCAAAGATTGTGTTTAGTGATGAAGCAACTTTCCACACAAACGGGAAAGTCAACCGTCACAATGTCTGTATATGGGGCACTGAGAATCCGCGGGAAACAACTCAGTATGAACGTGACTCGCCTAAGGTGAACGTTTTCTGTGCCATTTGAGCCAATAAAGTTTTTGGTCCCTTTTTCTTCGAAGGTGCTACTGTAACTGGACTACAGTATCTGGAGATGTTAGAGAATTGGCTGTTCCCTCAGCTCGAACAAGAAGCACAACAATTCATTTTTCAGCAGGATGGAGCGCCACCACATTGGCACTTATCTGTCCGTAACTACCTGAACGTCAACTACCCGAGGCGATGGATCGGCCGCCAGGCAGCCCGTGACAGAGCACTTCATCACTGGCCTCCAAGAAGCCCTGATCTTACCCCCTGCGATTTCTTCTTATGGGGGTATGTTAAGGATATGGTGTTTCGGCCACCTCTCCCAGCCACCATTGATGATTTGAAACGAGAAATAACAGCAGCTATCCAAACTGTTACGCCTGATATGCTACAGAGTGTGTGGAACGAGTTGGAGTATCGGGTTGATATTGCTCGAGTGTCTGGAGGGGGCCATATTGAACATCTCTGAACTTGTTTTTAAGTGAAAAAAAAACCTTTTTAAATACTCTTTGTAATGATGTATAACAGAAGGTTATATTATGTTTCTTTCATTAAATACACATTTTTAAAGTTGTGGTATTCTTTTTGAATCACCCTGTATATTTGAACACGCCTCGTCGCGTGGGCCAGCGGGTGTGTGTGTGTGGGGAGGGGGGGTGGGGGTGGAGGGGTGGGTGGGGGGTTTGTTTAGCAGGCAAGTCGCGCCGCTGAGGCTGGCGCGGCCTTGACCGCGGACGCTGCAAAAACCGGGGTTCCGCAACACGGAGAGGCGCGTCACGGCGGCCCGGGCCGTTGCGTCACGGCCAGCCGCCCGCCTCCTGGCAGACACGGCTCAGAAAAACACCGACAATCGAGCAGTGCGCGGACGCCTGGCGGCGGGCCAGCGCAGCTGCGGCGCCACCGGCTGTCCCAAGTCCGGCGACGGCCGTGTTCTCCACCCGCGAGCGGTTTCCGACCCATCGTCGGTCTGCTGAGCTAAAGACCATCGCCTTCGAGTATGGCGCCCTGGGAAGATGTCCCATTCTTCTAGTGTTTTGGAGAGGCACAACAGTGTTACTCCTGGTGTCACGGCATGGGGAGCCATCTGGTAAGACTTCAGGTCACGGCTGGTAGTGTTAAATGCAAGTCTGATGGAACACCGGCAGGTAACTGCATCTCCGTGTGCTACCCCACATGCGTCTGTGTCGTGGTGCCAACTTGCAGCAGGACAACGCTCGTCCACACACAGGACACGTGTCTATGGACAGTCTACATGGTGCTGACGAACTCCCGGGCCAGCGAGACTCCCAGATCAGTGCCTGATAGAACATATGTGGGACCAGCTCAGATCCCAGTCCCAGCGCCAGTATCCACGATATCGACCGAGCGAGCTGGCGCAGAGGTTAGCACACTGGAGTCGCGTTCGGGAGGACGACGGTTCGAACCCGCGTCGGGCCATCCTGTTTTAGATTTTAGGTGATTTCCCAAAACCGCTTCAGGCAAATGCCAGGATGATTCCCTTCAAAGGGCACACGACCTATTTCCTTCAAAAAATAAATAAAAAAAATAAAAACTTTGAACATAGCTGCTAAGGTTCAGTGACCGTGTCAGAATTATATTAGAACAAATAAGCCCTCGGTCACAAATATTAAGTCAAAATTGACCAGGTTTCGACGCTACTGTGAGCGTTGTCTTCAGAATTAAACTAACTGTTCTAAAACATATTAGGTATATAATACATTAATAAAATTAAAGTTTGTACTGACTGGAAGGAGATGCAGTACTCACAAGTCATTTTACAAAATCTAAGCCGGAAAGGCGACGTCATGAATAGTTGTAGATAAGATGGCGAGCCGCTAAGGGCTGCTCGTACTTGAGTGAACAAGGGTTGCAACAAGACTTTATTAATGTATTATATACCTAATATGTTTTAGAAGAGTTAGTTTAAATCTGAAGACGACGCTCATAGTAGCGTCGAAACCTGGTCAATTTTGACTTAATATTTGTAACCGAGGGCTTATTTGTTCCAATATATTTCCCTCCATTTTCTTTCCTCATACGATGGGACCGATGACTTCGCTGTTTGGTCCCCTCGCCCAAATCAACCAACCTTGATGCTTGATATTACCTTGTCCTCCGTCTCTAATGACCTCGTTGTCGACGGGATGTTAAACAGTAACCTCCTCTTCCCCCTCCTCCTCCAGGATAACGAGGACCAGTAACAACAGTTGTGGTCCAGCTTGCCGCAGGAGAGAACATAACGGCTGCCCAATCCAATCAATGCTTGCATCCTGGCCAAAGGGCTGCGGAACGGGGCTGCATCATCACAATACTAAGTGGGCTCACACTGCCAACTTCATTGTAAATTTCACTGCTCCGTATTCCGTGAAACAACATCACATACCCTTCCAACCAGAGAAGTTTCATTTGGCTTCCTCCTTCCCATTCTGGGTGCCCCACATTTTTGCCAGGCAGTGCATTAATCCCTTTCTAAATTATTTTTTTATTCTAGTGAAAATATTGTCTATGTTGGCTTTTGAAGGTACTAGACCATATCAACAAACCGTTTTGAAAGAAAAAAATTACTTTCCAAAAAAAGAAAAAATGGTTTGGCACACCATGCATGTCAGGTGCAATACCTATCAGTTCACTGTTTTTTTAAGAATACCGTACTACACTAAATAGTTACTACACTCCTCATCTTGTCCAGTGGCACACGATCTACATTAGTACTCCTTTGCTTACGCAGTATGCAACACTTTAAATTAGTTTCTTTCCTAATTCACACATAAATGAGCCAATGTTGGCCACTTACCTGTGAGGAGAAATCAACAGATAAGCGAATTTCGATAACTGAAGGATGGATAAATCCTTTGTTCAGTGTGAAGTTCATTTGCGTGTGAACACGGACACCAACTGTTACAAAATGTTCGGTACTGTAACAGTAAAGGCGTACTAACGTAGACAGTGTGCCATTGCACTGCGTAAGTAAACTAGTACTTACGTCTCGCAGCATAAAGGAAGGAAAAAAAATACTAAATTTAAACTTCCTGGCAAATTAAAATTGTGTGCCGGACCGAGACTCTAACTCTGGACCTTTGCCTTTCGCGGGTAAGTGCTCTACCATCTGAGCTACCCAAACACGACTCACGCCCCGTCTTCACAGCTTTACTTCCGCCAGTACCTCGAGGACGGGGCGTTAGTCGTGCTTGGGTAGCTCAGATGGTAGAGCACTTACCCGCGAAAGGCAAAGGTCCAGAGTTAGAGTCTCGGTCCGGCACACAGCTTTAATCTGACACGAAGTTTCATACCAGCGCACACTCCACTGCAGAGTGAAAATCTCATTCTCAAAATACTAAATTGTTAGTTATACTAACTTACATGCATGGTATGCACGATATGCGCCACACCAATTCCATTTCATATTTTGCAAAATATTTCTTTTTTCCAAAATTACTTGTCAATATGCACTAATAGCCTCGAAAGTTATTACACACGAGGTGTGATCAAAAAGTATCGGGAATTTGCTTTTCTTAAAGAATCCATTTTTTCACTAAGAACAACCTCGTCCTCTTCAAAGCAATCCGTCTCAGATATAATACGCTTGTGCCAGCACTTCCAGAACTCGCTTGTCGTTACGGTGTTCAGCTCCTTCAGCGATTCTCTTTTCATCTCATCAGTGGTCGCAAAATAATGATATCCTTTCGTGTATCTCTTCAGCCTCTCTAATACAAAGAAGTCGGAGAAGGCCATGTCTGGCGAATACGGTGGCTGACGTAACATAACGGTTTTGTTTTTTGCCGAAAAACCAGGAGCAAGTAGTATGGTGTGAGCGGGAACATCACCGTGATGCAATTCTCACGAGTGATTTTGCCTTAATTCTGATAGTTTTCTTCGGATTGCTTCGTGCAAAGGGTGCATAACTTCCGCGTAGTATTTCCTTTTTGACCGTTAGGCCGACACTCATGATGTGCTATCCCATTCGAATCCAAGAAAACAGTGAGAAGAATCTTCAGATGTG